>NC_033794.1:42845853-42866750 GCF_001876935.1 Asparagus officinalis | reverse complement strand
TCGATCCGATCTCTCCTCCTCCTCTCTGAAATTCGTGCACCTTCAGTCTTCAATCCGACAGGGCTTCGCCTAATCTCCAAAATTCTAGATCTCGAAAAATGAGGCCTAAGGCTTGTATTTATAGGCTTGAGGGGTTGCAGAGCGGTTAAAACAATCTTAAGGCCCAAATCTGCCTTGGAGACACCCCAGGGTGTCTCCACTTGATCCGAGACACCCTAGGGTGTCTCGGTTTGGGCCGAGACACCGTAGGGTGTCTCGTTGGTCCGAGACACTCCATTGAGGTGTATTCATCCGCTTCCGCTGTAAATTCTTCGTCCGAACTCGGATTTGAGTGATTCGAAATGCGTTGGAAAGCCGACGAGGAGTTCTATCAGCTCCGATGGTTAGATCATCTATTGAATGAATGAGACACGAAGGACATTGTTCCTTTTGTAAACATCGCGGGGCTCCTGATTAGCCCGTACCTTCGTTAGTTCACGTAGTTCGTCGATTCACTTCAATCGTTCGTCGACATCAATCAAGCTTCTGTGACTTGGATAGTGACGTTCATCGTCTTCTCTTAGCTTTGAGCTGTTCGTGGAGACCTATAGGTAATTTTCAACGCCTACACCATGAATCTCCTGTTACCAAAGATTCTTATTGATTTAGAACCAACAGATTGAAAGCCGTCCTTTCTATCACCATGAGAAAGAGGTCTATAAACCTGAACAACATGTTGCTAGTAGTTCAAGAATCTGACCTGTTTACAACAGAACCTTTCCCAATTGCAACAGCAGGATTAGAATCCTTATCAACAATAATATGACATTTATCCGTATGAACATAGAAAGCCACTACGTCTTCCCTTTTTTCTACTACAATGAGCCATTTTCATGACCAAGCTTACAACAGTTGTTACACCAGCTAGGGAAAACTCATATGCCACTGACTGCTTTATCACCATCCCTGAGCACGATTATCCCGAAAGGACTATGCAAAACCTGATCATTATGGGCATCACCATTAGTAGAAACATTTTTTGGCTTCACAACAGTACCAATACTAGCCTTATCAAGGTCATTCATAACCCCCCAACATCCTCATTAGCAGCATCAGAAGTATTGCTTCCATCAACCTCATCAGCACACGAAGTAGAACCCTCGAAATTAGACAGGAGGGAAATCCACCGTTGTTAGATGTGATTTAGGACCCTGATGAGAACTAGATTCACACAATTTTTAGCTCATAGATCCATGAATAGCTACAGATTGAGCAATCACTTCCTTGAGTGACAATCTCAGTCATGGTGACATATCCTTCTCACTCTGATGGGTCCAGTGCTCCAAATTACAATTGAACTGAACTTTTCATTGTCAACCTCAAGACAACCCTCGACTAGATCTAGAGAGCCCTTAGAGACTAGATCTATAGCAAAGAATTATCCATCTTTTTCTCCAGAATTTTCCATTCCCCCCTCCCCCGCATTTTTTTCTAGACCGAGGCGCAAATTAGCAAGGCCAAGATCGCTTGCTAACTTGCACCTTTAGACCACCACCTTTAATTCATAAGATTAAGTAGATGATAATTGTTGATGTTACACAGTCAGTTATGTCTGTGTTTGGATGAATTTATCGAGGATTGACGAAGGGACCGCTTTCTTTCCTGACTTTATATCTGATTCTTTGAATTGGGTATCTAAAAAATCTATACATGTAGAAACTCGTGAGAGGGTGGAGTTTGGTTCCCCTGTTGTACCTCCGACGATCAAGTTAGTTGATGAACTTGAGTGGGGTAAATAAAAACTATGGTAATTCTTGTGGGTGTGCAGTCTGATTTGTTCATTTTTAGAATTTAGATTAGAATTCTTGGAAAAAGATTGGATCTCCCTCAAGTAGAAATAGTGCATCTATTTACATCAAAGTGGTAAGGGTAGATTGGTCACTTCGGCCGAGTACCAACAGGCGGTGGTGAAGTATGGGCTGGTAGCTGCGTCAGCACCTGTTTTACAGGTACTATTTAAAAATTGTAGTCGCGTGCATTAAATGGAAGTGACTGGAGAGTGGAGGGAAGATCACTTCGGCATTAAATGGGAAGTGACTGGCGGCGTAGTGGTGCCCACGTGGTCCGATGAGTCATGAAGACTATCGGGGTTAGAAGCATAATGCGCCTGACAGGCATTTAATGTGATATTGACACGTTGTTAGTGAGGATAAGCTCGAAGCAGAAATTTGTCCTCTAGCTTTGTCGAGAAGTAACGCCTTTCGAGTCGACTTCACAATGCGTCTGGCAAAGAGTCGAGTGGGCTCGTGGTGATTCGTCTTTGATGAAAGGGGGCGACAAACACCGCCTTTCGTGTCGACATTGAGGTGTGTGGCATAGTGTATTGAAGTACACTCGTCAGCTACTTGGTATTGAGTTGTACTTGAGCGAGTGGAAACACCATAACAATTATTATCTTGTTTAAATAGTTTGTTATTTGTTTTGATAATTAGCTTGTAGTACCTAGTTTGTTGGTTATTTTTCTCCTAATGAAAAGGATTCATATGTGTATCAAATTGTATATATGTACATAGGAAAACAACACTACAATAAAATAGAGCCTTAACACTGTTCTATGTGCTTAAGTTGTTTAAACGCATGGTAAACTTTAAATTCCTCTTAGTTTGCACGTTTAGCACATGAACACTCTTATATAATTTACTCATGTTGGTTATATAAGGTCAAATTGTTTACATGAGCTCTATAGCAAACTACACTAGATGATTAACACCAAATCCCCTAAGTTGTTATATAACCAACAATTAATTTGAGATTTAATGGCTCAAAATTCCATGCGTTTGTTGAAATCTTCAATATAACTATTTTCATTAATTGTGAGGCCAATGAAACTTATCATTTTTGTACTTCAATTTTTATAAAGAAAATTTATTCTCACTATATCAAAACATATTTTTAACGATAGAGTAACAATAATTAATACAGTTTCACCCACTTCCTCGGAGCTCCAGGTTCAGTTTCCCAAGGAAGAATCAAACTAGCTAGTTTGTTCCAAATCATCCAGTAAGGATGAGCTCACATGCAAAGCCTTGGGAACCTAAAATATTTTGGACAAATGCTAAGTGAGCGACAACCAAGTCTTCAGTCTATATGAGTGCTAGGATGCATCCAAACCCATACGTCCTCAAGTGCATTCATTCATGCGGTTAAGCCGCCAACATCTTGAGTTTATTGAGGCGGTGGCCCCAGGAGACCGAACACCAAGTGGGGAGAGAGAGAGAGAGAGACGCAACATGGGATTCGAGCAACCGTCGTCTCCCGGTGAAGGAGATGCTTGGAGGACCACCGAGGTGCATTTGGCTGTCGTAATGATGTTTGCACGATCGTGTTCATGACCTGCAATTATTGGACTAGTACACATTTAAGCTATACTAGTACGTGCGGTTGCACATGGATAACTTGTTTAGAATTATGGATTTATATTAAATTATTTAATAAAAATTATATTAACAAATAAAAATTTATTACAATCAATAATTTAAAATACTAATATTTAATTATTAAACTAATAAATTAATATTTAAAAAAAATCTTAGTATAGCAATCTCTGATTTTTTAACATCTATTTTTATTTAATTGATAGGGATTTATTTTATAGATATGGATTTTTCTATTTCTAGTACTCACTATTCATGAAGAATAAATGGAGTAAAAATAAAAATCATAGTATAAATTATAACTCTTTAACAAAAAGAGTTTGTCAAAAATTCATCTGAAAGTAATGAGAATAAATATTTATGATCTAAAACATGCTGTTTGTGGCTTACACGTCAAAACAACTAATTTTCATACGCTTTTTCTTCTATAGTTTTCAAGTGGTAAGAAATAGATATTCACTAATAAAAGATTCAGATGTTTTGCAAAGTTTCATGTTTATATCAATAAATTAAGTTTGACAAAAGATTTTTATTCAATGATATTCATAAAGACAATAAATTGACTAAGATTCAAAATTTTTTGTACAATTATAACTAATATCCAACAAGGCAAGCTACTAGGAGTTACTAGCAACATTTATCAAGGGTTTTCTAACAATATTTTATTGGGGTATTTTGGCCATTTGACTGAACGTGAATTTGACATGACATATCAGAACTATTTATATTAATTTTGGAGGTTTCAAGCAAATCTTATTGGGTTAAATGACAATTACGAAGATTCTGGGGGTCTAGAGAAAAATGTTCAAACCTGTGGGGTTTGTGGAATTTATATAAAATTGTACCTTCTCTTCATCTTGGGTCCAAATTCTCTACATTCTTGATTGTAGAGAATGCCTACAATCAATTAGGTGAGCTAATACTGTTGGCTTATCTCAATGGATCCCCTAGTTAAAAGAAATTTTATATTATTTAGATAATTAATATTATTAATGGAGTATACTGGATGAAGCATTCTGGTTGTCTAGTTGTAGAGAATCTAAGGATGTAGAAGATTTGTACTTCTTCATCTTTTTCTCAATTTCATCAAGGCAATCATAAGGCCTCTAGAAAATGACAAATAATCTATCACTAAGGGCGGATTTGACAACTCATTGAAAATGGGCCAAAATTGGCCTTGGAACTGGATTCTAGACCAAATTTTCTTGATCCACAACTAAACTAGTTTAAACACCAAAAAATTGGCTAAAATAAACTAAGCCATTTTTGGCCTAGTTTTTGCTAATAAAAAACCTCTCTTTAATTGGACCAGTTCTAAGGGGCTGTTTGGTTGTTGTTGGTAAAGTTGTGTATTTATGACACAACTTGGAAAGTTGTTGTCCACCTCATCATTTTCACTTTTACACTTTTCTTTGTTTGTTTTTGATTCCATTGGAATCATAAAACACTTGTTTGGTTTGTAAAATAAAACTTTAATTGTTTGTTTGGAAAGTGTAAAAAGTGGTCCCTACTCAAGTGATCATATTGGTTGAAATTACTTTTTCCTGACTTCAATGTCAGCTTTCTCCTAAAATCATGTTTTTTTTATGAAATCACTTTACAAGCCACATCAGCATATGAAACCACTTTACACTATTTTCATAATTACAAACAAACAATTGAAAGTGATGAAAGCTGACATTGGGACCCACTTTTTTACACTTTCCATCATTTTACATGGTAAAAACATACAACCAAACGGGCCCTAAACATGACCTAGTTTTAGAGAGTTGTTAAACACAGCCTAAGTACTTCAAGTTATCGATGATTATAGAGTAAAACCTAAAGGAAATCCATGACATCATTAATTAATCCATGACATCATTAATTAACTATCCTGAATTGTTCTCATTTGCTGCCTATAACTCTTTTAATATAACTAGTATAGTGCACGTGCATTGCACATGGTCATGTTTGTTTCAAGTTTGAACAAAATGAAGAAATGACTTTTATAAAAAATAAATTTATGAATTGAAAAGTTAAAATGGGTTCAATGAAATATTTTAATAAAAATATTTAGAAAAATATTAGATTATTATTTATAAAATATTTAATAACACTTAACAAAATTTTATATTTAGTATTAATCCAAATAATTTAAAAATATTAGATTAATATGTCATTAATTTTTATTAGATTAATATTTCATTAAAACTATTTTCTAAAAATAGTAATATATTTTTTAAGATTTTAATATATAATTTTATATATATTTAATATTTTAATATTTTGAAGTAGTTTAGCATATGTAACAATTTTATAGTAGTACTAGATTACTCAACTTAAACTGATTTAATTTTAATCAAAGATTAGACATGAGTTTAATTTACCATCATATTGCTACAAATAATTACAAAAGTTAAAAAATTTAGGTGCATTTTGGCCATTGAGGGACCAATTTTGAAGATCCCTTAGGATATGAGGTGCTCATGAGCAATTTTAAAGAACCGAGGGACTAATATGGAATTATTGAATATTTGAGGGACCAAAAGTGAAAATTCTAATATTTTAGCCCCATGTTGCTGCAAATAAAGTAACGCACATTGACAAGTTAGTGAAATGAGTACAATATTTGCATGAGCCTTTACGATTTGAGGGGCTCGCGAGCAATTATATTGAATTGAAAGACTAATATGGAATTATTGAAGATTTGAGGAAATAATATCTAATTTTTTAATATTTTAGCATCCTATTGCTACAAATAAAAATGATGCATGTTGGCAATTTAGTGAAATGAGCATAATATTGACAATTTCAAAGAATCAATGGACTAATCCGATATGGAATTATTGAACATTTAAAGGACTGCTATCTAAAAAACCCAATATTTTACAGTCATATTGCTACAACTAAAATGATGCATATTGGCAATTTAGTGAAATATTTTTTAAATTTTAATATTTTGAAGTAGTTTATCATAGGCATCAAATTTATCTTAGTGTTAGGGCATGTTTGTGATCTTGGCTTATACAATCCACTTAGCTTATAAATCATAAATGAATTATAAGCCAATTGGATTATAAGCCAAAGTGTTCAGTTTACTTCAAAAAAAAAAAAAAAGCCAAAGTGTTTAGTAAAAAAGTGAGTTATAAGCCGGTTTTCAATAGGAGAGTGTTTGACAAATGGATAGATTATAATCCATAATTGTTATCAAAATGACCAAATTGGACGTGGCTCTAAATTTAAATATTTTTTTTTGGTAAATGAAAATTTTATTCATCTCCAAATATGTAAATTGTATGTACATCAAAGATCTCAACATGTATGTGAGATAGCAGAATGATGCGGCATAATTATGTACCAAAATTTGCAAGTGCACAATTTATCAAGTTATAGTATAAAAAGATATCGATCCCACGAAGAAGGTAGATTTTAAGAGATTATTAAACTTGGTTCTTATATTTGTGTATGACAATTAGGAATAAAGAATAAGTGTTGTGCAATGATGGTTGTTTTGATTTATGTGCAAGAAAAATAATAAATTGAATTTTAGAGGAAAGAAGGAAGAATTAAAGAATAAATGAAATCACGAGGCAAGAAATATGAATTAATAAAATCAAAGAAATAAAACTAAGAATGAAAAGAAAATTTAAGAAAGTCAAGATGGAGGATTCAAAAGAGGTAAGAAACTAGAATATAATCCACTAACCAATTCAATTATAAAATATTAAACTATTCTCTTTTTATCATATTTCAACATAGATTTATAAGCATAGATTATCAAACCATTTAAGGAAAGTGTAACCTATCAAATTATCATCTAAGTTAAAATTACTATTCATGATAGGAATAACAACATGATAATAACCTGAGATTTATAAGCATAAACCTATCAAACCATTTAAGATAAGCATAGATTATCAAATTCTTCTTCTACCGATTATTCTCTAGTTGATTATCCTAAACATGAATATTTAAGTACAAGAGAATAATTCATACAATATAAAAGAAATTAGACTAGTTTCAATAATTCTAAATTCCTACAAGAATTAAATTCACATCTTAAGAAATAAAAGCCAAGAAGAAAACTAATTACAAAATTAAAAAGAAAAGAAAAATCTAAACTCATGGAACAAGCAAATAAATCTAATTACAAAAAAATAAAAATCTAAACCTACAAAATAAATTGCAGAAATTAAATGCAAGAAAAAATAAATCTACTCTACAAATTAAAGTGCAAAAGAATATAAAAAAGACAAGAAAGTAAATCTATACTACAAGCATGATTTAAATCTAACTAATAAGCAATAATAAAGAAATTACAAAAAAGAAATAAAAGAGAAAAGAAATGCAAACCTTCAACTTGCTCTTCATCTCCATCCTCATCATTCAACAAAGAGGAGAAAGAACAAATTTAAAGAGGAAAAAATTATTTTTATTAATTACAACTAAAGTTATAATTTTGGAAGGCCTTCTCAATTAAGAGTAGCCCTCCTCTCCAAAAGGAGTTTACAAAATTTTCACACCTCTAACCCCTCACTCTCTACACCCATTTATAGTAAACATCAGTGAATGAGAGCCATTGGATTCAAATCTTATCCAAACCAACAAAAATCAGCCATTGGATTGTAACTGCCTGGACGTCCGTATCGATACCGCCATCGATAGGGTATCGATGCCGGCATCACTACAGGCATCGAGCGGGCATCGATGCCCCATCGATGCGGCTATCGATGCCTGCTCTTCTCCTGTTGCTGTACGCAGAACTTTTGATTTGCTTTTGGGCTTGTGTCTGGGCTTTGGCTTGACTTTTGGGCTTGTATTTTCTCTTGATTTTCCATTGGCTTTGAATTATTGAAAGAATTCCTTTTGCTTCATGGGCTTCATTTCTTCATTAAATCAAGGGGTTTTTGTTGAGATATTGGAGTTTGAGATTTATTCATCATTAACCTGCAATTAACAGATAAAAGCCAATTATTAGTGGTATATTATTCATATAAAATAGATAAATGAGGGTATAAAAATTGTAATAAAATGTGAATATCAAATACCCCACAACCTAAACTTCTGCTAAGTCCTCTAGCAAAGAAAATAAAAAAGAAAATCCAACTCACTTTCGACAGGAATCGCCGTTGTATTTAGCGTTATACAACAAGCCTTAAACCCCTAGAGTTACCCTAGTGGACGAGTTGTAGGCTCATGAGGTTTTGTAGTGAATATATCCACAAAAATTCGGTCAACTTGCCAATTAAATAAGTCAGTAAATAACATATTTCCTTGATATATTTAAACATTCTAATGAAGCTAGTTAATAATCAAGAAAATATTTTTTATATATAACTCCAATGTAAATCCCTAGAAAATCTTTCATTATAGCAATACAAAACCAAGTCAAATCTTAGAAATTTAATTAAAAAGTTTTGAAAAGAACATGCTAACTCTTTGTTTTAAATAACTTTCAAGATCTCTGATCAAAAATTATTTTTCAAGACCATATATACAAAAACAACAATATATAAAAACAATGTTAGTGTGTATATATATGTATATTTTCTACTCTCTAATCTTGGTGATTGTTTTCTATTTTACGGGCCTTTCTAAGTGACCATTTAACGAGTTTTGGGCCAATGAATCCAACCCAATTGGAGATGGTGCATTAAGTATAGAATCTCCGTGGGCTTAGTTGCCTCATCAAACTTTAGCTTTATAAGATGTAGAATGCAGCCTTGATTTAGAGTTATTTTTTTTTCGGTCGTGCCCATTTTTGCGCAACCTTCTTTTATAATGTTAGTTTTTTTTTAATATATATATGTGTAGTATAGTATAAGTCTTTTAAAAATGTATAAATCAAGATAACTTGAAAAAATATTTTCAACTCTAAGGTTGAACATGCAAAATTTTATTATTTTTTAATTAAAAATCTAAGGTAGACTTAAGTAAAGTATACTAGCTTGAAAAATCATTTCTTAAGGACTTTAATTTGGAGTTATCATAAAAGGTGAAGGCTGAATATAGTCACTAACTAAGATATTAGAACAATTTAAAAATCTATCAATTGATCAAATATTACTTAACTCTATTAATTTGGCAACGTGACAATTTCTTTTTCTAATTTTTTTTTTTCAAAAAAGAAAAAAAAAACAACTAAAAAGGTAAAAGAATAAGAGGAAAATATGTATTTCTACCCACCACACGTCATAAATTTATGCATTGTCCTCACTGCAAATTCGGCTGACAGCACAAAGTAAAGCAGATAAAATTGAAGGAACTTACAGTTGTTCGGTTGACGATATGATGATAAGCATCTGCAATTACTGTATCGTATGAGGGATGAAGAAGAATCAAATAAAGAGGAAAATGTGAAGTAATTATGTTATTTATTATTGATTTTATGTTTACTTATAAAAAAAAAAATTTTGTGCTTTTTTAGAAACAAAAGAACTTTTTTTTAAGAAACAACAAGAAAAATTAGTTTTTTTTTAAATAGAATAATGAGGTTCATGAAAGAACGCAACACCTGCTTCCTCTCATGCCGTAGAAAATTCCTAAAAATGCGTTTCAAGACGTTGACCATTTATTTTAAAAATATTACCATTCTTTTAGGATTTTCTATCTCACACGACAGGCTCCATGTGGAAAAACTTGTTTAACAAAAAATGGAACAGTCCATCTTGATCTTAATTCCCAGAAAAAGATGCATCTTTGAATTGTAGCAATAAAGAACTTTCTGTCTGTGGAGAGAAATTTTTTCGCAAATTTATTTTGTCATGAAAAATTTTTTGTTTCTCGTTTGTAAATTTTTGAGTTATATGTATGCCATCATGTCCTGAATTCTTCCACTCATTTATTTGGACAATCTGTTTTTAGCCTGCCGAGTCTGAGTCAAAATTCAACTGTTTATTGCCCACATTGCTCTATGTTCCAACTCTACTGGTAGGTGACAAGCTTTCCCAATACCAGTCTGGATAGGTGACATCCTAAATTGGCTTAAAAGCTGGTTCTATTGCCCACAAGACAATCCAGGCCACAATTTTACAGCACCAATCTTTCTGTTATGGTTAACTGTTTTTTCTAAGATTTGTCTTACTTGCCTGTTTGTGACCTCTAGCTTGTCCACTGGTTTGGGGCAGGGTGATAGATTGCACAATTTGTGTGTGCATTGAATATTTTCTCATGCAAAGCCTCAAAAGAACAGGTTTAGCAAAGTGTTACCGTTACACTGATGATTCCCGAGGTAACTCCAACCGGGAAAAAATGTCTCTTGTCAAAAAACTTGCAACGACCCATTTTTTTTTTTTTTTTTGTTTTTGTCATTAGTTTTGCAAGGTACCGCCCTTCAACGCTTTGACAATTAGGTTCAGACGGCTACTAGAATGTAAACATTTCAAAAGCAATTTGGAAATGCGTCCCCATGAAATCGATACCCACCAGATCAAAAAGTTCAGACGGAATAAAATGGGTTGAAAAGGCCATCATATTTCTCCTAGTGACCTTCCTAAAAAGCTGACAAGCGGTACAGGTTCTTGCCAAACTCGATTATGAATCTTGCAAGAGAGCTGGCCAATATAAGCGCCAGACTGGAGAAACGTTTCAGCTGTTTTTCTCGGGCCAAAGTGGCCCCCACAGGCTGTGGCTCGGAGCAAAAGGATAGAACATCCTAGTTTCTTCCGTGGGAACACCACGCTCCTAAAGAGGTGTATCAGGACAATATTTGAACAGCCATATTGATCATCGCCCAGTAAAAGTAATTTTTACTATGGGAGAGAAAACGAGAATCTATCCTGTTCTGACGCAATGAAGAAGGGAATCTGGTTCAAATGACTATGTAGTTCACAAAGTCAGCGAACGCAGGCGAACAGATTGGATTCTCTAGAGTTGTTCATCAGGGAAATCTCATTGATAGAACGGTTGATGTTGGTGCCATTTGGGGAGTCGTAGAGAGGTGATCTGGCTACGGGTCTCTGTTCCCCTTCTGTCAAGAATTTGAATGTCAAACTCTTGAAGAAGAACGAATCCACTAATGAGCCGTGCTTTAGGCACCTTTTTGGTCCAAAGGACTCTTAGTGCGGCATGACGAGAGTGAAAACTTTGGTTAACGAACCGATGAGGTAGGACCGAATTTTTTAAGGCCAAAGACTACAGCTAAAAACCTTTCTCGGTGACAGCAGTTAGTTTGGCCCTGAGGCATCATTCGAGTCCTACTGGCGTGTAGAACATGCGGTTTTCCATCAAACCGTGTTGTCCTAAAACAGGCAAGCGATTGCAGAACAGATGCATCACACATCAGTTCAAATGGTAAGGGTCCAGTCGCGTGCAGTGAAATGATAGGAGGCTGTGCGTTAGCTCCTTTTTTCAGATATTCAAACAGCTTTGAGGCAGTCCGGGCGAGAGAAGACAAATACGTCCTCTTAGCTAAAAATTGGTCAAGGTCTAGGCAATCTGCTGAAAATCGCTTGGAGTGAAACGTCGGTAAAAACCAGACATGTAGCCAGAAAATGATCTGACATCTGCTGACAGTTTTGGGAGGAGGAGATTGAAATAAGATCTACCTTAGCCTTGTCCACTTCAATTCCCTATTGCGAAACTCGATTCTAAGACCAATGCCGTTGTTTGCCTATGAATGACATTTCTCGCCATTGAGAGTCAGATTTTTCTCCCTACATCAACCGTTCTAGACCAGTTTAAATGATGCAAACATTGCGGAAAGATGTGTCACCAAAAAATAAAAAGTCATCCATGAAATAATTTCGAGAAATCGTCTACGCATGTTCGGAAAAAATACTGATCATGCAATGTTGAATGTGGCCGGTCGCGTTACACGGCCAAAACATGCGTCGTATGCGAATGTTCGCATACGGGCACGGTGAAGGTGGTTTGTTCTCCTGATCTTCTGGAGCGATAGGATTTGATTGTAAAGCCTGAATATCATCCAGGAAACCAGTAGAGACTCTGTGTTCGCTGCTAAACGCCTCTAACGATTTGTCAAATGAAGGAAGAGGGAAGTGCATCTTTCCGGTGGCCAAGTTGAGTTTTCTGTAGTCAATACAAGACTGCGCCATCCAGTTTGGATCCGAGGGCGAGAATTCAGTCATTAGCCCAATTTTGGATCACACGGCTGATCCCAGATTTCTTTGGAACAAGCTTGGACGGACTCACCTATGAAACTATCAGAAATGCGGATAGATGATCCACTATCAGACATTTTCAGATGTCTTTTTCTAACGGCTTCTTTCATCACTGGGTCTTAACCTACGTGAGCATCTCCTAGTACGGTTTGGCATCATTTATCAAAATGGATTCGGGTGTTGAACAATGGTTGGACTAATCCTTTGATATCAGGCCATCGGATCCATCCAATGGCTTCCCTATTCTCTCTTAAACGGCTAAGAG
Source organism: Asparagus officinalis (assembly GCF_001876935.1). NCBI lineage: Eukaryota > Viridiplantae > Streptophyta > Magnoliopsida > Asparagales > Asparagaceae > Asparagus > Asparagus officinalis. Next base: position 42,853,968 of record NC_033794.1, on the reverse strand, counting down.
AGCCTTCCTTTTGCACCGGTTAGTCAACTCAGAAGAAATGATAACTGGTAAAGACTCATTCTCTCCCTAAGTAGGCATACTCCTAAATTTTCGGGTACGAGGTTTGAGCTCTAACTTAGGGGTTCTCCAGCAGATGGCGAAGCTCGGACCTCGGGATTCTATCTCTAAAGGTCTCGTTGCCAGCCAAGCAAACATTGATTGACGCAGCGGTTCTATCTCAAGTTCATCATCAGAAAGCTCCTCAATCATTAAATCAGATGCATTTGAATCAGACTCACACTCTCCCTCTTTGTTGTTCACTGGATATTCCTTGAAATGAATTCCACTTCATGGGTTCATCAGATGGACACTAGGCCTGTCTCGCCTAAGTTGAAGATATTGAGCGTCAAACAAGTCATATTCCCAAAAAGCATAGTTTCATTGAGCCGGTTCTACAGTTTATCAAAGCATTTGAGGTGGCTAAGAACGGTCTTCCTAGAATGACCGGAATTTGAATTTTGAGATGGCAAACGCGGCTGCGTTTCCAAAGACATAAAATCAACAGGGGAAATGAACTCTCCAACTTTAATCCAGAACATCCTCACCTCTCCTTTTGGAATTTTTACAGATCTATCAGGCTAACTTGCTAGAGCTGCCAATTCTTGCGTTTAAGTTTCCTCCTACACCTAGCTGTGATAGACCTGAATAAGCCGAAGGAGTTTGACACTGGCTCTCCCAGTCTAGAAGTGCCTTATCAATGGAGCTGTACCTGATGACGCAAGGAATTGTGGGACAACCAGGCGTCCTGTATTCAATATGCCATGCCCCAGGTTTCGAAAAAAGATTCACTAGGTTGCAGCCTAGAAGACTTTCTTGGGACCGTTGGTGGTTCTTTTCTTAGTGCATAAGTCCTCAAGAACTTTCATAAGAAGCCGGATTTGTTCGATTGCATCTAGAAGAGGGATGTTGATCTTGACCTGTTTAAAACGCTTTCTAGGAGTTTTCTCAACCTGCGGGGAGTTTTTCCCTAGGTTTGAGTTCTATCTGAAAGGGGGCAACGCGCCTACTAACCTATCTAGATCAGGCGCAATCTCAAGTCACATTTTGGTCATCGGAAAGGAATTGCTTCATCGCAAGAGTGTTTTGAATGGAGAAAGGGTGGATCGGGTGGCAATTCAACCTGATGCTTCTATTTGTTTTCCTGATCGCAGTGTGTGAATTGCATTCAGTTGAGCTGGGTTGTTGGAACTGGATCAAGTGTCTTTAGGGTTTGCTACAGGTTGACTTGGAAATTTTCCTTTTTCTCTCTCACTCACGGCAGCGGCTAGTTGTCCAAGTTGGGTTTCTAACCGGGCTATGGCTTGAGTGTTCGAGTTGAGCACTTGGCCGGTAGTTTGCATGAAGGAATTTAGAGTGGTGGATGATTGAGTCAACATGTTGGTAGTTTGTGTAGAAGCTTTGATCATAGCTTCTAAACCCTTTTCTAAGACACTCAAACGTTTGTCATGATCGGAATTTGATTGATTTGTAGGCTGGTGAGGATGAGGATGTTGGTTTGGAAAAGGTGGGTTAGAAAAATTGTTCGGTGCGTTGAATGGGACAGTGTTTCCCCTAGGGAATTGTTGGTTTGACGCGGGAATAAAGTTTTGGTTTCCATGAGAATTTCCTTGGTTCCAAGCAAAATTGGGATGATTTCTCCAACCTGGATTGTAGGTTGGAGAAAATGGATCATTTCTAGGGCGCTGGAATGCAGCGTTCATCTGTTCTAAAGCATGGTTGTTTCCTAGAAGAGGACATTCCTCTGAAACGTGGGTAGGAGACTGACAGTTATGACATCCCGGGGCAGAAATGTGATTGATTTGAGCCGGAGCTCGTTCCTTAACTTCTAAGGCTTCTAACCTTCGCATAATCGTCGCCATCTTCGCTTCAGATGCAATGTTTGATTCCAGGGAAAGACCACTAGACTTAGATTGGGAAACAGATGAAACCCGGTCATCACAGTTTTCCCACTGCATTGTTTTCTCGGATAGACTCTCTAGGAATTCCCAAGCTTCATCGGCGTTTTTTCTCATAAAATCTCCCTGACACATCGATTCTAAAAATGTTTTTGAAGAATAGTCCAATCCTTCATATATGACTTGGCACAATCGCTATTTTTCTAGACCATGATGAGGACATTGGATTAAAAGATCTTTAAATCGGTCAAAGTATTTCCAGAATGGCTCTCCCGGGACAATTTTGAAATTCTGAATGCTGTTCCTAAGCTTTACCGTTTTGTGAATAGGGAAAAATTTCTTGAGAAAAACGGTGACAAATTCCTCCCAAGTTGAGATGGAATTTATCGGTAAGCTGTACAGCCATTTTTTAGCTTTGTCCTTTAGAGCAAATGGAATAAATCTAAGCTTAATCGCATCTTCGGTTAATTCTCTCATTTTTATCATAATACATACTTCCTCAAATTCCGAGATAAATATATATGCATCTTCTGTTTCATTACCTAGGAATTTGGGAAGCATGTTAATGAAATGCGGTCTAAGCTCGAAATTTGCTCCATTTACTTCGGGGAGTCTTATGCAAGATAGAATTGCATTTCTGGTGGGGTAACACATATCCTGAAGAACTGGTTGATTTGCCATTTCTTGGATTGGTTCAACTCGGATTAAGCGATGAAAATTATCCCAAACCCAAAATTGCATACACCAAAACAAGTATTTTTTTTTAAAAAGATAGAAAGAAAATTAGTTTTTTTTTAAAGGAAAGAAAGAAAGAAAATTAGTTTTTTTTTTAAGGAAAGAAATAAAGAAAATTAGTTTTTTTTTTAAAGGAAAGAAAGAAATTTAGTTTTTTTTTATAAAGGAAAGAAGAAAGAAAATTAGTTTTTTTTTAATATGAGAAGATAAAGAAAAAGAAAAATCCTAACTAAAACAAATCAAGGCAATCACTTTTCAATCAACTCTAACTCTAGGGTTTAGCCTAACTCCACTAGACCAGCTCCTAACCAAAAATTCCTACAGTGAAAAGATCAAAGTTTTACCCAGGTAGTTAGCCAGGTAAGGATAGTACTAGAGGGTGATCAAAGATCAATTAAGTACCTCTTTCCTTGCGGAGCGCTTTACGCAACCCCTAAACCTTGCCTTAGACACCAACTATTCTGAGAAAACTTAAACCGTTCACTTAAGGATTTCTTGTTCCTTATTGAGCTCGAATCCTTAGGGGCCAACGTCTAATGAGTTTTAGAAGGCTTGGATTTGTGAAGTGAGGAATTAGTGATTTGTGGGCTAAGGAAAGGGTGATGAAATCCCTTACCTTATCTTGATTGGGGTTTTGCCCTTAAGAATGATTTAAGTGTGTGCCAAATCAAGTGCTACAATCACTTTGGTGAATTCCTACACTATATGAAATGCAACCCTAGAAATTAAAAGCGACTAAAAAGGATGATAAAAAAAAATCTTTTTTTTAATTATGGTCAACAACAAGCAAATGTGAGAAGATGTTTGAATTTATTATCTTGTTAGTTAATGTCCAAGTGAAAGATGAATTTTATTATGGTCAACAAAAATAAAATCTTTTTTTTATGCAAGAGGTAATAAATTGAATTTTAGAGGAGAGAAGGAAGAATTAAAGAATAAATGAAATCACAAGGCAAGAAATATGAATTAATAAAATCAAGAAATAAAACCAAAAATGAAAAGAAAATTTAAGAAAGTTAAGATGAAGGATTCAAAAGAGGTAAGAAATCTAGAATATAATCCACTAACCAATTTCAATTACAAAATATAAACTATTCTCTTTTTATCATATTTCAACTTAGATTTATTAAGCATAGATTATCAAACCATTTAAGGAAAGTGTAACCTATCAAATTATCATCTAAGCTAAAATTACTATTCATGATAAGAACAACAACATGATAATAATCCTAGAATTCATAAGCATAACCTATCAAACCATTTAAGATAAGCATAGATTATCAAATTCTTCTTCTACCGATTAGTTCTCTAGTTGATTATCCTAACATGAACATTTTAAGTACAAGAGAATAATTCATACAATATAAAAGAAATTAGACTAGTTTCATACAATTCTAAGATTCCTACAAGAATTAAATTCACATCTTAAGAAATAAAAACAAGAAAAAGAAGACTAATTACAAAATTAAAAAGAAAAGAAAAATCTAAACTATGAACAAGAAATAAATCTAATTACAAAGAAAATAAAAATCTAAACTACAAAATAAATTGCAGAAATTAAATGCAAGAAAAATAAATCTACTCTACAAATTAAAGTGCAAAAAGAAAATAAAAAAGACAAGAAAGTAAATCTATACTACAAGCATGAATTTAAATCTAACTAATAAGCAATAATAAAGAAATTACTAAAAAGAAATAAAAGAGAAAAGAAATGCAAACCTTCAAATTGTCTTCATCTCCATCCTCATCATTCAACAAAGAGGAGAAAGAACAAATTTAAAGAGGAAAAAATTATTTTTATTAATTGCAACTAAAGTTACAATTTTTGGAAGGCCTTCTCAATTAAGAGTAGCCCTCCTCTCCAAAAGGAGTTTACAAAATTTTCACACCTCTAACCCCTCACTCTCTACCCCTATTTATAGTAAACATGGACTGAATGTGAGAATGGAATGCTCATTTCCATTCTCATGTTTGGGTGAGTTTGTAGGATGAAATGGGAATGATAATCTCATTTTCATTCCCATGTTCGGTATCATCTGTTCATAAGTGAGAATAAAATTTTATTTTATAATAATACTCTTATAACAATATAGAATTTTAAAAGATAATAGTTACATTAATGATAATGACTAAATAGTTTCCTTTTTTGTTAACATATACTTGTGTTCCTTTCAAGAATATTATTAATTTCTAATTAAGAAAATAAATGAAAGTGTACATGCTGCATCTTTCATTTTGAATTATTTGAAAGAATTCCTTTGGCTTCATGGGCTTCATTTCTTCATTAAATCAAGGGGTTTTTGTTGAGATATTGGAGTTTGAGATTTATTCATCATTAACCTGCAATTAACAGATAAAAGCAATTATTAGTGGTATATTTATTCATATAAAATAGATAATGAGGGTATAAAAATTGTAATAAAATGTGATTATCAGCAGAAACTGTAGCTAATGTTCAAAAACAGAACTTTAGCTCAGATACAGTGACTAAAAAACAAACAAATATCAAGTAAACCTGTATATGATTACTAGGTATAACTAGGACAACAGATCCCATTATCCTTTCCTCCCAAGGATTCCTCAGTGAAGGCTTGAATCTGTCTTTCTAATGTACAATATCTGTGTATGTTTGTGCATGTTTTACAGAGTGTGAATCTAGACTTTATTAACAGAAGAGAAAGCTGAGTTTAGAAGCACTGTCATGATATCAACTTTAATACTTTTCACCAGATGCTCAATAGGCTTATTCTTTTGCTGGAAGACTCTCATATTCCTTTCATTCCAGATTATATAGATGGTGGCTGACAGAGCCATCCTTTTAACCCTTTGCTTAAGACCTTTTCCTTTCAGTCTAGAACTGAACCAGTTCATCAAGGTCTCCCAATTGCATGACCTCCAAGAGAATTGAAGCCAATCCATGATGCTGTTCCACACCTCACTTGAATAAGTACACTCAAAGAACAGATGGTTTCTACATTCCTGAAAAACATCTGAGCATAGAGTGAAATGATTTGTATTAATTATTCCTCTTCTTAACAATCTGTCCTGGGTATTTAGTCTGTCATTAACAGCTAACCAACTTATGAATGAGTGTTTAGGATAGCATAAGCCTTCCCATATTGTGTTGTGCCATAGGACATTACTGGTGACTGGTTTTAGTGCATGGTATAAAGCAGATAACTTCAATTTTCCTTCCCTACAACAAGATCCAATCAACTGAATCAGATTTCCAACTCCTCCACAGGAATTCAAAGTTTTGTCCCTTGCTTTCATTAATTGTTTCCACATCCAAGAGTCCCCTGGTCTTGCTTTAACATGCCAAATATCCCTTTGCTTCAGATAGGTTCCATGGATCCATTTAATCCACATTAATTCCCTATTGACATGAATATGCCATAAGTTCTTTAAAGCAGCTGCTAGATTCCAAACTGAAGCAGAGAAAACACCAAGTCCCCCCTGTTTTTTACCCAGACAAACTTTGTCCCAGGAGACTAAGGGAATTTTGGATGTATGATCTGTTCTCCCCCACAAAAAAATTCTGCAGATTTCATCCATTTTCTGAGTAACTTTGATTGGCAATATATAATTTGAAGTCCAAAAAATCTGAACTCCCAAAATGATACTCTTGATCACTTGTAATCTTCCAGCATATGTGAGTTTTCTGTGCTTTTGCCATGTCTGTATTTGGTTAGTAATTTTATTGATGAGAGAATTACAATCTTCATAAGACAACCTTTTGCATATTAGAGGAACCCCCAGGTATCTAATAGGGAAACAACCTTCAGAGAGACATAGTTGAGTTTTGATGGTTTCTTTTACAGATTCTTCCATCCCCCAAAGAAAATTAAGGATTTCTCTTTATTTGCTTCAAGTCCAGAAATATCTCCAAAGACTGTAACACACTGATAAAGCTTCTTGACAGAATATAGGTCTCCTTTACTAAAGAGCAAAAGATCATCAGCAAAGATTAGATGTGTGATCTTCATTTTTCCACATCTAGGATGATATTTAAACTATTTATCCTGCTTCAAAAGGTCTAAGCTCCTAGACAAATACTCCATGCCCAATATGAATAGATATGATGAGAGTGGGTCACCTTGTCTCAAACCCCTTTCCCCCTTAAAATAACCATGGAGTGTACCATTTAGGGAGATGGAATATTTCGGAGTAGATATACATACCATGATCCAGTCAATTAACTTTTTTGGAAAACCAAGCCCCTTGAGCATTTCATGCAAGAACTTCCAACTTATGGTATCAAAAGCCTTCTTGATATCAATGTTAAGCATAATTCTGGCAGAAATATTCCTCCTGCTGTAGCTTTTAACAAGCTCATGAGCCAATAAGGTATTACTTGTAATTTGCCTACCCTTAATGAAGGCACTTTGAGCCTCATTCCCTGAGTAGCCCAAAACAGATTTAACTCTATTTGTCAATATTTTTGATATGAACTTGTAAAGACTATTACAACATGATATAAGTCTAAAATCTAAAGGTGTTTTAGGGCAATGTACCTTAGGTATAAGTGTAATTGAGGTTGAGTTTAATGTGCCCAAAAGTTTCCCTGATGTGAAAAATTCCTCCACTGCTTGTGTGACTTCATCACCCACAATCGACCAAGATGATTTGAAGAATTGATGTGAAAAATTCCTCCACTGCTTGTGTGACTTCATCACCCACAATCGACCAAGATGATTTGAAGAAACATGCACCAAATCCATCAGGACCAGGTGCTGACTTCATCACCCACAATCGACCAAGATGATTTGAAGAAACATGCACCAAATCCATCAGGACCAGGTGCCTTATTGTCTGACATTGAGAAAATAACATCTTTAATCTCTTCTTTGGAAACAGTTCTTTGCAAAAAATTTGCTTCAGAATCACTTAAACATGGCCCTGATTTAATCACATTCATATCGGGAATTTTAGTATCAGTAGCACTCCCCATTAGATTCTTGTAGTATGATACGAATTCCTTAGCTATTTCATCACCATCAGTCATTCTTTCACCAGTGTTCTTATAAAGAACTAAAACTTTATTTTGATGCCTGTTACTCTTCAAGACTTTGTGGAATAAATCTGTACATCTGTCTCCCTTGATGCTCCAGGCAATTCTGTATTTTTGATGATAAAAGGATAATTCACAATCCAGCAAATTGTTATATAGTGCTAAGCATTCTTTTTCTCTGTTAATGAGACCTGGACTAAGAAGGTTGCATTGAAGATCTTTCTGAACTTCTTCCAGAGCAAATTTTGCTCTCTTAACTTGTTCACTTATATTGTTAAAATGTTTCCTATTTAATTCCTTAAGTGAACCTCTCAGTAGCTTCAATATTGACCAAACTGAGAACATTTTATACCCTTTAACTTCATTATTCCAGAAGCTAGACACTGCAGGCAAGAAAATTTCATGTTTTACCCACATATTAAAAAAATCTGAAAG
>NC_033794.1:42809285-42844853 GCF_001876935.1 Asparagus officinalis | reverse complement strand
GGCGTAGACCTTAGGGTTTTGAACGTCGTACGTTGAAATTTTTGCTCGCAACGCGTTGACTGGCGTTGACCTAAGGTTACGCGTTGTCCGGCGTTGACCCTGGGGTTTTGACCGTCGTACGTTGACCTTTTGATCACAACGCATTGACTGGCGTTGACCCAAGGTTACGCGTTGTCTGGCGTAGACCTTAGGGTTTTGAACGTCGTATGTTGCTCAGGTCACGAGACCAACTCATAAAGTTGATGCGTCAATGACTCGCATATTTATAGGATTTTTGGCAAATCCTCAGCCATCAACGGGTTTGACAAGCCTTTACCGACTACCGTTTGAGTCGGGCTAGCATGCGGATTATCTAAATCCGTTCCGCATGTGACGTTGTGCTAAGAGAGTTAACGCTCTTAGTGCTACGATATTGAATACGTAGACTTCGTCTTTCTTACGGGAATAGACTACTCGGCGACGCGTGTTAGGCGTTGACTTTAGGGTTTTTGGCTAACCCCCAGCCTTCAACGGGTTTGATTAGCCTTTACCGACTACCGTTTGAGTCGGGCTAGCATGCGGATTGTTTAAGTCCGCTCCTATGTGATGTTTAAGCTAAAAGAGTTAACGCTCTTAGTGCTACGATATTGAATACGTAGACTTCGTCTTTCTCACGGGAATAGACTACCCGGCGACGCGTGTTAGGCGTTGACTTTAGGATTTTTGGCTAACCCTCAGCCTTTAACTTATTAAACCCGTTTCACATGTAACGTTGTGCTAAGAAAATCGCTTTTCTTAGACTTGATGCTATGATTTTGAATACATAGACTTAACCATTTCTTATAGGGAAAAGGCACCCTGCACCGCGTATTAGGCGATGACTTATCCCTTCTTAGGCTTCGGGATAAAATTCCCCAAGTTTAAATTCTAGTGTCTTCTTCAATCGGTGAAAGACTAAACCGGCAACGCGCGTTAGGCGTTGACTTATCCTTGCTTAGGTTTCAGGATAGAATACCCCAGAATCGAACTTTGATGTCTTTTTCTACGGAGAAAGACTAAACCGGCAGCGCGTGTTAGGCGCAGACTTATCCCTGCTTAGGATTCGGGATAAACTTCCTAGACTGGAATTCTAGTGTTTTCTTCAATCGGTAAAAGACTAAACCGGCAACGCGTGTTAGGCGCTGACTCATCCCTTCTTAGGCTTCGGGATGAAATTCCCCAGACTGGAATTCTGGTGTCTTCTTCAATCGGTGAAAGACTAAACCGGCAACGCGTGTTAGGCGTTGACTTATCCCTACTTAGGATTCGGGATAAAATTCCCTGTACCTGTGAGGCACAGATTTTGGGAGTTGAAAAAGGTGGTGTCTTCTCTTGGGGCAAAGACGGACCCGAAATGGGAGAGGAAGAATTTTATATTCTATCTCCCAACACTGAAGAGGAAGAATTTTATATTCTATCTCTAGTTGGAAAGGAGACTCGAGGTGGGATCTCCACCCCAGAATCCGGAAAGGTGAAACTAAGAGTGGGATCTCCACTCCGAGAATCGACAAGATTCGGATAACCCTAACTGTCGGAAGGTTTGATTATCGAACTAAAGATGAATTTCCCGTTTATCGAGAGTAAATTGTGGTTTTGACCCTAACTGTAGGAAGGTTTGGCCAAATGGGAGTTTGAGGTGATCCTAACTGTAGGAAGGTTTGATCACTTGATTTGAAAGTGGACCTCTCGTTCATTGGAGGAATCGAGAGGAGATTTTGGTTATGGTCCTAACTGTAGGAAGGTTTGACCAATTCCGAATATTATGTCCAGACTCTAACAATGAGAGTGTTGAGTGCACAGACGCGGTGAGAATTTGAATGGGAGTTTCTTATTCATCATCTTGCTGTGGTGACCGGATTATCCCTAAGAATACACTATATGGATTTCTTTTGGGAACTTCCCGTTACATGAATCATCCACCCCTAGCTTCCTTTGCAAAGCTGGGTATGGTATTGTACTCAGTTGGGTGTCCGGGTTATCCTTAAGAATATCAAGCATGGTATTCTCCAGGAACTTCCCGTGAAAGAAAGGAAACAGTTTAGACTCATATACCTGTTGGACTATGTAAGGAAGCAGTTTAACCTCATGCACTTGTTGGAGGATTAAGAAACAGTTTATACTCGTATACTCTTTGGAGTCTTGCCGTTCTTATTTGGCTTATCTGAGCGATATGACGCCGGCTTCAAAAGTCTTGCCGTTCTCATTCGACTTAATTGAGCGATATAACGCCGGCTTCAACCAAGGTCTGAATGCTATTCTTGAGAGCAAAGCAATCCTTGGTGGGATGAACGACCCTCCTGTGGTATGCACAGTACTTTGGGTCCGTAGTGTTGTCAGCTTCCTCCTGATTTGTGATAGGCGGTAGCTTGATCTTGTTACCTTCAAGGAGGGATTCGAAGATGGCTGGAACGTCTTCATCCTTGAAAGAGTACTCTTTTTGGAGTCTCGGACCCGAAGTCTTTTGCTGCCTTCGGGATTGCTGTTGTGACGCTTGATTAGCACCACCAGTAGCTGCAGGTGTTCCATTGCTTCCAACACGTCTAGTGCAAGATTGTTGCCTTCTTCCTTCGGAGGAAGCGTTCGGCTTGTTCACCGCGCACCTTCAAGTCTTTCCAAGTGTCAGACGGTGCTGTTCCCATTGCTTCCAACACGTCTAGTGCAAGATTGTTGTGGCAAGTCTGGAGAATGAACTCCTCAGTGATCGGGTCCCGACAGTTCATCGCCTTGTTCCGGAACCTTTTAACGAAGGTATCAACCAATTCCTCGTCTTTTTGTTTCTCGTCAAGCAACGACCCGATGGATATCTCTGTGTCGTCATCGAAGAAATTAGCGAGGAATTTTGTCTCCATGTTGTCCCAGCTATTCACACTTCCTGGCTTGAGGCGTGTTTCTCATCGAGCAATGATCCGATAGATATCTCGGTGTCGTCGTCGAAGAAATTGGTGAGGAACATGGTCTCCATATCGTCCCAGCTGTTCACGCTACCTGGCTTGAGACGGCGATACCAATCGAAGGCGGCTCCGCGAAGAGTGCCAACGAATGACCGCACCATGAGAGGCTCATTGCCAGAGATTACCCCCAGGTGTGATTTGAAATAAATCACATGCTGAGTGGGCGAACCCTTCCCATCAAACGGCATGAAGTTAATTAGGTTGAACTTCGTCGGATATGGGATCGATTCCCACTCTCTTGGTCGAGGTTCTTGATCTTCAGACTTTCGCCTGTGTTTTCGTTAGCACGATTTTGAGGCGGAAGTGTGGCATTACGACTAGCATCCTCATTACCACCCCCTGCATTGACGGGAGGGTTATTGGCATTGTGAGCTTCATCCGTATTCGTGCGCTCCTCTTCCTGAACGACCTGCTTACGGCGGCTTAGTTCACCTTGCTGGTTCGTCAGCGCCTGAATTTGTTGCTCATGTATTTCTCTCATACTCTGCATGGCCATCTGTATTTCGAACCTGAAGCTCTCCTGTTGTTTAGCCATGGCTTCTTCGAGCATCTTGGCCACTTGTTCCGCGCTTATCATGAATGACTCGCGGGGTTGTCCTTCGCTGGACACCGTATTGTCTGATGCGACAGCAGAGCAGGAATCCGATTCTTCATCTTCTGACGGTAATCTTGTCTGAACCCTACCATAAGTTCCTCGTGTAATGGCCCCAAACTGCAGACGAGTTAGATACCAGGGTACTTCCGGAATTGATTCGGGATTATCCCTTGTCGATGCCCTTTTGCTGGTCATATTGGTAGTGACCCTCGGAAATTCTCCATCTTCAACCACCGTTCTTCTTTGCCGGAAACGCCTATGCCTTGGTTTTGGCGTTTCGGTACTAAGCCTTTCGAACACCGAAACTCTCTCGGTGACTGCCTTGATGCAGTTGCACTCAGACAGTACCGCCCGAATGAGCTTTGAACAAGGGCACTGAGTTTCTAGCCTTCGAGGACTTCTCTTTCTGGTTTTGCTCGTACCCCCAGCACGATGGTACAGCTCGTCCGTTTGAAAGTCGAAGCAACCTATCGTGTGTTGGCATGATTTCTCAGGTATAACGTAATCATCATCAGACGATAACGTTTCCTTCTGAGAGCGAACTACCTTCTTCGGGCTTTCAAAAGTTACGCGCCTCGAAACATGCCTTTTTGGGCGTGAGTTCTCAGCGGGCTCTTGGACTTCAATGCGCAAATTGGTGCGCATAGCTACCCTGATTTCTTTATCATGTTGGAGGTGACGGCGACCCCCAGCGTGTTGAGTCGTTCTGGGCTTCTTCATTGGAACCAAACTCTCTTGAACTGGAGCTTTGCCTCTCTTGTCGGGAATTGGACCGAGGCGCTCCAAGACTGACTTCCTTTTCTGGGATGGTCCTGCGGGATCTCCCGGAGTAGTTGTGGAGATCATCGGCGGTTTGGATTGATTCGCCGGAAGTTGAACTTTCGACGGCTGCAGTTGACGCTCTTTGGTCTGAACCGCCGTTTCAGACTTCGACCTCCAAACTTTGCTGGTTGATGGCGGCTTCTTGGCCACCTTTTTCCGCAACTTCCTACGGGCTTCTTCAGCTTGAGCCCGTGCCTGCGCTGATAGTGCGCGGCGTCTGCGAATGCGCTCCTCCAGCGTTGATCGGTTCCGCTTGACACAGACCCATTCCATTGTTGGCGGCTTGGAGGAACCACCATTCATTGATTGTTGAGGCTGCTTTCCTCTTTTGTTCTTCAGATCCGCGTTGTAGCGGATCCCGTCAACGGACTCTATGGCCTTTGCGAACTGTTTCGTAAGGCGTTGACGTTGCCTTTGGCGGGCTCTCTTCGAGAGAGTCACCACGCCCCCTGCGGCTGTCATTTTGTCGAAAAGACCTAAGTGTCCATATTAAGACCTAGGCACACAACATCCGGGTTATCATTTTGCTAAAAAGACCTAGGCATCCATATTAAGTCCTGGGCACTCAACCTACTGGTTGTCATTCAACCAAAAGACCTAGGAGTCCTCATTAAGTGCTAGGCACTTTAGTTTGCCGGTTTTCCTAGACAAAAAGACCCAGACATATTAACAAAAAAGGGGTAAAACAAGCCAGTCATCCTGACCCCTCAACACTCGGGTCGTCACAGCACAACTAACTCACAACAATCAACACTTGTTATTGTTCGCGAGAAAAATCGTGTCTTTCTTTGTAATTGATTCCATTGTCATCTTAAATAACAGCTTTTTGAGTTACAAAAGATCCGGTCTTTTTATAAGATCCGGTTACAATGAAAATCAAAGAAAAATAAACAAAGATTACAACTTTCTCCTTTTGTGTCGAACAAATCACGAGCTCCTGTTTTTCGGTCGCTCGCTTTGTGGGTTCTTCTCCTGCGCCGGGGTTTATCCGTGGACCACCGCGCGATCTAGATCCGGTCGGATCTACGCAGTACGACGGGTATTATTTCGCCAAGGAAATAATAGCCCGGGGGATTGATTCACCAAGGAAACAATCGCCTTTAGTTCTCGGGATCAAAGATGAGCAAGTCCCCGAAGTCCTAAAGCTTGAATCTTTTTTAGATCTGAGTCTTCAATCCAGCAGGGCTTCGCCTCTAAAAAATCCAACCTTTGAACAAATGAACCAAGCCTCCTATTTATAGGCCACCTTTACTGTGCCCGCGCACAAATGGCCGACACACCGAGCCACCCTGAGGTGGCTCGGTTTTGGCCGAGCCCCCCCTTAGGCGTGGTTTTCTGTCGTTTTCGGTTTTGTCTGTGATCCGGTTCTGTGGTTGATTTATCCAGACTTGATTTGTTGATCTGATTTGGCAGTAAATCCACTTCTGAGTTCGAGTCCGAAACTGATCTTGATTCGATCGTGATTCGTCCGTGTCTCCCCTTTGATGAATGACTCGTTGACTCTTCAACCCGTTAGCTTGATTCCGCACGCGAGTGGACGTTGTTTGCGTGCGGTTCATTAGCTTCGTAGTCTTGTTAATCCGCTTCATCGCGTATCGCTTGGCTTCGGCATTGTGGACTAACAATCGTGTCTGCATACGTCGCCCGATGGTCGGTTCGTCGAATCGGCGTTGTCGAGCTGTGTTAAGGGACCTATAGGCAGTTTTATACGCCTACACTCCCTAGCAAAGATGTTGCTACAATATGTTAACATTGCACCTCTATTGTATACATATCAAAGGAGATAAAAGCTCTTTTATTATTGAAAGAGCCAACCCGTTACAAAGATTTTAAAGGGAATACGGATAAAAAATGTGTATTCGTGCAATATACTTAGCTATCCTAGAATCCCTAGACTCATGAGCATTCTTTTGGGCCCTTTCCCTTAGAGTCCGGGGATTAATGGGAGCGGCTTTGGTTCTAACAACCATTAGCCTCGTAGTCTCAACCTCAAGTTCTGCAACTCTGAGATCCCACTCCTTAGCCAACTTGTTGACTTATGTTCAATCTCCTCTTTCTGATGTTGAGCTGCTTCTAACTGTGCTTGAGCTACAACTATGACCGCCTTGGCCTCATTGATGGTGGCTTCTTTCTCCAGGATGACATTCTGAAGCTCTACTTGATTGTCATCAATTGATGCAATGCTATCATTCAACCCTTGAAATCTCATCTTAATCTGCTCCATTACTTTGCAAGCATATTCATAAACTTCAAAGTGCTTCATCGAGAACTGACGGAATTCAACCTCAGTAATACCATCAATATCAGCCACACAAAGCCGTTGCAGCTCTTGAAACTAAAGCTCAACTTCATCTATCATCATATTGAATGGTTTAGTATGTGCAGGACCTACGGCCGACTTCAGAAGGCCAAGCTGATTCCTCAATGATATGAGAGTATGAGCTGATAATCCTTTCCGCATAGTCAAAGTGGATTAACACTTCAGTTGAACAGCTTCACCAAACTCTCAGTCAGGATCTGAATCTCCAACTTGATCAAATCATCAAAGTCAGGAGATTGGGTAATCTCCCCAAGGCTTGAAGGACCCACTCCTACAGAAACTACCAACACATCTGTGTTTGAAGAAGTTGGAAAGACTTGCATTTGTTTTCTGCCTAATAATAAGTATGGAGCAAGCATGGCTAATAACTGGAAACATCTACAGTGGAAGAAGTTGTAGACATCAACCCACTTGATGGGACGATAGTTCTCATAACCAGTGCCATGGTCATTGTAGGTGTAAATTTTGATCTTCCGAAACAGGAATTTTGTTTGTATTAATAAGAATAGCTTATTACAAACTAATGAATCGAAATTAGAACAGAAGTAGAGGGAAGGCCCTCCTTGTTTAACGTGGGGACTTTGATAGCGATAGGACGCATCGCTTGGTTCTCGCACCGAGTCTACTTCCCTTGGACGATTTGACCAAGGTCGCTGGTGAGCTTTAGTACGCAGTAGGAGCTCGTGCTAGTCGAGTTCGAGTTTCCGAGTTCGATGGCGATCAGTGCCCGAAGCTAGGAGAGGATGCTACAGTGCAAAGATCATTCAAAGAGCTTGTCGTCAACTCCGTCGAGAGTTGAGAGCTGTGGTTCAGCTAACTGATTGAATTAATCAACTGACTATGAGCCAACCAAACCTCTTTTCTGTAGCCAGGAGAGGTTTCTTAAATAGAAGAGAGACGACATGGTCACTCCTTGAATCATGGGATATGACAATGTACTGTTTGGGAGATACCATGCTCCTCACTTGTACTGTGAGCGGCCGTTTGAGTGGCTCGAAGCACTGTACCCTCTCTCCTTCACATCGTGGGAGTGGGAAGGCCCATCCCTGTACGTGATATTACGGCTGCCAGATGTCCTAGTGGGTTTGGCGAACTTGCCAATCGCCGAGCTTGACTCGTGCAGGTGAGCCGAGCACGCGGGTGAGTCTAGCGACACAGTGGGTTTAAACCAATCACTTGTACTATGGACGAACACTTGATGGTCTTAGAGTACCTACACTCCTTCCCTTCACGTCATGGGAAGTGGGAAGGCCCATCATTGTACGTGATGTTGCGGCTGCCTAGTACTCGAGCGAGTCTGACAAGTTTGTCGATTGCTTGGCGACTGGCTTGGTCGTTCAGGCGAACCTAGGCTACTTGATCGAACTTAACTCGTGCAAGCGAGTTAAGTATACAGGTGGTATCCAACAACAGGAAGGATTTGACTAGCCACTAGTACCGTGAGCGGCTATTTGATGGGCTCGGAGTACTGTACTCCTTCCCTTCACGTCATGGGAAGTGGGAAGGCCCATCCTCGTACGTGATATTGCGCCTGCCAGGTACTCCGACTAGCCCAGCGAGCTCGTTGATCACGGGCGAATTCAGCTCTTGACTCGTGCAGGCGAGGTGAGCTTCGGTCATGAGCATGCAGGCGGACTTGGCGATTGCATGGATTTGACTGATCGCTCGTACTGTGAGCGGTTACTTGATGGGCTTGGAGTACTATGCTCCTTCCCTTCACGTCGTGGGAAGTGGGGAAGGCCCATCCTCGTATGTGCTATTGCGGCTGCTAGGTACTCCGGCTAGCCCGACGAGCTCGTTGATCGCGGGCGAATTCAGCTCTTGACTCGTGGCTGCTAGGTACTCCGGCTAGCCCGACGAGCTCGTTGATCGCGGGCGAATTCAGCTCTTGACTCGTGCAGGCGAGGTGAGCTTCAGTCGTAAGCATGCAGGTGGATTTGGCGATTGCATGGATTTGACTGATCGATCCTACTGTGAGCGGTTGCTTGATGGGCTCGGAGTACTGTGCTCCTTCCCTTCACGTCGTGGGAAGTGGGGAAGTCCTATCCTTGTACGTGACATAGCAGCCACCGAGTACCCTGGCGACTCTGGCGAGGATGTTGATCGCCTGGCTGATTGTCTAGGTATGCAGGCGAGTTTCTAAGCACCTGGCGGATTGCCCAAGTGTAGGCAAATTTGACGATCGCGTGGCCCTGGTTTGTCCTGGCGAGTCAAACACACATGTGAGCACGATTTTCAAGTCGTGCGGGTGACTTGAATACGCAGGCGTACTTCAATCTTATCTGCAAAGGTAATTTTTACCATCTACAAGACCCCCTTTAATGTTTTCAGACCTAAACCAACTTGCGTGTGGTCTGGAATACTTTGAATAAAGAAGTTCCTGATGAGGTAGGGTGAATTCTGCTCCCCCGGCTAGGTTGAGGCTTTTGGGTGAACTCGAGCGGTGCGAGTGTACGCAGGCGGGATTGATGTCATTAGAATTGGGTCCCTCCTGATGAAAGACAGGTGTATGAGGATAAGCCACGTGTCCGTGGGGGAAATTCCCGCGTTTGCCAATTAAGACGACGCCTCGCCTTCGTGCGCTCGCTTCAAGTTATGGATTCTTTGGTGCTTTTACTCCCAGCCGTTAATTCGATGGGGATCGTGTCTTGCAACTGCCAGATCCTGGACTTCCGTGTAGAATTCTAAGCATCCCTCCTTGCTCGTGGCCATTCGATTTAAATCGCCCAATCAAAACCGTCTGCTTCAAAGAGATCCTATGTATATAGCGTGGACTCCTCTCTTTTGCAGGAGGATCACTGCACTCGTAAGTTCTCTCGCTCAAACTTTCTTAGAGAAAGCCTAGACCTCTTAGATCTGAAATAGCTTCGGGATCGGGAACATACACTTCAAAGGGGAAGAGGCAGGCTATCGAGCTCGAACCCATTATCATTTCGAATGACGAGGAGGAGGAACGCGCCTATGCTTCCCCTCAGCGGTCTCCTCAGTCTCCTCCTCCCGGCGAAGGGGTTGTCCCTTTCATCCCACCTATTGCCGTGGTTTGTGCTGGTCAGGAAGTGGTCTCTCCGAGTTCCAGATCTGCACAGGGCGTTCTCAGGTAACTGCAGAATGCCATGAGGCAAGCGGTTTCCATTACTAGCCTTGGCTGGGGAACCTACACAGATTACAAGCCCTTTCTGATGGACTACATCGCCGCTCTCGGGCGTATAGGCAAGGCTCGAGAGGCCTCGCGTTGTCTAGTCTGTCTTCTCGGCTTCGAGTCACATTTGATAGGTTTGGAAGCCCTGCTACGGGATAAGGTTCGAAGGGAGGTGTAGGCATATAAAATTTCTTATAGATCCTTTAGCTCAGCTCGGCACAAACCGACAAACCAACGAGGCAATGAGATTGACTAATCGCACGCAAGCAACGGAATACGTCCATTCGCGTGCGGGATCAAGCCAAGTGTTCGAAGAGTCAACGAGTCATCCAACCAAGGGCATACTCGGACGAATCACGATCGAATCAAGATCGGTTTCGGACTCGAACTCAGAAGTAGATTTACTGCTTAATCGGGATCCGGATTTACTGCCAAATCAGATCAACCAAATCAAAGACTAAGTTAATCAAATCACGGACAGAACCAAAGGCGGAAAACACCAAAAAAACCACCACCTAGAGGGGCTCGGCCGAAGCCGAGCCAACTTCAGGTGGCTCGGCCATCAGGATCCGGATTTACTGCCAAATCAGGTCAACGAATCAAGTCTGGATAAATCAACCACAGAACCGAATCACAGATAGAACCAAGAGTGGAAAACGACGGAACAACACACCCGGAGGGGCTCGGCTCAAACCGAGCCACCTCAAGGTGGCTCGGCCCAAGTTCATTTTTGAGGGTTGGAAATTTTGGAGAGGCGAAGCCCTGCTGGATTCGAGACTCAGATCCAAGCAAGATTCAAACTTTAGGACTTCAAGGACTTGCTCATCCAGATCTGGTGCTCGGCGACCGTCAACGCCAAATAAGGCAGGTGTTCGAGAGGACCAGATCTCAGATCTACGCGTACGAACTCCGGATCTAGGCTTGGTCTTAGATCCCGAGACTTGAGCGATTGTTTCCTTGGTGAATCAATCCCTCCCGGCTATTATTTCCTTCGTGGAATAATACCCGTCGTACTGCGTAGATCCGACCGGATCTAGATCGCGCGGTGGTCCACGGCAAACAACCCCGGCGCAGGCAAAGAACCCACAAAGCGAGCGACCGCAAAACAGGAGCTCGTGATTCGTTCGACAAACAAGAAACAAAGTTGTAATTTTTCATTTCTTTTCAATTTGATTTTCGTTGTAACCGGATCTTATAAAAAGACCGGATCTTTGTAATCGATAAACTGTTACAAGAGTGTACAATGGAATCATTAATGAAGAAAGCAACGAATTTCCCCGCGAACAGTAGTCGACTACTCTGTAGTTTTACAGAAACTTATATTTTAAACTCAGACTTTAATAGTCGACTACTATTCTAATTAGTCGACTACTAAGGGTAAAAAATTCCTTCAGATCTGGTGCTCGGCGATCATCAACGTCAAATAAGGCAGGTGTTCGAGAGGATCAGATCTCAGATCTACGCAGGCATACTCCGGATCTAAGCTTGGTCTTAGATCCCGAGACTTGGACGATTGTTTCCTTGGTGAAACAATCCTCCCCGGCTATTATTTCCTTGGTGAAATAATACCCGTTGTACTGCGTAGATCCGACCGGATCTAGATCGCGCGGTGGTCCACGGCAAACAACCCCGGCGCAGGCAAAGAACCCACAAAGCGAGCGACCGCAAAACAGGAGCTCGCGATTCGTTCGACACAAAAGGAGAAAAGTTGTAATCTTTGTTTATTTTTATTTGATTTTCGTTGTAACCGGATCTTATAAAAAGACCGGATCTTTTGTAACTCAAAAAGTTGTAACTCAAGATGACAATGGAATCAATAACAAAGAAAGACACGAATTTTCCAGCGAACAATCTGGCGACCACAGTGGGAGCCACCGATCTCGCTGCCGAGATCGGAGCGTCGCAGCCGCGGATCTTGATCCCAGTCGTGGAGGAGGTCGAATACGAGTTCGATCAGACCAAGTTCGAGGAATACCTTTCATCCTCGTCTAGATCAACCTCCCCCCGCAAGTCCAAGAAGTCCAAGTTCTCTTCCAACAGAAAGGTGCGTTGGTACGAAGAAGTTGAAGCTACCAACGACGACCTCATCTCGATTGACGCCAAAGTTGCGTCAGATGAGGCTCCACCAATCTCCAACCAGATCAAGCTGGTTCCAACCAATTCCTCCGTCACCAAAGGAGCGGTGACTCTCTCAAAGAGAGCCCGCCAAAGGCAACGCCAACGCTTGGCCAAACAATTCGCCAAAGCGATGGAGTCCACCGACGGAGTCCGCTACAACGCGGGTCTGAAGAACAAGAGAGGCAAACAGCCTCAACAACAGATGAACGGCGCCTCTTCCAAGCCGCCAACAATGGAATGGGTCCGTGTCAAACGGAATCGTTCGACGCTGGAAGAACGCATCCGCAAACGCCGCGCACTATCAGCGCAGGCACGGGCTCAAGCCGAAGAAGCCCGTAGAAAGTTGCAGAAAGAAGTGGCCAAGAAGCCGCCACCAACTCGCAAAGTTTGGAGGCCAAAGTCTGAAGCGGCAATTCAGGCTAAGGAGCAACCTTTGCAGCCTCCAACCAAAATTCAACCTCCGGCGAACCCAGCTAAGTCGCCGAGAATTCCCATAGCTACTCCGGGAGATCATGCAGAATCCTCCCGAAGAAGAAAGCCAGTCTTGGAGCGCCTCGGTCCAATTCCCGATGAGCGAAGCAAAGCTCCGATCCAAGAACGTTTGGGCCCACTAAGAAAACCCCGAACGAATCAACACGCTGGGGGTCACCGCTACCTCCAACATGACAAGGAGCTCAAGGCAACTGCGCGCGCTAATTTGCGCATTGAGGTCCAAGAGCCCGCTGAGAATTCACGCCCAAAAAGGCATGTCTCAAGGCGCGTGACTCTTGAAAGTCCAAGGAAGGCAATTCGCCCTCAGATGGAAACATTATCATCTGATAGTGATAATGTTATACCTGAGAAGTCGTGCCCACACACGATAGGTTACTCCGACTGTCAAAATGACGAGTTGTACTATCGTGCTGGGGGTACGAACAAAACAAGAAAAAGAAGCCCTCAAGGGCTCGAAACTCAGTGCCCATGTGCCAAGCTCATTCGGGTAGTACTGTCTCAATGCAACTGCATCAAGGGAGTCCCCGAGAGAATTTCAGTGTTCGAAAGGCTCGGCACCGAAACGCCAAAACCAAGGTATAGGCGTTTCCGGCAAAGAAGAACGGTGGTTAAAGACGGAGAATTTCCGAGGGTCACCGCCAACATGACCAGCAAAGAGACATCGACACAGATTGATCTCAAATCGTTTCTGGAAGCGTCCCGGCGTGTAACCCGTCTGCAGTCCGGAGCCATCGCACGAGGAACTTATGGTAGGGTTCGGACAAGATTGCCTTCGGAAGATGAAGAATCGGATTCCTGCTCTGCTGTCGCATCGGACAATACAGTGTCCAGCGAAGGACAACCCCGCGAGTCATTTATGATAAGCGCGGAAGAAATGGCCAAGATGCTTGAAGACGCTTTGGCTAAACAGAAAGAAAGTTTCAAGTTTGAGATGCAGATGGCCATGCAGACTATGAGAGAGATGCATGAGCAACAAATCCAGGCGTTCAGGAACCAACAAGGTGAACCAAGTCACCGTAATCAGGTTGTTCAGGAAGAAGAGCACACGGATAGGGATGGAGCTCACAATGCCAATAACCCTCCCGTCAATGCAGGGGGTGGTAACGAGGATGCCAACGAGGATACAAGTGAAGACTTGAAGATCAAAGATCTCGAGAGCAAAATCAACACATTGATCTCCGCTCAAGAGACGAAGAAAACAGGCATTCCCTGTCCATACCCACGAGAATGGGAATCGATCCCCTATCCGGCGAAGTTCAGTTTAATCAACTTCACGCCGTTCGATGGGAAGGGTTCCCCCACTCAGCATTTGATTTATTTCAAATCGCACCTGGGTATTATTTCCGGCAATGAGCCTCTGATGGTGCGGTCATTCGTCGGCACTCTTCGCGGAGCCGCCTTCGATTGGTACCGCCGCCTCAAGCCAGGAAACGTGAACAGCTGGGATGACATGGAGACCAAGTTCCTGGCCAACTTCTTCGACGACGACACCGAGATATCTATCGGATCATTGCTCGATGAGAAGCAGAAGGACGGGGAGTTAGTCGACACCTTCGTCAAAAGGTTCCGGAACAAGGCGATGAATTGCCGGGACCCGATCACAGAGGAATTCATCCTCCAAACTTGCCACAACAACCTTGCGTTGGACGTGTTGGAAGCAATGGGAACAGCACCGTCTGACACTTGGAAGGATCTGAAGGTGCGCGGTGAACAAGCCGAACGTTTCCTCCGAAGGAAGAAGGCCGAGAGGAACCTACCGACGGCTAATCCTCTGGACTCAAACTTCGCCTCTCGTGGTAAGGGCAAAACACCTGCAGCTACTGGTGGTGCTAATCAAGCGTCACAACAGCAATCCCGAAGGCAGCAAAAGACTTCGGGTCCGAGACTCCAAAGAGAGTATTCCTTCAAGGACGAAGACGTTCCAGCCATCTTCGAATCCCTCCTTGAAGGTAACAAGATCAAGCTACCACCTATCACAAATCAGGAGGAAGCTGACAACACTACGGACCCAAAGTACTGTGCATACCACAGGAGGGTCGTTCATCCCACCAAGGATTGCTTTACTCTCAAGAATAGCATTCAGACCTTGGTTGAAGCCGGCGTCATAACGCTAAGGTAAGCCAATTAAGAACGACATAACTCCAAAGAGTATACGAGTATAAACTGTTTCTCAATCCTCCGACCGGTATAAGAGGTTAAACTACTCCCTGATACTCCAATAGGTATATGAGTCTAAACTGTTTCCCCACTTTTAACGGGAAGTTCCTCAAATTCCCACCGTGTCTGTGTACTCAACACTCTCTTTGTTAGAGTCTGGACATAAAACCCGCCATTGGTCAAACCTTCTTACAGTTAGGACCACAGTCAAAATCCCCTCTCGATTCCCCCAATGAACGAGAGGTCTACAAATCGAGCGATCAAACCTTCCTACAGTTAGGATCGTCTCAAATCTCCCGATTGGTCAAACCTTCCTACAGTTAGGACCAAAACCAAAATCCCCTCTTGATTCCCCCAATGAACGAGAGGTCCACTTTCAAATCAAGTGATCAAACCTTCCTACAGTTAGGGTCACCTCAAACTCCCATTTGGCCAAACCTTCCTACAGTTAGGGTCAAAACCATAATTCACTCTCGATAAACGAGAACTTCACCTTTAGTTCGGTAATCAAACCTTCATGAACGAGAGGTCCACTTTCAAATCGGGTGATCAGACCTTCCTACAGTTAGGATCACCTCAAACTCCTGCTTGGTCAAACCTTCCTACAGTAAAGACCAAAACCATAATTCACTCTCGATAAACGAGAACTTCACCTTTAGTTCGGTAATCAAACCTTCTGACAGTTAGGATTATCTAAATTTTTTGATTCTCGGAGTGGAGGTCCCACTCCTAGTTTCATCTTTCCGGATTCTGGGGGTGGAGATCCCACCTCGAGTCTCCTTTCCAACTGAAGTTAGAATATAAAATTCTTCTTCTTCAGTGTCGGGAGATAGAATATAAAATTCTTCCTCTCCCATTTCGGGTTCGTCTTTGCCCCAAGAGAAGACACCAACCTTTTCCAAAAACAAAATCTGTGCCTCACAGGTACAGGGAAGGAGACACCATTTTTTTTAACTCCCAAAATCTGTGCCTCACAGGTACTAGGAAGTTTATCCCGAATCCTAAGCAGGGATAAGTCTGCGCCTAACACACGCTGCCGGTTTAGTCTTTTTCCGCACAAAAAGACACCAGAGTTCGATTCTGGGGTATCCTATCCTGAAACCTAAGCAAGGATAAGTCTGCGCTTAACCCGCGCTGCCGGTTAGTTCCTAACCGTTAAAAAGAACACTCGTCCGCATATTCAACATCGCGGCAGGTTGTTATTAATAACACCAAAATCCATGCCTTACACGCATGGGGAATTTCATCCTGAATCCTAAGAAAGGATATGCCGACGCCTAACACGCGTCGTCGGTTTAGTCTTTCTCCGTAGAAAAAGACACCAGAGTTCGATTCTGGGGAATTCTATCCCGAAGCCTAAGTAGGGATAAGTCAGCGTCTAATACACGTTGCTGGGTAGCCCATTCCCATGACAATGACGAAGTTTACGTATTCAATGTCGTAGCACAAAGTCTAAGGGAGTTCATTCCTTCAGCGCAACGTTACATGCGGAACGGATTTACATAATCCGCATGCTAGCCCGACTCAAACGGTGGTCGGTAAAGGCTAATCAAATCCGTTGAAGGCTGGGGGTTAGCCAAAAAATCCTAAAGTCAACGCCTAACACGCGCTGCCGGTTTAGTCTTTTTCCGCACAAAAAGACACCAGAGTTCGATTCTGGGGTATTCTATCCTGAAACCTAAGCAAGGATAAGTCTGCGCTTAACCCGCGCTGCCGGTTAGTTCTTAACCGTTGAAAAGAACATCCGTCCACATATTCAACATTGTGGCAGGTTGTTATTAATAACACCAAAATCCATGCCTCACACGCATGGGGAATTTCATCCTGAATCCTAAGAAAGGATATGCCGACACCTAACACGTGTCGCCGGTTTAGTCTTTTTCCGCTGCATGCTAGCCCGACTCAAACGGTAGTCGGTAAAGGCTAATCAAATCCGTTGAAGGCTGGGGGTTAGCCAAAAATCCCAAAGTCAACGCCTAACACGCGTCGCCGGGTAGTCTATTCCCGTGAGAAAGACGAAGTCTACGTATTCAATATCGTAGCACTAAGAGCGTTAACTCTCTTAGCACAACGTCACATGTGGAACGGATTTACATAATCCGCATGCTAGCCTGACTCAAACGGTAGTCGGTAAAGGCTCATCAAACCCATTGAGGGCTGGGGGTTTGCTAAAAATCCTATAAATGCGAGAGTCACTAACGCATCAGCTTCATTAGTTGGTCTCGTGACTTGAGCATCCTACGACATTCGAAACCCTAGGGTCAACGTCGGTCAAACGCATAACCCTAGGTCAACGCTAGTCAACGCGTTGTGATCAAAAGTCAATGTACGACATTCGAAACCCTAGGGTCAACGCCGGTCAATGCGTAACCCTAGGTCAACGCTATTCAACACGTGGCGATCAAAAAGTTAACGTACGACGTTCAAAACCCTAGGGTTAACGCCGGTCAACGCGTAACTCTAGGTCAACGCCAGTCAACGCGTTGCGAGCAAAAATTCAACGTACGACGTTCAAAACCCTAGGGTCAATGCCAGACAACGCGTAACCCTAGGTCAACGCCAGTCAACGCGTTGCGAGCAAAAAGTTCAACGTACGACGTTCGAAACCCTAGGGTCAACGCCGGTCAACGCGTAACCCTAGGTCAACGCCAGTCAACGCGTTGCGAGCAAAAATTCAACGTACGACGTTCAAAACCCTAAGGTCAACGCCGGACAACGCGTAACCCTAGGTCAACGCCAGTCAACGCGTTGCAATCAAAAACTGCTCCTCAATCCTCCAACAGTGCATGAGGTTAAACTGCTTCTTAAATACTCCAATAAGGTATATGAGTATAAACTGTTCCCTAATTTTTTGAGAAGTTCCTGGAGAATGTTTTCTATAAATATTCCTTAAGGATAACTCAACAATACGACGCCGGACAACGCGTTGCAGATAAAGACTCGACGCCAACAATCGATGGTCAGCTAAATCAGGAACCGACTTCAAAGTTCAAAATTCCGACAACGGTCAGACAATAAATACAGCACCGAAACTCTTTCAGGCATTCGACAAAGCACCAAATAGCCTGGAGAATTGAAGGAATCAATAACGGAAGTCATTCCAAGGTCCCATTACACCGACTGAAGGGTGGGGACAATCATATCCAAAGTATTCCAGACTCTTCTATAAAAGAACGAGACTGAAATACTTTGGAGGGGGTATCTGTAGGCATATAAAATTGCTTATAGATCCCTTAGCTCAGCTCGGCACAAACCGACAAACCAACGAGGCAATGAGATTGACTAATCGCACGCAAGCAACGGAATACGTCCATTCGCGTGCGGGATCAAGCCAAGTGTTCGAAGAGTCAACGAGTCATCCAACCAAGGGCATACTCGGACGAATCACGATCGAATCAAGATCGGTTTCGGACTCGAACTCAGAAGTGGATTTACTGCCAAATCAGGAATCCGACTTACTGCCAAATCAGGAATCAAATCAGAGTCTGGATCAACCGAATCACGGACAGAACCAAAGGCGGAAAACACCAAAACCACCACCTAGAGGGGCTCGGCCGAAGCCGAGCCAACTTCAGGTGGCTCGGCCCAAGCAGGTGGCTCGGTGGCCGAGCCACCCCAGGGTGGCTCGGCCCAGTGCCGGCCACCCAGAGGTGACCGACACTGTTCCATGCGCGGGCACAGTAAAGGGTGCCTATAAATAGGCCACTTGGTTCATTTATTCAAGGGTTGGAAATTTTGGAGGCGAAGCTCTGCCGAATTCAAGACTCGAAACTTAAAAAAAAGATTGGAGCTTTGGGACTTTGGGGACTCACTCTTCCAGATCTGGTGCTCAGCGATCGTCAACGCCAAAAAAGGCAGGTGTTCGAGAGGACCGGATCTCAGATCTACGCAGACGTACTCCGGATCTAAGCTTGGTCTTAGATCCCGAGACTTGGACGATTGTTTCCTTGGTGAACCAATCCTCTCCGGCTATTATTTCCTTCGTGGAATAATACCCGTCGTACTGCTCAGATCCGACCGGATCTAGATCTCGCGGTGGTCCACGGATAAACCCCGGCGCAGGCAAAGAACTCACAAAGCGAGCGACCGCAAAACAGGAGCTCGTGATTCGTTCGACAAACAAGGAAACAAAGTTGTAATTTTCATTTCTTTTCAATTTGATTTTCGTTGTAACCGGATCTTATAAAAAGACCGGATCTTTGTAATCGATAAACTATTACAAGAGTGTACAATGGAATCATTAATGAAGAAAGCAACAATTTTTCCCGCGAACAGGAGGCGAGAAGTCAGGCCCTGGCAACTCGGATAAGGAGGATAGCCGCCGCTGAAGCTGCTCTTGCCTCCTTTATTGAGCTAGTATAGGTTCGACCAAGAGGGTCGATATTTTAAGACTCGTTTCTTGTTTTCAGCATGAATGTATCTTCATAACTTTCGAATGTATTGTTAAGTTAGCTATGAACAGAATCATGTTTTCTTTATCTATATATTTCTTGCGTGTATTTCCCCTTGCGTGATTGATTCTTTTGGGATTTTTGACAAATCTCCAGCCTTCAACGGGTTTGATTTGCCTTTACCGATTACCGTTTGAATCGGGCTAGCTGTACTATTCCCCTCAGTATGATGAGTTGTTGAAGAGATTTCTCTTAGGCTTAATGCTAAGATTTCTCTCCTAACCCGAACCGTTCGAGGCTTGGGTATGGGTTAACCGTCAGGTCGTGGTCTGGTTGGGTCGTGTGGGTGAGTTAGCCTTATCCGGGGTGTTTTGAAAGCTCGACGCTTCGGATGAGTTCGATCAATCGGTCGAGCAGAGAATTTGCACGTGGGATTCGCGCGCGCAGGCGGATTAGACCGAATGGGCGATTAGCGTACCTCAGGCGAAATTCAAAATGAGTCTAAGGTTCGTAGGCGGACTTCGTCCTTGCGAGCGAAATTTGAAATGGTGATGACGAGTCGTACGTCCGCAGGCAAAATTTGTCCCTACGGGCGAGATTCAAAACCTGTGCGCCACGTGTCTTACGGGTGGGGTTTCGTACTTTCCAGCTAAGGTCGCGTGGGCTTGTCAGCCATATCAAATGCGATTGGACAAGGCGACGTCGTTTCCGTGCGCCTCGCGCGAGGCTGAATCGTGGCCGTCGTTTTGACCTCGATCGTTAGATTTGGTTGCGAATGCTCTCTCGGTTTGGGTCTCGAATTCAACTCGCCCGACCCATTCCTCATTTCGACGGTTTCTCTGTAACCGTTGAAGATCGAACTACTAAGAGCGATCCGGACCATCAATTTCGATCGTGGCCATGTCGTTCAACCGCAGACGTTTCACCTTTAAATAGACTTCATCTTCTTCTTTTGGAGACTACTGTGTTCAAGAATTTCTGCTCGCTCAAACCTTTCAAAAAGAAAAGCTTAGGTTTCTTTCTCGATTCTCCGATATGGTGCCAAAGTCTAAGAAGTGCGCTTCGAAGAGAAAGGGCCTAGGCGGTCCTTCTAGCGCCGTCGCTGCTGGTACGGTTGCCGACGTTTCTGGAGCACCTTCGGATAAGTCCAACGACTTCGCGTTGATGAATGATGCTAAATTGAGAAGACGAGCACTGTTTGTCCGTCTTCTTTTATGGATTTTGCTATTTTTGGCAATTTCCCTGATTTGGGTGAATTTCCCCCTTTTCAGGCGGATTCGGCCTTTGTTAGGCGAATTCAGTCCCTGTCAGACAGTCTTGTCTTTTATCAAGCGGATTCAATTATCCTCAGGCGGATCTAGCCTAACAGGCGGGTTTGTCCTTTGTCGGGCGGGTTCTGCCTTTGTCAGGCGAACTCGGTACTGGCCAGGAGGACTTAGTCTCGCCAAGAGGGATTCAATTGGTGAGATTCACCTGCTTGGAGGACTTAGAAGTTTTTTGATTCCAAATGTGAATCTAGTTCTAACCCTTTGGCCTTATTTTGCAGCCACGTTTTCTGATGAGGCCCTCCCGAAGGGTGTTGCCATTGGCCTTGCCGGCGACTCGGCTCATACGGCTCCCACCCGATTCCCTCTTCCTGATCCAGTGCCCATGTTTGCTGCTGACAAACTAGAGGAGTTGGTCAAGAGAGTGACTAATGGGCATCATCTTACGTTGTGTGAGTTGATTACTGATGCAGTGCTGACAGACATGGCCAGGAATGAGCTAAAAAAGCCCCAGTTCATGTTCGGTGATGCCGCAACTAACCCTTCGGCACTATTGCTGGGAGAGAGTAAATGGTTTCGTGTCGTGGATGGAGTCCATTACTATCTTCCCAGTATGCCGAGGGGGTTCTCAATCATTGAGCTGCGGTCGCTTGCGGTCCTAAGATCGATGAACTGGGATCTGACCCCTACCTAAGATGGGGTAGTTTGTAGGGTCTTCACAGGGTCGTCCGCTGGGTTAGGGTCAATAGCTCTTGTAAACGCGTGGTCGCCTTGCGTCCCGGCTTGCTGAACAACAAATGGCCGAGGGGGAAACGACTGCAGTGGCAGAGACTTTCCATCACTGTTTCTTCCGGGTCAGGGGGAAATTCCCTCCGAAGGACTTCAGGGCTCCGGGATGGATTCATTCTACGCCTGGAAGTAGCACTTGGTGGTCTAAGATCACCGAGTACGTCTTGACGGAGAACTCTGACCTTACGGGCTCTGAGCTGTTCGTGGCTATCCGAGCCACCCAGCATGGCCTGAAGATCAACACCCTTCAGTTCCACAGTATCTTGGAACTTTACTGTCCGGATAGCGGTACGTTCTTCACTCCCAATGGCGAGCTTGGCATAACCCTCCCTGAGATGTATGATGTGTCGGGGCTGCCTTTGGGGAGCTTCCCCTACGAGGAGTACGTACCGGGTCAGGATGAGATCGACTATCTTTTGGGTCGGTTCCCCCTGATGGTTGAGATCTTATGGGAGTTGCTCGGCCACTACCACATATGTCTTAACACCTTGGGTGCAGTGGACCATAAGGGCAAGAAGAAGAGGGCTCCCGAGATTAGTCACAAGAACTGGGCTGATTACCTGTTCCCAGGGAATGATGTCAAGGGGAGGCCTACTCTACCACTGGGTGAATGTGACCAGGCCGAGGTGGAGAGACAGATGGCCAAAGAGGAATCCGCCATAACCCTTGAGCATGACGAGGGTGGGTTCCCATTCGGGACGACCTTCCAATCGTTCCACCACCAGGCCAAGTCTCCTATATCCACGAAGGCTCTGCTCACGGGATACCTAATGCTATGGTTGAAGAGGTGTGTGGTTCCCACCCACTCCTTCGAGGCGCTTCCGATGGAGGTGGTTTACCCTGCGGTACGCTTGGCCTATGGGAGGCCATACGCTTTGGTGTCGGCAACGATAGCCTGTATCCAGAGGGGTCTTCGCACACTGACAAACCAGTTTTGCCATGTGTCATATGTTGACGAGGGCGAAGGCGAAGTCGCTAGGACTCCTAATCCGAGAGTGGGGCTACCGTACACTTACTTGATGGCATGGTTCGTATACCACTGCGAGTGTTTGATGAGTGCCCCAGCGGCTCTACAGGAGGAGGGATCTGTCCCGTTCGTCTAACGTCTGGAAAGATGCTCCTGGAAGTGTAAAGACGTCCCTGACATGAGAAAGACGTTGTCTTATTTCGGTCATTACAACTTCCGATGATTTTGCCCTTACTTCACTTGGGGGTGGCTATAGCGAGTCACTTCGGGACGTGTCGACAGTGGGCCATAACACCGTTCTCTCTTGTGGCGCCTTCCGATGGTTAGTTAACATCTGGCCGGGGTATCATGTCTTGCGAATGGGCTGCGTGTGTTACCTCGAGCCCTATTTCCCTTGTAGGTTTGCCCGTCAGTTCGAGTATGACCAGCTCTATGTTGGGAACGTCAACCCTCATTTTTATTACGAAGGAGGGTTGGTTGATGGTGCGTGAGGGTGGTTCTGGACCCATGCTGGTTGCACTAATGCACACTTCGAATTGCTGGCTAAGGATCGTGACTTTCGCCATTCGCTCCTCTATTGTCGGTGGTATCGAGGTGCCAACGCGAACCCTGAGGGCTTTCGGCTTCAAAGTTCTTGCCTGGCAGAGCACGGGCGCCGCTCGAGGGCAGCTCCCCGCCCTTCAAAGCGAAGGGGTCGCCAAACTGTGGAGGAATGGTTTGAAGAGGTCCCTGATGAGGAGGACGAGGATCTTCACGCTGGCTTGGGAGACTTTAGGGAATTCGCGGCTCGCGCTCCGTCCCCTCATCCTCAATTGGATCCTGTCGACGTGTCGAGAGGATCTGATGAGTTGCCCCGGGCGGGTGAACGCCTGGAACAGGCCTAGGGAGCAATTGCTGGGCGGCTGGTGTTGGCCTTCTTGTTTTGATGATGTTTAACAAACAATTTACTTCTAATGTTGTTTGTCTAATGTTTGTATTTTCATATTTATTCTAGGCAAACAACGTGTTGGAGGATGGATGGAATCGAGCATTCACGATCATATCAAATGGAGGTTGGCGGAATTATGGAGTGAAGCTTATGGAATTCAAATTGAAGATCCAAGTCCTAGCTTCATCCGCAAGTGTACCAAGTTGAGCTATAATGAAAATCAAGATCAAGCTTGGGTAATTTAGTTTAGGAGTTTATATTATGTGTGTTAGTACCTTAAGCTCAATATAATACACACACACACATTTATTGGTTTTCATGTATATATATAGTTATATATATACATATATGTTTTGGATTGATAGTTTTCAAGTTTTACTATAAAACAATTAAATACATTTGGAAAACATATTTTTGTTTCATACTTATATGCATTTATATGATTTCATCAACATCAATTTTATTTAGTTCCATGAAATCATGTTTTAGTGTATTATATGTGTATTTTGATAAAATACTATATTCATTATTTGTAGACTTCATAACAATAGTTTACATCTTCTATTAAGTCTATAAAATTATTTTGTATTGTTTCAAAATATGGTTTAGCCAAAATGTCAAAATTCATATGTTTACATTTTTATGTTTTGGACTATTTTGCAAAATGATGATATTTTTCATTTGGGAGGTCCTTTTTGAAAACCAGTTTTTGTAGCATGTTTATTATCATTCCTATAATCATTTTCTAAAGTTTCATAATTTTTGGAATTTATTTGATATTTTTAAACAGGGTTTTAAAATCAGCATTTCACTTTCAAACCTGAAATATTTTATATCAGTTTGCGGTCAACCACCATGGTCGACCTTGCCTATGTTTTTCTCTGAGTAGGTAGCAGAAACTTTCACGGTCGACCGTCAAGCTGTTAATTCCCACGGTCGACCGCCACGGTTGACCGTCGAACTCTCTGGAAGTTTTTTCTGCTTTGATGACCTTTGCGGTCGACCTTTGCGGTCGACCGCCGTGGTCGACCGTCGCGGTCGACCGCCGCACTATCAAATCTGCTCCAACAGCTAGTTTCTAGAGCCGTTGTTGAGCTGGTTTTTTGGTCTTTTCTTGGCTTTAGGGTTTCATATAAATACCCCCTTATACCTCAGTTTTTAGAAGCAATCCAAGAAGTTTTTAAACAAGAGTTTCGCCGTGGTCGACCGTCGCGGTCGACCGCCGCACTATCAAATCTGCTCCAACAGCTAGTTTCTAGAGCCGTTGTTGAGCTGGTTTTTTGGTCTTTTCTTGGCTTTAGGGTTTCATATAAATACCCCCTTATACCTCAGTTTTTAGAAGCAATCCAAGAAGTTTTTAAACAAGAGTTTAACAAAGGTTTAAGTTTGTTTAGTGTTTGTTTAAAAGAGTTTTTGTTTGGGAAATTGTTTTATACAAGTGGAGGAGATCATCTACATTGATTGAGCTTCATCTTAATCCATCTCTCCATCTTGTTTTTCAGAGAAGCATTTCTAAACTCTTATCTAGCTTTACATTTGCATATTTGTTTGATTATCATTCTTAAAGCTAGTTTTTATATTGAGTTTAGATTTTATTTTGCATATTTGTTTGATTATCATTCTTAAAGCTAGTTTTTATATTGAGTTTAGATTTTATTTCACTCATTTTTTACACACACACACCCACTTGAGCTTGTTGTATTTTCATACATAGTATATTTGGGTTGGTAAGAGTTGTAACAATTGAGTGTGAGCTTTTATTGTATTCTCATCCATATTAGAGAACAATCATTCTTTATATTATGCTTAATTGTGAGATCACTTTGTAATACACTTGTACACCGAGAGAAGTGTGTGGCGAGAGTCGGGGATTGTCCCAAGAGGACTGGTGTCGGTTGACGAACCTAGAGAGAGGTTGTATCCGATCACTTGAGGGAGACACGTCTAGTTCAACACTTGAGAGGGTGTAGAGTGGGATTACAAGAGTGTGTTAGTTGTAGAGTTTTCGGTAAACTAGAAAACCGTATTGTGAGGTGTAAACGTTGTTCGGGTAAATGTAGAAAACCCGGTTGTGATAGTGGAGATCTCCTCGAGGTGAGGAGCGGAGACGTAGGTCGTGGGGACCAAACTCCGTAATCATATCGTTTATTTGTGACTGCATTGGCGCACTTATTTTTATGTTCATATCTTATATCGCATTTGTATATTGCTTGTTAATTATATTACCCACTATCTAGTTTAGATTGTTTACCCTTGTGTTAATTATATACCCTTGCATATATCTCATAGTATATCTCATTGCTAGGATATTTACCTTTGTTCATATTGCTTATTCTTGCTTGTAACATATTGTATATCTCTCTTGCAATAATAATTTGTTAATTAGTTTTAATTGACATTAAATCGGATTAGATTAGCATAAGACCCTAATCACCCTCCTCTAGGGTTTAACAATTGGTATCAGAGCTTGGTGCTCTTTGATTTAAGGTCTAATCACCTTGAGTTAAAGATCCAAGTTATCTTGTTGTGCTAATCTAGTTATGATTACATTTGTCTTGCTTGCATATATTCACATATATATTATGAATATAAATATATTTCGTTTAGGCTATGATCCAAATATTGCTCCAAAATTTAAAAATTTCCCTTATGCTCAATGGTGCTCAAAATTTAAAATATTTGTTGAATCTAGAAATATTGACTTATGAGAAGTTATTGATTGTGCTTATATTGTGCCCACATTGGAGAAATCCAAGTGGAGTAATCATGATAAGAAAATGTTTACAATGAACAAGTTAATGTTAGAACTCTTGCATAATGCTTTTGAACCATGTATTTCTCACGAACTTGCTCATTTTAATAGTGCTTACACTTTATGGAAATCTATTGAAGCACATCAAGGAGACTTGGAGGAGATTCGATGCGTTTTGGCGAAATCGATTTTAAGTAAGGTTGAAGCATCATCATCATGCACACGGTCGCTAGGCGATAGCCCTAGCGAGGTATGCGATTCAAATTCTGAAAGTGAATTATCCATTAGCGAACTCACCTGTACATATGAGAGATTATCACATGCCTATACAAAATTGCAAAATGATTTTATTGATCTTAATAGCAAGCATGTAGAATTAAAATCTGATCATGAGTTACTAGGTTCCAAATTTGATATCATTGCTAAAGAGAATGTTACACTTAAAGAAAATAATTATATATTGAATTTGGAAAATAAAAATTTGAGCTCATCTATTGCTAGCTTAACTCATGCAAATAAAGATGCCATGCTAGAAGTAGAATGCATTAGAAACAAATTTGATTCTTTTAAGAATAACCATACATGCTCTACTTCTATTATCAATGATGTTGTGACCAATAATAAATTGAATCTTATGAAAAACCGCATATCATGCTTAGATTCATCTTTTAACACATCCATTGATAATCATAAGAAACTTATGGACAAGTGTGCTAAATCTAGTGCTATAACTTTTAAATCACCTACACACTATGCACACTTGTATAGCAAAGTTTACAAGTGCTCCATTTGTGGTCGTAAAGGCCATTTAGCTAAATTTTGCTATGATGCACACAAATATAAAAATGTCAATGCTCTTTGTGCATCACATCAAGTCTCTTCATCACATGTACACACACATGCACCCATTGTTCATCATAAGCATGCTAATGTGTATAGATGTGATCATTGTGGTAGATTTGGTCATTTGGCCAAATTTTGTTTTGATTTAAAGAGAGTTTCACATTTGCAAAATAATTTTAAAAGATCATCCATGTTTGCAAATGTTTCAAATGTTTCTCGTGCACATCCACATGGTCAACATAACCAAATGCATCCTCTTCATTGCACTTATTTCAATCGAATGAGTCATTTGTATAATTATTGCTATAACCAGACCCGTGTACTAAATGCGTCCAAATGGGTTCATAACCCTAGGGCTTTGAACTTGAATAATAGGGGTCATGTCTATAAACCTTTTGGTACCAAGAATACTTGGGTACCAAAACAAATTTGATTTTAAACCAAGAATTTTAGTATTTTTATTTTTCTTTTTCTTAGTTTTGAAAAATGTATTTTAAACTTTTATGAAAATAATTCCTTTTATTGGTCAAATTCTTTTGTTTTCATGATTATTGGTTTTGTTTTGATGAGAGGTTTGTATTTATATAACCCTCCGGGTTTATTGGGTGTTTATTCCCAAATCATGTTTACCGGATGCTAGAAATATTTATATGGGTTGATACTAGCTCAAGAGCTAGATACAGTTGCCTCTCTTGATTTTTAAAAATCAATGATGATTTGGTTTTATACTCTTAAAAATGTTTTTTTTAAATCTATAGTTCATAATTCTTGTATGTTACTTTTGAACTATGAAAATTTTGCTTTGATTTGTTCTTTTGAATTCATTATATAAGCTCAAATAGATGATTCAAATTTCAAATATACTTTATAATGTATGTGGTTTGATCAAGTTTTACAAAGAAAATTTTCTTTTTTTATCAAACATTGTTTTTGGACTTAAATCTTGATTTATGATTTCATTAATTAATTTGTTTTCATTTGAAAACTTTTTGCATGATTCTCATGTTCGATCTTTTGATTTCATAAATCTATTTTTATACACTATGTTTTTAAAATTGTGTAATGAGACACTTCTTTCATATTAACATATTTATATGTGTCATCATTATCCTCTTGTATGTGAGTAATATTTAACATATTTTTCATCTATGCTTGCTCACATGTTTTGCCTTGGTCTCCATTTCAAATACTTCATATGACATTTTGGTTGGGGGAGTCTTCCCTTTTCTATTATAGTTTTTATACTCACCCATGCATATTGATAGGGGGAGCTTTCGCTCTCTTTATTCTTTTATTTTCCCCTTTTTGATGTTATCAAAGGGGGAGAAATATTATGAGTATATCATTTCTTGTTTATATGCATGATATATTATACTTTGTATATTCATTTCCTTTTATGCATATATCCTTTTTGTAAATTGTTTGTCATCATCAAAAAGGGGGAGATTGTTAGCCTTCTTGTTTTGATGATGTTTAACAAACAATTTACTTCTAATGTTGTTTGTCTAGTGTTTGTGTTTTCGTATTTATTCTAGGCAAACAACGTGTTGGAGGATGGATGGAATCGAGCATCCACGATCATATCAAATGGAGGTTGGCGGAATTATGGAGTGAAGTTTATGCAATTCAAATTGAAGATCCAAGTTCTAACTTCATCCACAAATGTACCAAGTTGAGCTACAATGAAGATCAAGATCAAGCTTGGGTAATTTAGTTTAGGAGTTTATATTATGTGTGTTAGTACCTTAAGCTCAATATAATATACACACACACATTTATTGGTTTCCATGTATATATATAGTTATATATATACATATATGTTTTGGATTGATAGTTTTCAAGTTTTACTATGAAACAATTGAATACAATTGGAAAACATATTTTTGTTCAATACTTATATGCATTTATATGATTTCATCAACATCAATTTTATTTAGTTCCATGAAATCATGTTTTAGTGTATTATATGTGTATTTTGATAAAATGCTATATTCATTGTTTATAGACTTTATAACAATAGTTTACATCTTCTATTAAGTCTATAAAATCATTTTGTATTGTTTCAAAACATGCTTTAGCCAAAATGTTAAAATTCATATGTTTACATTTTCATGTTTTGGACTATTTTGTAAAATAATGATATTTTTCATTTTGGAGGTCCTTTTTAAAAACCAGCTTTTGTAGCATGTTTATTATCATGCCTACAATCATTTCCTAAAGTTTCATAATTTTTAGAATTTTTTTGATATTTTTAAACAGGGTTTTAAAATCAGCATTTCACTTTCAAACCTGAAATATTTTGTATCAGTTTGCGGTCGACCGCCACGGTCGACCGCGCCTATGTTTTTCTCTGAGTGGGCAGCAAAAACTTTCACGGTCTACCGTAGCGGTCGACCACCAAGCTGTAAATTCCCACGGTCGACCGTCACGGTCGACTGTCGAACTCTCTGAAAGTTTTCTCTACTTTGATGACCTTCGCGGTCGACCACCGCACTGTCAAATCTGCTCCAACGGCTAGTTTCCAGAGTCGTTGTTAAGCTGGTTTTTTGGTTTTTTCTTGGCTTTGGGGTTTCATATAAATACCCCCTTATACCTTAGTTTTTAGAAGCAATCCAAGAAGTTTTTAAACAAGAGTTTAACAAGGGTTTAAGTTTGTTTATTGTTTGTTTAAAAGAGTTTTTGTTTGGGAAATTATTTTACACAAGTGGAGGAGATCATCTACATTGATTAAGCTTCATCTTAATCCATCCCTCCATCTTGTTTTGCAGAGAAGCATTTCTAAACTCTTATCTAGCTTCACATTTGCATATTTGTTTGATTATCATTCTTAAAGCTAGTTTTTATATTGAGTTTAGATTTTATTTCACTCATTGTTTACACACACACTCACTTGAGCTTATTGTATTTTCATACATAGTATATTTGAGTTGGTGAGAGTTGTAACAATTGAGTGTGAGCTTTTATTGAGTTCTCATCCATATTAGAGAATAATCATTCTTTGTATTGTGCTTAATTATGAGATCACTTTGTAATACACTTGTACACCGAGAGAAGTGTGTGGCGAGAGTCGGGGATCCTCCCAAGAGGAGTGGCATCGGTTGACGAACCTAGGGAGAGGTTGTATCCGAGCACTTGAGGGAGACACGTCTAGTTCAACACTTGAGAGGGTGTAGTGTGGTATTACAAGAGTGTGTTAGTTGTAGAGTTTTCGGTAAACTAGAAAACCGTATTGTGAGGTGCAAATATTGTTTGGGTAAACGTAGAAAACCCGGTTGTGATAGTGAAGATCTCCTCGAGGTGAGGAGCGGAGACGTAGGTCGTGGGGACCGAACTCCGTAATCATATCGTTTGTTTGTGATTGCATTAACGCACTTATTTTTATGTTCATATCTTATATCACCTTTGTATATTGCTTGTTGATTATATTGCCCACTATCTAGTTTAGATTGTTTACCCTTGTGTTATTTATTTATCCTTGCATATATCTCATAGTATATCTCATTTGTAGGATATTTACCTTTGTTCATATTGCTTATTCTTGCTTGTAACATATTATATATCTCTCTTGCAAGAATAATTTGTTAATTAGTTTTAATTGGCATTAAATAGGATTAGATTAGCATAAGACCATAATCACCCCCCCTCTAGAGTCTAACAGCTGGGTATGCTGCTCCTGGCTCCTAGCAGCTCTCTTCTTTCCAAGCGACAACGTGAGGCCGTGGCCGATAGTTCCAGGGTGGAGAGGCCAAGAAGGCCCGTCACGAGGAGGCGGCTGAGGCTATCAGAGTGGCGAGAGGCCAGAATGACGTAACTCCTGGAGGCGGCTGAGGCTATCAGAGTGGCGAGAGGCCAGGATGACGTAACTCCTGTGCTAATTCCCGAGGTGACTACCCCTACGATCGGGGGCGTTACGCCCGCTTCTCTTACCGCCTCGGGGACGGTTCCGACAACTTTGGAGGTTGTTCCTTTGTCGTCTTCTGTGGAACAGCAGACAGTGGTTTCAACGACTCCCACTATTGTACCGAGAGGTAACCCTTAGTACCGTACCCTTGGGTCGAATTAGCATTATTTGACGTTTGCGTTGGCTCAATGCAGGTACGGTTGAGGAGGCGATCCCCATTCCTTCCGATGAAGACGGGGGGATAAGAGATGAGTCAGAGCTCAGCTACTCAGGTAAGAGCATGGTCGAACGTCGTTGATCTATCTCTGTTGAACCGCCAATGGGGTTCTTTTCAGAAGTTATTGTTAACCTCCTTCCTATATTTGCAGCTATTCCGGCCTCGGATGCCGCTAGAAAAGAGTATTCCCCCTCTTAGGTTGGACAGTCGGCCGAAGAGGGTAGCGAAATAGACTGCGAAGATGATGTCTCAATCCATGAGACGATGTCGAGCGACGAGGGGATGTCTGACCCTGAAGGGGAAACTCACACTCCTGGAGAAGCGTTGGTCGAGATAGGGTCGTCATCCAAGGGGGCTTTTGCCCAAGGGGAAGCATCTACCCGGGTGGTGGTTGATCCCTTGCTCCTTATCTCGACGATCGTTGAGATTGCACTCAGATCCGTGGTCGAGGCCCCGATGGTGTCGGTTTGTGCCTCAGCCTCAGCGGCGTCTGTTACTACCAGTGCTTCGGCCCCGGCTCTGGTGACGACATTGGCAGTTGATGAGGCCACCCTCTCTCCCTTGGCTCGTTCGAGTAAAAAGTTGGTGGATCGAACCATTGCCAGCCTCCAAGACACCCTTGCAGATAGCATCAGGCTCGCATTGGAAGAAAGTTGCTCCTTTGAGGAGTTCAAGGAGGCCCTTGAATATCATATGGGCTTCTTGATCGGGATACTGGGTCCCTCTGCCGCCAATCCGTACTATAAACGTTTGGAGGAGGCAGAACGGTCCATCCGACAGCTACTTGCTCTTCGCACCATGAGTTCCAAGATCCTCCATCTTGCATCCGGTGAGGTCCAGATAGCATTGGAGGAGCGCAATCGTAGACCGGAGGAGACAACGTCATTGGAAGCAAGGCTGACGAAAGAGTTGGAGCGCGCTACGACCGAGAACAAGCGAGTGAGCCTAGCGCACCAAGAGGATGATTCCCGTATCTCCCGCCTATCTTTGGAGATAGCAGAGACCAAACAAATCATCGCTAATGCACATGCCTTATTAGCTATCCAGGAGAAGGCTCACGAACAGGTGATAGGGGAGTTGGAGGAACTTAGGTCTTGACGGTAGCTGGCCGTTGACGCTATTGAGGAGAAAGGCCGATCCCTCAAGGAGGAGAGGCACACTGTCCAAGTCTTGCTTTCGTGCTCTGAGGAGGATATTCATCGAGAGATCCTGAAGAGGTTTGAGCTCAGGCGCGCCGAAGAGATTCGCGAGTTGGAGTCGTGACTGAGAGATTTGTAATTTGCTTTTGATTATATCGTTGTATTCAAATATCTCTTAATGAATGGAATCATGTTTTTATCCCAGTCATTGTTCCTTTTATTCTGTGTGTGTACATTTTGTCGCTGGTCACCGCAGGCGCTGTTAAGTTAACTACTGGTTGATTCGCACCGGGTGACTCCTGGCCATGGGCAAGTCCCTGCTACAGGCGAACTTCAGTCTTAGGTGGAATTGTGAACAGTTTTCAAGCTTTGCCTGAGTCCCAATTGGGTTCAATCTTTAGGCGAACTCAAAAGAGGTTCAAACCCCAACTGTGATTAAGCCTTAGTTAGGCAGGTCGCAATAGTGTGCGAGTCTGAGCCTTCGGGGTTCAAACCCCAACTGTGATTAAGCCTTAGTTAGGCAGGTCGCAATAGTGTGCGAGTCTGAGCCTTCGGGCGAGCTCAATACATGTGAGTTCAGCCTTAGTTAGGCAGGTCGCAATAGTGTGCGAGTCTGAGCCTTCGGGCGAGCTCAATACATGTGAGTTCGCCTGATGAATTTAATTCGTAGGCGGGCTTTGCTTTTGGTGGGCCACTTGCCTACCAATTAAGACGACGTGGGCACGTCTTTTCCCATTAAAGGCGGCGTAGTGGGGGTTCCCCGTTCTTCATGCCCGATCTGAGCCGTTGTCCAGAGATCGTGCTGGAAACTGGCACATCTCGATTGTTTGTGCGAGATTTGGTTTCGCCTCGCCTTATCTGTGACTGTCCGATTCGAACGGTCCAATCGAACGACAAGCGTTCACCCATGCCATGTGTATTTAATGTCCCTCCCTCTGTATTGAGGGGTACTGTGGTTTTAGTTGTCTTTTCCAAAGAAAAACACACGCTTCCTCTTGCTGTGCTTGTGATGGTGCCGAAGGTGAAGAGGACTGCTTCAAAGGAGGGCAAGGGTGTTTCCTCCTCTTCCATCGCCAAAGCTGCCGCTGCTGAAGGTACCTTTGCGTCTAGGTCATTGTTTAGTTCGATTATGGGTCTGTGAGCAAGGTGATACCCCCTACTCTTAACCCTCCTTTTTTTTGTTTTGCCGTTGTGCAGTTCGTGAGGGAGAGTGCCCATTACCGGAGAGCGGGGGACTGAGCCCATACTCGTTTCCGACGATGAATCCGAGGGAGCTGCGGCCTCTTCCGCTTCGCAACCTGTTCCCCCGCCTGGAACGGAGCCCTGTCTTGAGGTTCCTCCTATTATAGCACTTGCTCAGGGTCAAGAGCCCGTTTCCTCAGGCTCTCTATCCCTACAGGCTCATCTCAAGGAGTTTGAAAATGTTGCGAAGCAGGTGATTTCCCTCATCAGCCTTGGCCTTGGGATTTATGCTGACTTCAAATAGTCCCTCCTGGATCGCATGGTCGATCTCAGGCTGTTGGGTGAACCTCGTCTCGCCGCACATTGCATGTAGAGGCTTCTCTATCTGGAGTCGCGTCTGACGCGCCTGGAGACTCTGTTGCAAGGGAGTCCCACAGCTGACGTGGAGCGCTTCTTGTCTCAAGTTCAGCGTCAGTAGGCCTGGGAGCAGGAGGTCCGCTCGAGGGAAATAGCGAATTTGGAGTCCCATGTCACCTTCCTCGTGGACCAGCAGTGCTCATTGGAGGATCGGATAGGTGTTTTCACTTCCACCATTTCCCGTCTGAGGACCGAGTTAGAGCTTGCGGAGACGACTCTAGGGGGCTCCGATCTGAGAGCCAGAAAGTTGACAAGGCTGTCGAAGAGGCAACCCAACACCTTCAAATGCTGCATCAGGAAGACTCTTTTGTCGCCTCTACCTTTAAGGATCGAACCCAGAAGGAAGCTGCAGACAAAGCCCAGACGGACCACGCCAGAAGGGTGGCCTAAGTTAAAGCGGAGCTCGCGTCCTTCAGCCTTATGGACTAGGTTCTTCGGGTTGAACAGTGTTAAGACATTTGGTGTTAATGATTTGTTTGATTGTAAGATCATAACTTTGTTCAAATGTATTGTCTTAAAACTGGGTGAATGATGTGCTCCTTTGGTTTTCCAAATGTGTTTGCACATATTCTCTTTCTTGTGTTGATGTTGCCTTTCGTTCTCTTAGCTATACATGAATCCGAGCCCTGGGTGAATTCTAGCTATAGGCGAGCTCAGACGAATTCGGGCCGTGGGCGAATTCTGGCCACAGGCGGAGGCGAATCCAAATCATAGGCGATTTCTGACCGAAGGCGAGTTCATGGGCATAGGCGAGCTCTGGGCAAAAGCGAGTTCATAGCCGTAGAAGAATAAGGTGAGCCACGTGTCTGGTCGCGGCATCGTGTGCTCGACAGCTAGACTGACGTTGGTATGTCACTTCGCATTGAAAGCGTCATAATGGTAGCTCTCCGTCCCCTACGCTCGATTAGACCGTTGAACGATGAGCGTGCTCATTATATACGTTGCTCCCTCTTCTAGTTAAGGAGGTCACTGTGCTTGTCTCCCCTTTCTCGTTTTC
This sequence comes from Asparagus officinalis, assembly GCF_001876935.1. NCBI lineage: Eukaryota > Viridiplantae > Streptophyta > Magnoliopsida > Asparagales > Asparagaceae > Asparagus > Asparagus officinalis. Next base: position 42,810,453 of record NC_033794.1, on the reverse strand, counting down.
AATGGCACCGCACTCTAAAGCATCCGCCCCGAGGAAGATGGTGAGTGACGCCTCCTCTTCAACTGCTATACCTGGCCGTGATCCAGAGCCTAAACCTTCGGATTTAGCCAATCTGCTGATCCATATAGAGGAACTGGAGGGTGCTGTGAAGCAGGCGATCTCAGTCGTCGATCAGGGCCGTGGTGTCTTCGCAGATATAAAGCAGACCCTCTTAGATCGGGTTACTCGGATTCGCCGTTTGGGTGACTACAGGCTCGCCATATGCTGTTTTGATGAAGCTCATCGATCTGGAGTCGCTCATAAATAAGCTGGAGAATATACGGAAGGCGGACTTAGAGTCCGAAGTGGAGTCACTCTTGGTTTCGGCTCGTCGTCGCGAGGCGTGGCAGCGAGAGTGTCGAAGGCAAGACATAGAAGACAAAGAATCCTTTATTGCTCGCTTGGATCTTCGTCGGCGTCTATTGTAGGCTGAGATGGAGGGTACCGCTGGATCGATCTCTTCTGGTAGGACTCCGTATGCCGAAGGGGAATCGATCTTGACGGGTCTGCGCGTTCAGATCTGACCATTCATAGTGTCCTTGCGAGGGTGAGACGCGACCTTCTGTTGCTGCGTCAAGAGGATGCCGCCGCTAATGCTTCCTTCGAAGTGAGGATCCGGCGGGAGGCTGAGGACGAAGTTCGTACCTTGCATGCGGAAAGGATAGCCGCGGTTAGGTCCGAGCTCGCATCCTTCAAACTCCTAGAATAAGCCTGTAGGATAGGAATAGATTCTATGTGTCCTGTTCTGTTTTTTGTTTCTTGAGTGTAATGTCATGATAAACTCATAACCATGTTCAAATGTATCATCTTGAAACATTTAATGAACGAACTTTGAGTTTCTTTGACCTCTTGACACGCTACGCGTACCCTCTTTTTTTTCTTGCTCATGTAACAGATAGGCTCAAACGCGTGTGGGTTCATACCATAGGCGAAACCCAGGTGCAGGTGAGTTTATGTCACAGACGAAACTCTAGCGCAGGTGAGTTCATGCGACAGGCGAACTCAAGTGCAAGCGAGTTCTTGCCGCAGGTGAGCTCAAGCACAGCTGAATTCATGCCACTCATGCCACAGGCGAACTCAAGTGCAGACGAGTTCATGCTGCTGGCGAAACTCAAATATAGGCGGGTTC
>NC_033794.1:42808619-42809275 GCF_001876935.1 Asparagus officinalis | reverse complement strand
CCGGCAGCAGGCCCGAGTGCTTGCCAGCTAGGGCGATGTGGGCGTCTCAATCCTCATTAATTGTGAAGTGACAGGACGCTTCACCTTTCGTACGTGATCCGAACCGCCGGTTTGTAGTTCCCAAAAGCCAAAGCTTTTATGGGCGCCGAACTTGAAACATCACGGGAGATCTAAGCCGGTCGATCTATTCGAGGCAGCGAATCTCAGCCACTGAGCTTTCAGCTATATAACATGCTTGTTATTCTCTGAGTAGAGTTCTCGTGCTCACGAAAATTCACCTAAAGAAAACATTCACAGAATCCTCCTTGCTCTGATCAATGGCTTCCGAGTCTAACCATGGTGTCCCCGAGGGGGAAAGGGTCGCTTCCTCCTCCACCGCTGCCGGCGTCGACGTGATGCCGTCCTCTCTTTCCTCTCTTGCAGGTTCGACCCAAGGGTCCTCTGCTCTAGCTCTCGGTCCGACGTCTGCCATCCTCCAGAAGTTGGAGGACGCTCTACGCAGGATGGCTACCATCGTCAGTCATGGCGTCGGGAGATATCATGACATGCTCCCCTTCGTGGAGGAACTCCGACGTGTGGGCGGTCCTTCGCTTGCTCGGAGATGTGAGCAGGAGCTCCATCACCTGAAGGGGCTGATGTATCGCCTGGAGTGACTG
>NC_033794.1:42695894-42808604 GCF_001876935.1 Asparagus officinalis | reverse complement strand
GACGCCGAGTCCCTCGAGGGAGAGCCGAGGCTGAAGAGGCTCAAGCGCGAGAAGGCGCGGGTTGGTCGCGCTGCTGAGGCAGAGGCAAGGACGCTCTAGCTCCTTCGTCAGAAAGAGGAAGATGGTGAGGCTACTCTCGCCAGGCTTCAACAGAAGCAGAAGACGAAGACTCGAGCTAGGCAGGCGGCGGAGCTCACGGACGTCAAGGCTAGAATCACCAGTTTCAGCATGCCGAAGTTGATGTAGCGCGTCTTTTGTTTTTTTGTTAAACATCACTGTAATTTTGCCGATGCTTGTTGCATCGTAACTTAGAAAACATTATGTCTCTAAACTCGGCCTGGAATGGCCTTTTATGCTCTTAGTTATTTATCGCCTTGCATGCACAGCCTTTTCTTTATTTTTTGGTTCAATCTTAGAAAATTTCTGATTGCTCTTTGGTGTGTTCTATCGGACTCGCCTGTGCTGCTTGGTGTCCTAGTCAAGACAGCTATATTGTTTTCCGCGGTGTAGCGGGCCTTCGACGAGTTTGTCTTAGACTTAGTTGCTAGGACCCTCTTCCGCTTTTGGCTGTTCGCAGCGTAGGGTCGGGTTGATTCCGACTTTCGCGTTGTATTCCAGGTGGGTTAAAAAATTTAACAATCTAACCCAAATAGAGCGATCGCTTATGCATGCGACCTAATCAGTAATCCTAACAATAACTCACCATTTGGCGGGCTGTTGTTTGGGGGTCAACTAGAGCATGTCGCCTGGCAAGCCGCCCTTAACGAACAAGTGTGATGACTGACCGGAGTAGGAGTATGACGATTTATTGTTGTAGGAGCCATCGCATGATGGGCTACTACCCATCGATTGTTCTAAGAGAATATTAGAACGCTCGGAATAGGTCAGGCTATTCAGGGACTTACAAGTGTGATGACTGACCGGAGTAGTAACGCGTCACGTGGTAAGTTACTACTCGCGCAGCGTCATTTGCGAGGAATGACGGAGCCTGCTACCAGAGGTAATCATTAACCCGATAGAATCTCGTTGCAATCGGAGCAACTATGAGGACCTACATCCCATGGGAGAGGATTGATAGGTTGATATTGCCAGAGGTGATAGTTAACATGACTGGATTGTTTGTTACGATGTGAGCGACTTTGTGAGCTCACCATCCTATTGGAAAGGATTGGTAAGTTAATTTTTGTTGATAGTTAACATGACAGTAGGAGTGGTTCCATCGTCCTATTGGAGAGGATCGACAAGGGGAATTTGGGGGAGACCATCAGAGGTGAAGATTAACTTGATAGTTGGCTTTGGTCATAACTGTAGGAAGGTTTGACCGAGTAGGGATCTGGGTTACACTTAAGAACACTATACGTAGAGTCTTGTATAGGGTTTCCCGTATGCAGTGGCTCATACTCACGAATATGTCAGAGTATATGAAGTAGGAACAGTTTAGCCTCATGTACCAGTTGGAGGGAGTAAGGACCAGTTTAGACTCATGCACTCGTGGGAGTTAAGGGAGCAGTTTAGACTCATGCACCAGTAGGAGTATGGTGGGGCAGTACTAAGGGTAGTACTTCTTCAAGAATTTGTCGTTGATAGGCATCATGATCTTGTCGCTATTTGGTTTGACGAGGCGATAGGCTCCATTCGAATAGACTGTTTCTACCATGAACGGTCCTTTCCATTTAGGTTGGAACTTGCCTTTCTTCTTGGAAGTGATAATCATCGGTCGTCTAACGGCGAGGACCAATTCTCCCTCCTTGAAGGATCGATGCTTAACTTTCTTGTCGAATGCCTTAGCCATTCGGGTTTTGTAGAACTCAATGTGTTGTTAGGCCTCAAGTCGTCTTTCATCCAACGCTTCAAGTTCTGTGAGGCGTCGTTGATGATTATCCTCGGTTGTCATCCCTGTCGCTAGGGCGACACGAAGGGATGGAATCTAAATCTCTAATGGTAACACGGCCTCACAGCCATATACCAACGAGTAAGGCGTGTTTCCAGTCGGTGTGCGAACCGTCGTGCGATACGCCCGCAAGCTCTCACCCAGCTTCTCGTTCCAATCGCGCTTGCTATTGAAAGTTAGCTTAGTTAAGATCTTAACTATTGTTTTGTTAAAAGCCTCGGCCAAACCATTCGCCGAAGGGTTATAGGCTGTCGAGGAAAGGTTCTGCATTCAGAACTTGTGACAAAACCTGGTGAACGCATGACTAACGAATTGTGTGCCGTTGTCATGAATGATACGTCGAGGTACACTGTATCGGTATATGACATGATGCTTGATAAACTTAATCACGTCATTGGTCTTGACTTCTCTTAAAGGGACGGATTCGACCCATTTAGAGAAGTAGTCTGTGATCGCGAGGATGAACCGATGACCTCTTGCTGACGGCGGGGATATTGGTCCGACGATGTCCATCCTCCATGCTTCGAAAGGCCATGACACCGTTGTTGGGTGTAGGTCTTCAGGAGGTCGATGCATATATTTGGTGTGGATTTGGCACGTGTGGCAACGCTTTGCCTATGAAACCGCGTCGCTGACCATCCCAGGCCAAAAGTAGCCTATCCTCACGTGTGGCAACGCTTTGCCTATGAAACCGCGTCGCTGACCATCCCAGGCCAAAAGTAGCCTATCCTCCGTAACCGATCCCAAAGCTTGGGTCCAGGCTGGTGAGCTTCGCAGGTGCCATTATGGGCTTCGCGTAGAGCTTCTTGTGCTTCTGTCTTTGAAAGACATTATACGACCTGTGATGCAACATCTTTGTGGTCGAATCGTAGTAGAACCTTGAGGCGCGTCAGCGGACAGACTCTCGCACCTTAGCGTCTTCGGGCAGCATGCCGTATAGGACGTAATCGATGATCGAGAGATGCCAATCCTTCGGGTCGGGTTGATCTGAAACCTGGTGAGTGGCATTCACCTCTAGAATGTCTTCTGGTCGAAAGAGTCGTCGACCCGCCACAGTGACACATTAAGTCGTTTCTTGTGGTTGAGCAAAATTAGCTGCTAAGGACGTGAGGGCGTCCGCGTGCGTGTTCTTGGAACGTAGCACATGCTCGATGCGGAAGCTTTCGAATGACTCAACTAGCTTGGTAGCTGCTTTGTGAAGTGGGATCAGGTCGTCATTTCTAACTTCATATTCCCCTGTTATCTGCTTGACAATGAGCTGAGAGTTGCCGTAGGCCTCAAGATGTTTTATATCTAACTCTCTTGCCAGCTCGAGTCCCATGAGTAGCGCATTATACTCAGCCACGTTGTCGGTACATGGCTCTGTTAGAGAAAAGGCTCGGGGTAATATGTGGTTATGTGGGGAAGTGAGGACCACCCCCACTCCTGCAATGATAGATCCGTTCGTGCCGACACGAGACGCGTAGTAAAAGAACATTTGTCAGGCTTTCGCTGGGGAAGTCGCGTTGACTTCGGGGGGTTCATCTAGCAAGTCTTTGAACATGTCAGTTTTCGTATTCAGAGGATGACTAGCCATGAGATCGCATATAGCCTGCCCTTTGACCGACTTTTGCGGCATAAGGTGAATGTCGTACTGAGACAATAGGAGTGCCCATCTGGCTAAACGCTAGTTTAAAGCTGTGGGCTGCGTCATGAAGACTCGGATGGGGTTCATCCGGGAAATGATGCGGATGGTCTGGCCAACTAGGTAATGTTGCATCTTTTGGATGGTGAATACCAGGGCTAGGCACTCCTTTTCGACCATGGGGTATCATCGTTCAACACCTTGCAGAGTCCTACTTAGGTAGTAGATACCCTGCTCATGGCCGACATCATCATTCTGCGCCAATAGGGCGCCCAGAGAGTGCTCCATGGCTCGGATATAGATGAGGAATGGTTTTCCTGAGATCGGAGCCACCAGGACAGGTGGGTTCGAGAGGTAAGCTTTGATCTCTTCAAAGGCCCGTTGGCAGGGCTCGTCCCATATGAAGGAGGTACCTTTCTTCATTAGTTTAGAGAAGGATTGACACTTGCCCGAAAGATTTGAAATGAACCTCCGGATGTAAGCTAATCTTCCCTGAAGACCCCTTAATTCTTTAATATTTTGGGGCGGCTGAAGCTCTTGGATAGCTCGCACCTTATCCGGGTCAATTTGGATTCCTTTCGTTGTGACTACGAACCCAAAGAATTTTTCGCTGGATATCCCTAAGAATGACTTCGTAGGATTCATCTTGAGTTGATGAGTCCTCATGAGTTCGAACATCACCCTCAAGTCTTGGAGGTGGTCATCTTTACTGCGACTCTTCACGACCAAGTCGTCCACATAGCATTCGACTGTCTTTCGTAGATGGTCTTGAAAAATCATGCTCATAGCATGTTGATAGGTTGGACCGACGTTTTTGAGTCCGAAAGGCATGACCGTGTAGCAATATACCCCCATTGGAGTCCTGAATGAAGTGTGTTTTTCGTCATCAGGGTGTATCTTGATTTGATTATACCCCGAAAACCCATCCATAAAGGACATCCTCTCAAATCCGCACGTATTATTGATGATGACATCCGTGATGGGGAGAGGGAATTCGTCCTTAGGGCAAGCGGTATTGAGGTTTCTGAAGTCGATGTAGATGCGGATCTTACCATTCTTCTTCAGGACTGGAACAATGTTGGCTACCCAGTCGGGGTGTTGTTCCTCTCTAATGAAGCCGGATTCGATCAGCTTCTTCACTTCGGCCTCGATTGCCTCCATGATTTGCGGACGAAACCACCTCTGCTTCTGTTTGACAGGATTGGCATCCGCGCCGATGTTAAGGTGATGCATGGCGATCTGTGGATCAAGGCCGGGCATGTCCTCATAATTCCACGTGAAAACATCAACTATTCTCGTATGAGGTCTATGAGGTATTCCTTCTCTTGGGGAGGTAGACTACCACTAATAAATATGGGCTTGGGGTTAATCTCATCGCCCATGTTTATTTGGAGGATCTCATCCTCGGTGGGCGGCTCACGTTGCCCGAAGCGATTACTCCACTGGGCATTGACGTGGCGCTCCCTTGCCTTGTCATAAAGCAGGGCCTGTCCATCCTCTGCCATTTCGGTAGGATCGGTCACAGCCATGTTGACTGTGATGTTGTTGAACAAGTCTCCCATGCTGACATCTGAGTCCCACGCTGAGGATGTCGATGATCGATCCTCTGAGTAGGTATCGTCGGAGTCCCCGTCGAAATTACAGAACAACTCTGATGAGGAAGAAATGTAGCCCAAATCTCCCGAGTCTTGGCAAAGTAATTTGAGGGCTTGCCTTTAGGCACATAGGTGGGTTGGATGACCATCTTCCGCCTTCGACCGTAGTTTAGGCCTTCTTGACGAGCGAAATCGTAACCCATGTCCTTCATCATGCGTTTCGCAATTTGACTGTATTACGAAAACTGGGGCGTGGAGTCCTCCTCTTCAGACTCGTCCCACAATGTGCGTAAGGGGTGATCGATTCGTCCAAAGATGATATCTTTCTGATATTTATCTCGGGTCGATACCACAAATACCGCCCGTGAAGACTCAATGGTTCGTCTCTTTGCGACATATGACGAGTAGACTGGGAAGTGCAAGGAAAGGTCACTGTATAGCCTCACAACTGAATCACTGGGCTTGTCACCTTCAAATGTCGGGTGAGACGATAAGTAAGCAAAGTTGGACTTCTCCAACTGAATCACTGGGCTTGTCACCTTCAAATGTCGGGTGAGACGATAAGTAAGCAAAGTTGGACTTCTCATTCAAGATAATCTCCTCCGCCTGAACAGCGTCAGTTACATTGTGGCTTTCGTAGCTGATTACAATTGATTTGAAATCGTTTAGGACAAGGCCGTCGCTGTACTCGGGATCGCTATCCACCTCGTTGCCGCTCTCGAGCTCCTCAATCGAGGGCTCGTCGAGATCTTAGTACAGCAGAGAATCTGTGAAGTAGTTCTCGACGCCCTTGAAGGGTTGTTTATCGGCTACTACTGTTTTCATCTGCTCATGATCATCCACATACTTTAAGCATTGGTGTAATGTGGACGAGACTATCCGGTTGTTGTGGATCCACGGACGTCCTAAGAGCACGTTGTAGGATGGCTTGGCGTCGATGACGTAACAGGTCATCTCTGTCTTCATGTCGCCTATTCGGCACTTTAGACGGATCTTGCCGAGTGGTCGAGTTCCAGTGGCATTGAAGCCAAAGATAGTCATGGTAGTCGTGGATAGACGTTTCAGGGGTATCCCCAGGTGTTTGATCAGCTTCAGGGGTACGATGCTTAGTGCGGATCCTGGGTCGACTTGAATTCGATCCACTTTTGATGAATCGACGTACCATGTGAATTACAGTGGCCGATCATGAGAGGTGCTTTTGATGAGCATGTCCTCAGGAGTGAATGTGATGCAAGGGACCCGCCTTTCGGTGGTCTGGCAGCACATTACACATTTCCCTTTTGAGTCTTCCTTCCTCAAGAAGTGGGTGGTGAAGACTTCCGAGTCGGCCAATGCCTCTTGTAGGGCTTCCCGGGTAGGCCTGGATAACCGCAGGAGGTCATACATAGTAATTCGCCCGGGGATGTTCTTCAGTTGTGCGAGTACGTTGAATTGGAAAGGCTGATTGCTTGAGCTCGGCCTATTAGGATTCAGAGGGGCTGCTGCAGCTAGCCTCGTGGGAGGTCCTACGAGGTTCTTCACCCTTGTGGGGTACTCTTTAGCAAATTTCTTTCCTGCTCTAGTAGCAAGAACGGCAGTTTCCTCATCGGAGTCGGTGAGGGCAGATACTGCAGTCTGGTCTCCATCCGGAATAGCGGAGATGACATTGCAAGGTCTACCTTTGGTCTTCCTCGAGGGCTTTGAAGCCCACTGCTCATCGCTGAGGAGGTCCGGATGGACCCACATCACCTGACCTGATGGCAAGGTTCGGGGTACTAAACCTTTCCCTCGTTGATTGTGAGGGTCGTCGTTAGTGATTTTTAGGACTGCTTTGGGGAAAGGAATTACCCCTGCCGGATCCTAAACCTCCGGGAGATTTGTCCCAAAACTCAGAGTGATCATATTCGTGGTCACCTGCTTCTGTACCTTCTCTTTTCTTAGTACCCCTGCATCGTAGAGGGCCTGGAGCTTGTCCTTGAGGATGTAACACTTAGAGGTGTGATGACCAAGGAACCTGTAGTACACACAGTAACTCGGGTCACCAGTCTTGTTCGCCTCCTCAGGCTTCGTGACTTCCGGTAGTTTGATTCGATTGCTCTTAAAGAGAGTGTCGAATGTTGCCACCACTTAGTCCTCCCTGAAGTCATATTGCCTTGGAGGGCGTTGCTCGAACTACCTGGGCTTCGGCCTTTGAGCCGTTTTGGGTGCCGGAGCGGAATCGACGGCCATGATCTCCTTTCCTCTTGTTCGAGGAGGATTCTTTGGCGCGATTGGCTCTATGGCTCCCTTCTTGGGGTGAGGTTCTTTGGCCTCCAGCCTCTTGATCATATTTTCTAGCTGCTCGCCCTGGCGAACAAGTTCCTTCCAGGTCCGGGTTTCCACCGTGCCGACCTTGAACAGAATATGGATCGAGAGGTTGTTACGGCATATTTCGATTAGTGTGGACTCAGAAACTTGGTTCCGACAGTGGACCGATCGGTTCCTGAACCTCTTTACGAAGTCATTGACCAACTCCGACTTTCGCTGTTTTTCGGCAAGGAGGGTGGCCATCGACACCTCGGTGTCGTCGTTGAAGAAGCGAGCCAAGAAGAGCCTTTCCGTGTCGGCCCATGATGTGATAGAGCCGGGTCCCAACTTGCAGAACCATTCGAACGCTACCCCCTTGAGGGTGCTTATGAACAACCGGGTGAGAATAGCATCGTTCCCTGTGAGGAACCCAGTCTGCACCATAAAGTAGTAGATGTGTTGTGAGGGTGAACCCTTGCCATCGATATGTACCAAGCTAATCAGCTCGAACTTTCCTGGGTAAGGGACTGTATCCCACTTGATAGGATAGGGTCGGACTACCCCCAGCTTATTATGTTCTGCTGGAGTTTCAAAGCGTTGAGCAGGTTTTGGAACTCATCGAACCTCCTGTCGCAGGCGCTACTCGCAGTATGCGACGTTCCTAACGATGTCTTGGAAGAGTAATCAGAATGTGGACCGACATTATCTTCCATTTCAGTTGCTGGGTAGGGAGGAGGCCCCCACTCTTTACTCCCCGTCGGCCGTTGCAAGGTGTGCGGAGCTCTCTTCTTCTTCTTCTTCTTGTTTAGAAGTTGTTCCAACATCTCCTTAAAAGAGTCGATGGTTGCTTGTTGCTCTTCGAACTTCTTGGCAACCGTCTGATCATTCGTGGTGTCAACCATGTGTACCCTTGCCAGTATGTCCCGACTCAAGTGCGAGGTTTGGGATGTGGCTGTCGCTGAGCAAACCTCATCTTCACTACCGAAGGGAGGTGCTAAAGTTGAGTAATCAAACCCAATGCTCACCCCCGTACAACTACGGGTGTGTTGGAATATCCCACCTTGTTCTCGTTGAACAAGCGGATGATTAGGCCACAGGAAGGAGTCCGAATCTGGAGAACCAGGAAGCACGGCCTTACCCTTGTCCGTCATGTTGATTGTAGCGGACGGGAGCTCTAAATCATCGGCGACGAGTTTCTTCCGACGGTGTCGCCTCCAACTCGAAGATCTCAACTTGGAGAGCCGTTGAGTGAGCCTTTCGAATACCGAGGGCCTCGCCGCTCCCACACAATGGCAGTCAGTGAGTACTACCTGAATAAGTCTCTCACAGTGACATTGCGGACTCACCTCTTGCATGGTGCGTTTGCGGGTTAGGTATCCTTTGAGATCTTCCACGGGTGGTTGGTGATAACCCCCAGGACCAGAGGGTTCGGCTAGGTGACTGCACGATCGGGGTTCAGATGAACCCCCTTGCGCACCCCGGGAGGGATTAAATGTTGGAGTTGGACGGATTAGCCTTGACAGGCGAGTCGCCGCGTTAGGGCGAGTTTGCGCCTGTTGGCGGACTTTGACCACTCACTCATGTAGGCAAACTTGGGTATGTCTCGCCTACTGCTTTGCCTTTATTGTGAAGGCTTGTTTGGCCGCGACGTCTGTCTGTCGAGCGGACTTGACGTCGCTCACTTGATGTTGGCGGTCCGTCGGATTGAGCAGACTCGCCTGAGTTGGGCGGTCTGTTCGCTTCAGGGATGTGACCTGAGAAGTGAAATCCGCCTATTTTGGCGAGCCCACCTGGAGTGTTGGATTAGATATAATGGGAGACGTTGTGATCAGGGCGGATCCCGTCTGAGCATAAGAGTTCACCTGGTTTGGCGACCTCTTCAGCCTTGGAAGGGCTGAGTCTCCGTCTCGCGTCTTTCAGACCCGAATAATAGTTTTAGTCGTCATACGAGGTGAAGGTTTGAGCCTTCTGCCGGGCGAGGAACTGTCGTCGCCGCTGTCGGGTTCTTCTTGAGAGAGAGGCGTCTGGGTGGATCATGTCGGCTTGGTCCGTGTCAAAACAAACCTCCGTTTCCTCTTGGGCGGAGGTTTGCGAGGGTCGTTTGGCGACCCATTTGGCGATATTTCGCCCATTGTTCCCGGCCTTCGGCTTGGCCATGATCGATTTTGGGGAAGTTTGACTCCTTGCCATGACTCGGATGGGGCCCTCGAGTGTGGGGGCTTTGACCGTTTGAGGTCGGCCTCTACGCATGATTTTGGGGAAGTTGCAGACATCATCCCACTTGATGGGACGATAGTTCTCATAACCAGTGCCATGGTCATTGTAGGTGTAAATTTTAATCTCCCGAAATAGGGATTTCGTTTGTGATAAGAATAGCTTATTACAAACTAATGAATCAAAATTATAACAGAAGCGGAGGGAAGGCTCTCCTTGTTTAACGTGTGGACTTTGGTAGTGATAGGACGCCTCGCTCGGTTCTCGTACCGAGTCTGCTTCCCTTGGACGATTCGACCGAGGCTGCTGGTGAGCTTCAGTATGCAGTAGAAGCTCGTGCTAGTCGAGTTCGAGTTTCCGAGTTCGATGGAGATCAGGGCCCGAAGCTAGGAGAGGATGCTACAGTGCAAAGTTCATGCAAAGAGCTTATCGTCAACTCCGTCGAGAGTTGAGAGCTGTGGTTCAGCTAACTGATTGAATTAATTAACTGACTATGAGCCAACCGAACCTCTTTTCTGTATCTAGGAGAGGTTTCTTAAATAGAAGAGAGACGGCGTGGTCACTCCTTGAATCATGGGATATGACCATGTACTGTTTGGGAGAAACCATGCTTCTTACTTGTACTGTGAGCGGCCGTTTGAGGGGCTCTAAGAACTGTACCCTCTCTCCTTCACATCGCTGGAGCGGGAAGGCCCATCCTTGTAGGTGACATTACGGCTGCCAGGTGTCCTAGTGGGTTTGGCGAACTTGCCAATTGCCAGGCTTGACTCGTGCAGGTGAGTCAGGTATGCAGGCGAGTCTCGCGAACTCAACTCGTGCAAGCGAACTGAGCCCGCGGGTGGGTCTAGCGACACAGTGGGTTTAAACCAATCACTTGTACTGTGGATGAACACTTGATGGTCTTAGAGTACCTACGCTCCTTCCCTTCACGTCATGGGAAGTGGGAAGGCCCATTACTGTACGTGATGTTGCGGCTGCCTAGTACTCGAGCGAGTCTAACAAGTTTGTCGATTGCTTGGTGACTTGCTTGGTCGTTCAGGCGAACCTAGGCTGCTTGATCGAACTTAACTTGTGCAAGCGAGTTAAGTATACAAACGGTATCCAATGATAGGAAGGATTTAACTAGCCACTAGTACCGTGAGAGGCTATTTGATGGGCTCGGAGTACTGTACTCATTCCCTTCATATCGTGGGAAGTGGGAAGGCCCATCCTCATACGTGCTATTGTTGTTGCCAGGTACTCTAGGTAGCCCGGCGAGCTCATTGATCACGGGCGAATTCAGCTCTTGACTCGTGCAGGCGAGGTGAGCTTCAGTCGTGAGCATGCAGGCAGACTTGGCGATTGCATGGATTTGACTTATCGCTCGTATTGTGAGTGGTTACTTGATGGGCTCGGAGTACTATGCTCCTTCCCTTCTCATCGTGGGAAGTGGGGAAGGCCCATCTTTGTACGTGCTATTGCGACTACCAGGTACTCCGGCTAGCCTGACGAGTTCATTGATCGCAAACAAATTCAGCTCTTGACTCGTGCAGGCGAGGTGAGCTTCAGTCGTGAGCATGTAGGCGGACTTGGCGATTGCATGGATTTGACTGATCGCTCGTACTGTGAGCGGTTACTTGATGGGCTCGGAGTACTGTGCTCCTTCCCTTCACTTCGTGGGAAGTGGGGAAGGTCCATCCTTGTACGTGATATAGCAGCCGCCGAGTCCCCTGGCGAGTTTGGCGAGGATGTTGATCGTCTGGCTGATTGTCTAGGTATGCAGGCGAGTTTCTAATCACCTGGCGGATTGCCCAAGTGTAGATGAATTTGATGATCGCGTGGCCCTGGTTTGTCCTGGCGAGTCAAACACACAGGTGAGCCCGATTTTCAAGTCGTGCGGGCGACTTGAATACGCAGGCGGACTTCAGTTTTATCTGCAAAAGGTAATTTTTACCGTCTACAGTCATCAACACATCTATAGTCACGATTTCAATGCTTGTGGATGTGAACTCTAGCTCATCAAAAGCAATCGCCGCTATGATTAGGTCATCGTGAAAATGAGGCTCATAACGTGATAACTTCTACTTGAATTGGAGGGACTGATATCATCATCTTCATCAGAAAACCTAGGAACAACGAGTCTGCACTGTGCTGCTAAAATGGGTGCAGGAGCAAAACTAATTGTCATGTCGATAGTTGGATCAGACTCTAAGACTCCAGAAGCACCATCGAAATCATCTACAGGCTCAAACTCACCACTAGTAGGAAGAGATGTAGGAGCCGCTCCATCCAGGCTCTCCTAACTAGGTTCATCATATGCTAAAGAGATAGACAAAGCATCAGTCATCGAAGTAAAGAAATTACACAAGATTAGTTAGAGAAAAGTATAATTGGCATATAAGAAGATCTCCTTTGAAGCCCTCATCATCAGGCTCAATAAAATAGTTACCAGTGTCAGCCTCGTAATCTACCTTCTCCTCATCATCTGGATTCTCTTGATTGAGAAGAATGGGCTCTTTACCTACATATAAGAAGCGCACATCAATCAAATGCACTTTAGACAGCTTGATACAAGATATGAGTAAAACTCATCTAAGGGTTTAGCTCTAGGTTTCTATGCTATAATCACAAGAGACTCTTCTCTGGTCCCTAAAGATCCCCTGTATATAGGCTCAGGCTCCATAGGCATCGAACATTGTTTCTTTTAAGGTTGTAGAGGGGGATAAGCTTGCAATGACCTCTTCCCCTATTTCCCCTAGCTTTGCTAGGTGCTCCTCGGTGAATCGCAGATTTAGACGTTTCTTGGATATGAACACCAATTGGCCTTCAAGAAATAGAATGTCTAGTCGGTGCCTTCCAATCTTCATCTTCTGGCGCACTTTCTGCTAGAAAATCTTGAAGTCCAGGAGCCCTACTTTTTGTGCCCTTCTTAGATAGCTCCATGTATCTTCAGGTAATCCACCATAAACCAATCTTGTTCACATGAAAGTTGGAACTGGGAATAATCACATTGCTATACTACTTACAAAACTCTAATGTTATATAGCAGTTGGGTATGTGAAGGGAGAGCCTAAATCTGGTCCCTGAGCCCCTGCAGCAAAATGATATCAAGCACAAGCCCTACCTACCAGGCTTCCCATGCACATCAATCCTGGTTTTAGATTCTCGACAGAGAGCTGATCATATCCAAATTGATGAGCAAATTGAAAAGGAAAGTAGGGATCAATATAACATTCAGTCCCGTTCAGCCTAGCAACGAGGTGATCTGACCTGATATTGACTAGCCAGTTGAAACACCCGCTGAGTAGACAAGTAAAACCTTTGCTGTTTGTGCCATCTTCAAATTCAAGCCCATGGATTATGATGCGAATCATAGCACAACTTCATGGGATCTAGTTCAAGTTCTAATTGGACCAATTACTAGAGCACGAGTAAAGAAGTTTAAAGATGTACTCAATGGGCTGATTCAAGAGGTTTGGGGTCCTTTTCATTATCGGGTCTTGTTATTTTTGGCGGGGTTCACATCATTTGATATCAGAGCGTTGGTTCTAGTTCAGATTTTCCTATCTTTTAAACTTGTTATTTTATGTTTATTCCGTGTTCTTTTAGTTTTCTAATTCTGTTACATACCCTAGTTTGTCCGAATTTCTTTTATCCCAAAAAAGAGAAGAATATAGGAAGGAGTTCCAAAAAAAAGAAAAAAATTCTGGTAAAAAAAAGACATGAAAAAAAACTTTGTTTGTTTTCTTCCTTTTTTTGTGCTAGTAAGGCCAAAAGTCACCTCAACCAAAGACCAAAATTTTTTGTGGAAAATTTGATATCTTGTGCTTCCGAAATATAATCAGCAGTTTCCCTTATATTCTTCTCTTTAAAAAAACCTAAAATTCCTTGATGAGTTCTTTGTGAATTATTGCTAGAAATTTTGAATATTGTTCATTTAGTTCCAAAAGAACTGAAAGAGAATTATTGAGTGTAAAAAGACAAGAATGGTGAGAACATTAGAGTGATTAAGAAAAAATCCACATATTTTGAGTGAAACACATGAGGGAGTATAGTGAGAATCTTATATTTTACATTATTTTGGTACTAACTTTTGATTTGCAGCGAATATGTCTAAAGAAAGTACTTCCAAAGATGTGCTGCAAAAGATTGATACAAAGCTTATAATGGAAGCGTTGACAAGGGAGATGGGGAGAATGCTAAGGGCAGAGATGGAGTCAATTCATGAGAGATTAGATTGGGTAGAAAATATACATGTAGAGCACCCCCAAAATGCTCCTCGTATGCATAGGAGTGAGAGGATTCCATGAAGGGTAGTGAGGGTAGATGATGATGAGTCTGAGGGAGGTAGTTTTGAGGAGGAAGATGACCGGGCATCGGTTGTTAGTAATAGAAGGTATGGTGGGCAATTTAGAGAAGCTAGGAACCGAGAAGACAATAACTTGGGTAGTATTAAGATGAGAATCCTATCGTTCGAAGGAAAAAATAATTTTGAAGCGTATCTTGTGTGGGAGAAAAAGGTGGAGTTTGTGTTTGACTGTCATAGTTATTCCGAGCTTAAGGAAGTAAAATTGGTAGTCATGGAATTCTCGGATTATGCAATTGTTTGGTGGGATTAATTGGTGATAAATAAGTGAAGGATTAGAGAGCCACCCATAGAGACGTGGGAGGAAATGAAATGGGTGATGAGTAAGTGATTTATTCCTAGTTACTACTATCGGGAGCTGTTTAATAAGTTGCAAAATCTTAGGCAATGTAACCGTAGCGTAGAGGAATATTATAAGGAGATGGAAGTGGCCATGATTAAAGTGAATGTAGAGGAGGATAGGGAGGCTACTATGGTAAGATTTTTGGTGGGTTTGAACCGATAAATTCAAAATGCTGTGGAATTACAACATTATGTGGAGTTGGAGGATATGGTGCACATGGTTACAAAGATTGTGAACCAACTCAAGAAGAGGGGCAATACACATACAAGCCAAAGTCCAAGTACATCCGCTTGGAAACCGAATCCATGGCAGAAAGATGAGAAGCAATCCACGACAAAGCCAAAAATCGAGCAAAAACAAGAAGCAGACAACCATGGGAATCAAGGTAAATCATATTCTTCCACTACTCGGAATCGTGACATTAAGTGCTTTAAATGTCAAGGCAGAAGTCACATAGCAAGCCAATGTCGGAATAAAAGAATCATGGTGTTGCAAAACAATGGTGAAATTGTGATAGATAATGAAGATTCTGACACCGAAGACATGCCACCATTGGAGGACGTTTCCGATGAGGAATATTTAGCCCCTGATGCATTGACATTGGTTGCAAGGAGAGCGTTGAGTTTGCAAATAAAAGGAGTTGAAGAAAAACAGCGGGAGAACATCTTTCACACTAGGTGCTACGTCAAAGACAATGTATGTAGAGTGATTATTGATGGTGGTAGTTGTACTAATGTTGCAAGCACAACAATGGTGGAAAAATTAGGACTGCCCATGTTGAAACATCCTAGACCATATAAGTTGCAATGGTTAAATGATAGTGGTGAGATAAGGGTGAGAAAGCAGGCGTTAGTTGCATTTTGAATCGGTAAATACGAAGATGAAGTGTTGTGTGATGTAGTGTCGATGCAAGTGAGACACTTGTTGCTAGGGCGTCCATAGCAGTTTGATAGGCGTGTGAAGCATGATGGCTTTACGAACAAATACTCCTTAGTACTTAATCAACAAAGAACCACTCTTGTACCATTCACACCGCATCAAGTATATGAGGATCAAGTGGGTTTAAAAAAAGAGAGTGATCAAAGAGAGAGAGTGAACAAAAGAAAAAGAATGAAAATTAGAGAGAGGTCGAGAAGAAAAAGAGAGAAAAAGAAAATCAAATTTTTGACCATTGAGAGAGAACCAGAGAGAATACAAAAGAATTTCTATGCAAAAGTGAGTGAGGTGAAGAGAGCAATGTTTTCAAATCAGCTGACGATTGTACTTTTGTACAAAGAGGTATTTTAAAACACTAATGAACTTGACATTGCTTTGCCTAGTCCCGTTATTTCTCTTTTGTAGGAGTATGAGGATGTCTTTCCTGAGGAAACACCATATGGATTACCTCCAATCCGAGGGATTGAACATCAAATTGATTTTGTTCATGGTGCGACAATTCCAAACTAACCACCTACTTGAGCAATCCCGAGGATACAAAGGAACTTTAACGGGACTAGGCGTGGTTAAGTGGTTACAACTAAAGATGAGATTAAATCGGTCTTTCTTATCTGAAAACAGAGCTTCTGAAGCCTATAAATATAGCCATAGGGCTTTCATTCACACGCATCTGGAATTCTGAGCAAACAGCAAAGCCCTGACGAGTTGGAGAGTGGAGGAGCACTAATTTTAGCCAGAGGGAAGCAAGTTCTTGGAGAGTTCTTCGACATATAGGAGGAGAGTTTGATAGATCTGCAGTTCTTTCAACCCCGTTTATCCGCTTCCTTTAAGATCGCACCATTGCTATGATCTCGAGAAGAGTGTTTATCTCACCGTTGTTGAGATAATCACTTTAATTTCTTATCTCCTTTGCGAGGCAACGAAATCTCTCTGCGTGTGTGTTTTATCGTACCATTGGATCTGATCATTTGGTGGTCTACAAATAAACCCTAGCACTGGCAAAGATCCTGTGCAAGCGGAAGACAGATAAACGATCTCTGTGTGTGTGTGTTTTCAAGAAAGTTATAATTTTTTTTATTGTGTAAGGAGACTTATAAAAAGTCTTTTTTTGAACTTATTATAATGATTAAAGTTGTAATGAGTCCTGTAATGAATAAACCAACTTTCGACGAGAACATGCTGGCGACCATAGTGGGAGCCAACAACCTCGCTGCCGAGGCTGTCGTGCCGCAGCCGATGATCAAGATCCCTGTAGATGAAGAGGTCAAATACGAGTTTGACTAGCAAAATTTTGAGGAGTACGTCTCCTCCTCCTCGTCCAGATCTTCCTCTCCTTGCAAGCGTAGGAAGACCACTTCCGTGAAAAAGGTTCATCGGCCTTCAGATCTGAAGACTCAGGATGACAATCTTTGCGTAAGTACTTTTGAAAACTCCTCTCCAAAGTCCAAGGAAGCCGGATCTGAGGCTCACAATAACTCCCCAAAAGCCAAGGAGTTGCTTGTGGGAAACACTCTAGTTCTGACGAAGAGGGTTTGTTAGAGAAGGCGCCAATGTCTTGCCCGTCAATTCACCAAACCTCTCGATCAGGTGGACGGACTCCGCTATCGAGCGAATTTAGAATTTAGTAGGCGCCAAATGACTAAGCCTTCACCACAGCAAGCAATGGGTTCCTCCTCCCAATCGCCGACTAACAAATGGGTTCGTGTCAAACGAACCCATTCTACCATTGAGGAGCGCATTCCAAAGCACCCCGCACTTCTTTTGCATGCACGGATTCTTGTGCAGAAGGCGCATGAGTTGCATAAGGAAGAGATGGCAAAAGAATCACCGAAATCTAAATAAGTCTGGGTGCCAAAGGACAAAACAACGCTGAAAACGGCACCGAAAACAACCAAGACGCCTCCACATGGGGAGAGACACCAGTCGTGTTTCTCATCTAATTCCAGCTCCAAGGCTGCTTCCTAGCCTCCATCAACTTCTGATCCCGCTCCTGTTGCTCCTCTACCTCCGGTGAAGCCCTACAACAGTGTGGATCTCTCCAAGTTTAGGATTCTATTGAAGGATCGCCTTGGTCATCTATATGAAGATCGAGGCAAGACTCTTGTCAAAGAACACTTGGGCCTGCTAAACAAATCCCGAGCAACTATTCAGACTAGGGGTTGTACGCGCACTCCTAACAAATTGATTCCTAGAACCACCCGCTTGGGGGTGTGTGTCGAGAATCAGGAGCCAGTTAGGGTTTCAGCCTCACGAGGGTGTGATTCCAGATGCGTGACTCCAGTGAACGCCAGCAAGGCATTACCTACTTAGAAGAAAACATGTTTGATAGAAGACGACGTTATACCTAAAAATTTAAGTAAACAACCGATAGGTTGCTCCGGTCACAATGCCGATGAGTTGTACTATAAGACTGGGGGTACGAACAAATCTCGAAAGAGAAGTACTCTAAGATCAGTCTCTCACTGTCCTTGTGAGAGGTTAATCAGTACAGTATTATCAGAATGTAGCTGCTCCAAGACCACTCTACGAAGGGTCTCAATATTCGAAAGGATCTCCATTGAAGCATCCAAACCCAAGGCAAGGCGCTTCCGCAAAAGAAAATCAACTAGTCAAGCTGATGAATTCCCAGAGGTCACTATCAACATGACCGATAAGGGAAAGTCAACCTGGCATTCCAGTCTCAATCCTTTGCCCGGGGCGTCTCAGCGTCTCACTTGGCTGCGGTCTGGGACTATTAGACCTAGACCGAGGAAAGGGCATTCCTCAGATGATGAACCATTAGATGCAAACTCTGCAATCTCTTCAGACAATACAGTATCTAGTATGGGATGAAATTAAGAATCATTTATGATCACTACTGAGTAGATGTCTCAACTCCTTCAAGAGGCCTTGACCAAACAGAAGGAAGATTTTAAAATTAAGATGGAAATGGTTGTACAACAGGTCAAGGATTTACATGCCTAACAACTTTAAGAGTTATCAAATCAACAAGGTGAATCCAGTCGTTGCAACACTACCAGTCAGATAGACATCAACATAGAAGTGGAGGAGAATATCAATGCTGATACCCCTCCCGATGACAAAGATGCTAAGGGTGGCTCCAATAATAATACCAACACTGGGGGTGGCCCCATCAACAACACCAACACTGGTGGTGGTCCTATTGGTCTTCCCCAAATTCGCTAAAAGAGAGATGTAGGCGAAGATGTGAAGATGAAAGACTTTGAGAGCAAGATCAATGCTTTGATATTTGCTCAAAAGATGAAGAAGACAGACATCCCATGTCCTTATCCGAGAGAGTGGGAGTCAATTCCATCTGACGAAGTTCAACTTAATCAACTTCACGACGTTCGATGGAAGAGGTTTGCCTACTCAACACTTGATTTACTTCAGTCTCACCTGGGTTTGATCTACGACAACAAACCATTGATGGTCCGGTCATTCGTCGGCATCCTACACAGAGCTACCTTCGATTGGTACCGCCATCTCAAGCCAGGAAGTATCAACAGTTGGGATGACATGGAGAGTATGTTTCTCACCAACTTCTTCGATGATGATACTAAGGTGTCAATCAGAACACTATTTGATGAGAAGAAAAAGGATGGAGAATCGGTCGAGAACTTCATTAAGCGTTTCTAGAATAAGGCAATTAACTGCCGAGATCCAATCATGGAGGAATTCACCCTCCAAACGTTTCACAACAATCTTTCCTTGGACATACTGGAAGCTATGGGTGTAGCATCATCCAAAACGTGGAAAGAATTAAAGGTGCAGGGAGCAAGCCGAACAATTCCTTAAAAGGAAGAAGGCTGAAAGAGGTCAACAACCAGCTAATGCCCCAAAGCAGAACTTAATCCCTCATGATAAAGGGAAGGTGAAAGCAAATGCAGTGGATGCCAACTAGACCTTCTAGCTGCAACCGCAACAGCAACAACAGCCATAACAATAGGCGCCAAAGCAGCAATCACCTCAGTGGCAGAAACGACCTCAAAAGCAACAGAAGGTTTCTGAGCTAAAATTCCTGAAGGAATACTCCTTCAAGGAAGATGAGGTCCCTAGTATCTTCAAGTACCTGTTGGAGAACAACAAGATCAAGATACCCCTAATCATCGATCACGAGGGTACCAAGAAGACTACTGATCTATGATACTATTCATTCCATAGGACAGTTCATCATCCCACTAAAACATGTTATGCCCTCAAAGACAAGATTCAAGCCTTGATTGATGTTGGAATTATCACCACAAAGCAACCCAAGGAGAAGAAGGTGGGTGCAAACGCAGTGAGTATTAGCTTGAGCACTGTTCCCCTTATATGGTTTCGTCCAGAACCCGTGACGAAAGTAGAGATGAAGACTGTCAATAAAGACCCTCACCGGCAACGTAAAAAAGGCCTAGTGCCACACACGACCTCCAACAGCAAAATCCTTTGGCTTCATCCTGATCTACTTCAAGATGAGCAATGGACAGGGTCTTCTTCCAAGAAGAAATCCAAATCCAAGGGCAAAGGGAAATCTTGCTACGCTACCATAGCAATTCTAGAGAAAATGACGAAGGGATCACCACCTTCCCACTTTCCGATGATGCGCATGAAGTTTTTACCACTAGAAGTTGGAACGAGTATCGGTTCAACTATCCTTAGGTGGCCGATCAATCAGCTAAGTAGGGGTGGTTACCAGCACTACCAAACCTTCTAAAGAAACTCCTCAACAAAAGGAGGCTGCAACTAAGTAGAAGGATAAAGAACCCCAACACCAAGAGGTTCAGAACCCGAAGCAGTCTTGATTCAATCGTCCGATTGGGAGAGACAATCTGGGAAGTTCGAACGTTCTATACCGCTTTGATGTTATGGCCTAACTGGCTAACATCCCAGAGAGAATAACTCTATATGAGTTACTCCGTCTATCTAAAGACACCGGAGAGGCTTTGTAAGAAGCTTTAGTCGATTTTGATGTGTTCCTCACTCAGATCAAGCCGATTCCTGAAGAACCGGAGTTGTTAGCTAAACATTGCAACCTCGCGGCCAAACAATTCCCGTGCATCACTTTCACCAAGGAGGACGTGCAAGTAAGGAATTCAAAGCATGACAGACCGTTGTATTTTACCAGATACATCAGTTCCAGCGTTGTCAACCGGATCCAAGTCGATCCGGGTTCCACTGTCAGCATTATGCCACTCCGATTGATGTACAATCTCAAAATTTCCACTAGCAAGTTAGTATCCACAGGCACTATTATCTACAGATTTAACACCAGTGGATCTAGGCCATTGGGTAAAATCCGGGTGAAATGCCAGCTTGGAGATTTAAAATCGGAGATCACGTGCTATGTGATCGATGCAGAGACCTCTTATAACTTATTATTAGGTCGACCCTGGATCTATAGTAATGTCATAGTCCCCTCCACCCTCCATCAGTGTCTCAAATAGACGGTGGTCACGAATAAACAACCGTTTAAGGGATTAGAAAATTATTTTACTGACTCTCTTTTTTACGGTGCTGAATCTGATACTGAACCATCGGCCCAATGTACGGATAGTGGAGAAGAAGCTAATACCAAAACTAGGCTTGATTACGATGGCGGTTTTGTATTGAATGATATTGTATCATTTGTAATTAATCTTGACGGTAGAGAATTATCAAACTGTAGTTGTAATTGGCAACTTGCCGAAACTGAAATAAATGATGATTTAGAGTACTCGCCTTCTCTTAATAAGGTAATGAAGGGGTTATATGATGACCCTGACTTACACATACCGCTCCATTCATCTTGCATGACAAAGAAGCGTATACAAAACTCATTCGGGATGACCCTGGTCATTCTTGCCAAGAAAAAGGGTTAATAGGAGATAATTTACGGTAAAGGGGTGATGTCTTCGCTACCAGACCATTTTTCAAGGGATAGTAGCGATGATGAAAAGACTGGTCCTCATTTGTCTAATTACAACTCAAAAGCACGTAACCTCATAAAAAAATAGGGATACAATCTCTCACTTGGGGAAGGACTTTACTTCGGTCAAGGTCCTCGAGTTCCGACTAAGGCTGCTTATGTACCAAAGGGGAAACCTGATAATTACTATGCATACATAAGAGGTCTAGGCTATGTCTCTTCATTCGAAAATGAATGATGCTGGCAAGTCATTGATCAGTTAGCGAATAAAGACAGGTACTCGTCTAATTCTTCAAATTAGGACTCTGACGTCAGAATTGGAAAGATGTTCAAAGGCCTAATGTCGAACATGGCCACTGTCGAGCCAACCACAATAGGAGAAGATGATCAACTACCAACTTAGGAACACCCATGGATCCACCACCTAAACATCCAATATGGTGACCAGTTCGAACAAAGAGAACCTCCTACTAAGGATAAAATTATCCAGGTAAACATGGACAACGAAGCCAACCCAAAACTAATTTTCGTCAGTGATAGCCTTCCACTAGATGAGAAAGAAGAGTTGGTTGCTCTCATTAGGGAGTATATCGACGTTTTCACTTGGAACTATGAAGACATGCTAGGACTCGATCCGAAAATGGTGACTCACCGCCTCAACATCAAACCAGATGCCAAACCCATCAAGCAACAGCAAAGACGGTTTCATCCACAAATTATGGAAGCGATCGAGTTTGAAGTTAAAAAGCTTATCGACTCGAGCTTCATCTGGGAAGAGCAACATCCCGATTGGCTTGTGAACATAGTTCCGATTCTGAGGAAGAATGGGAAAATTAGGATCTGCATCGATTTTAGAGACCTGAACACCACTTGCCCGAAAGAGACGACTTTTCTCTCCATATCACGGATGTCATCATTGAAAACACATATGGATTTGAGAGAATGTCTTTCATGGATGGGTTCTCAGTATACAATCAAATCAAGATGTATATAGATGATAAAAATCATACCACGTTCAGGATGCCCCTTGACGTCTTCTACTACACGGTTATGCACTTCGGCTTGAAGAACGCATGCGCCATGTACCAACGAGCAATGACGAAGATTTTCTAAGAACACCTTCGGAATACCGTCGAGTGCTACGTTGACAATTTGGTCATTAAAAGTCGTAACAAAGACGACCACATTAAATACTTGAGGACAATGTTCGATCTTATGCAGAGTCACCAATTGAAGATGAACGCTACCAAGTCTTTCCTCAGAATGTCCAGTGGCAAATTTCTCGGATTCATCGTCACCACGAAGGGTATCTGTAGGCGTATAAAATTGCTTATAGGTCCCTTAGCACAGCTCGGCACAAACCGACGAACCATCGGGCGACGTATCCAAACACGAGCATCAGTCCACAACGCCAAAGCCAAGTGACACGCAACGAAGCGGATTAACGAGGCGACGAGGCTAACGAACCGCACGCAAACAATGGAATACATCCATTCGCATGCGGAATCAAGCAAACAGTTCGGTGAGTCAACGAGTCATCCAACCATAGAACGAATTTGAACTCAAACACCGAGGCAGATTTACTGCCATATTGGGATTCAGACTGTCAAATCAGAATCCGGATCAACAACGAAGCGGGTTTACTGCCAAATCAGGATTCAGATCAACAAATCAGAGTCTAAATCAACCACGAGACCGGAAAACGGCAAAAAACCACAACACCTAGGGGACTCGGCCAAAACCGAGCCACCTCTAGGTGGCTCGGTGGGCGAGCCACCCATGGGGGGCTCCGCAGATCTGAGAGCCTATAAATAGACCCTTGAGTGTTCATTTTTCCACCTATAGGTGGCCGGCCAGATCTGTGCCCGGGCACAGATCTGAGAGCCTATAAATAGGCCCTTGAGTGTTTATTTTTGAGGGGTTGGAATTTTTGGAGGCGAAATTCTGCTGGATTCAAGGCTCAGAACTTAAAAAGATTGAAGCTTTGGGACTTTGAGGACTTGCTCTTCAAGATCCGGTGCTCGGCGATCGTCAACGCCAAATAAGGCAAGAGTTCGAGAGGAAACGGATCTCAGATCTACGTAGTCATCCTCCGGATTAAAGCTTGGCCTTTGATCCCGAGAACTAAAGGCTACTATTTCCTTGGCGAAATAGTACCCTCGGCTATTATTTCCTTGGTGAAATAATACCCGTCATACTGCGTAGATCCGACTGGATCTAGATCGCGCGGTGGTCCACGGATAAACCCCGGCGCAGGCGAAGAACCCACAAAGCGAGTGACCGCAAAACAGGAGCTCGCGATTCGTTCGAAAGGAAAGTTGTAATCTTTCTTCTTTTTCTTGGATTTCGTTGTAACCGGATCTTATAAAAAGACCGGATCTTTGTAACTCAAAAAGCTGTTAATGAAGAACACGATTTTTCCCGCGAACAATATGGCGACCACAGTGGGAGCCACCGATCTCGCTGCCGAGATCGATGCGTCGCAGCCGCGGATCTTGATCCCGGTCGAAGAGGAGGTCAAATATGAATTCGATCAACAGAAGTTCGAGGAGTATCTGTCATCCTCGTCCGGATCGACCTCCCCTCGCAAGTCCAAAAAGTTCTCCTCCAGGAGAAAGGTACGTTGGTACGAAGAAGTTGAAGCTACCAACGATGATCTCACCCCGATTGACGCCAAAGCTACGTCGGGTGAGGCTCCACCAACCTCCAACCAGGTCAAGCCTGTTCTGGCCAATTCTTCCGTCGCTAAGGGCGTAGTGACTCTCTCAAAGAGAGCCCACCAAAGGCGACGCCAACGCTTGGCCAAAGAATTCGCGTAGGCGATGGAGTCCACGGATGGAATCCACTACAACGCGAGTTTGAAGAACAAGGGAGGCAAACAGCCTCAACGACCGATGAATGGCGACTCCTCCAAGCCGCCAACGAACGAATGGATCCGTGTCAAACGGAATCGTTCGACACTCGAAGAGCGCATTCGAAAGCGCCGCGCACTGTCAGCGCAAGCACGGGCTCAAGTCCAGGAAGCCCGCAGGAGATTGCAGAAGGAGGTGGCGAAGAAGCCGTCACCAACCCGCCAAGTCTGGAGGCCAAAGTCTGAAGCGGCGATTCAGGCTAAGGAGAAACCTTCGCAGCCTCCAACCAAAGCTACTCCGGGAGATCATGCAGAATCATTCCGAAGAAAGAAGCCAATTTTGGAGCGCCTCGGTCCACTTCCCGGCGAGAGAGGCAAAGCTCCAGTCCAAGAACGTTCGGGCTCGATGAAGAAGCCCCGAACGGCTCAACATGCTGGGGGTCGCCGTCACCTCCAACATGACAAGGAGTTCAAGCCAGCTGCGCGCACCAATTTGTGCATCGAAGTCCAGGAGCCCGCTGAGAACTCACGCCCAAAAAGGCATGTCTCAAGGCGCGTGACTCTTGAAAGCCCGAAGAAGGCAGTCCGCCCTCAGAAGGAAACGTTGTCGTCTGATGACGATAACGTTATACCCGAGAAGTCATGCCAACACACGATAGGTTACTCTGACTTTCAAACCGACGAGTTGTACTATCGTGATGCGGGCACGAGGAAAACTAGAAAGAGGAGTCCCCGAGGGCTAGAAACTCAATGCCCCTGTTCCAAACTCATTCGGGCAGTATTGTCTGAGTACAACTGCATCAAGACAGTCCCCGAAAGAGTTTCGGTCTTCGAAAGGCTCAGCACCGAAACATCAAAACCAAGGCCTAGGCATTTCCGACAAAGAAGAAGGGTAGTCGAGGAAGGAGAATTTCCAAGGGTCACCACGAATATGACCAGCAAAGGGACGTCGACACAGGAGAATCCCGAGTCAATTTCGGAAGTACCCCGGTGTGTAACCCTTCTGAAGTCCGGAGCCATCATACGAGGAACTTATGGTAGGGTTCAGACAATATTACCGTCAGAAGATGAAGAATCGGATTCCTGCTCTGCTGTCGCATCAGACAATACAGTATTCAGCGAGGGACAACCCCGCGAGTCATTTATGATAAGCGCGGAACAAGTGGCCAAGATGCTCGAAGAAGCCATGGCTAAACAACAGGAGAGCTTCAGGTTCGAAATGCAGATGGCCATGCAGAGTATGAGAGAAATGCATGACCAACAAATCCAAGCATTGACGAACCAGCAAGGCGAGCCAAGTCGTCGTAACCAGGTTCATCAGGAAGATGAGGACACGAATGCGAATGAAGTGCATAATGCTAATAACCCCCCCGTCAATGCAGGGGTGGTAACGAGAATGCTAACGAAGACTCAGGTGAAAGCTTGAAGATTAAAAACCTCGAGAGCAAAATCAATACGTTGATTTCCGCTCAGGAGATGAAGAAGACGGGCATTCCTTGTCCCTACCCAAGAGAATGGGAATCAATCCCCTACCCGGCGAAGTTTAGTCTAATTAACTTCACGCCATTTGATGGGAAGGGTTCACCCACTCAGCATTTGATTTACTTCAAATCGCACATGGGTGTCATCTCTGGTAATGAACCTCTGATGGTACGGTCCTTCGTTGGCACTCTTCGTGGTGCCGCCTTCGATTGGTATCGTCGCCTCAAGCCAGGAAGCATGAGCAGCTGGGACGACATAGAAACTAAGTTCCTCGCTAATTTCTTCGATGACGACACTGAGATATCCATTGAAACGTTGCTCGATGAAAAACAAAAAGACGGGGAGTTGGTCGACGCCTTCGTCAAAAGGTTCCGGAACAAGGCGATGAATTGTCGGGACCCGATCACTGAGGAGTTCATTCTCCAGACTTGCCACAACAACCTCGCACTGGACGTGTTGGAAGCAATGGGAACAACACCGTCTGACACTTGGAAAGACTTGAAGGTGCACGGTGAACAAGCCGAACGCTTCCTCTGAAGGAAGAAGGCCGAGAGGAACCGACCGACGGTTAATCCGCTGAACTCAAACTTTGCCTCTCGTGGTAAGGGCAAGGCACCTGCAGCTGCTGATGGTGCTAATCAAACGTCACAACAACAACCCCGAAGGCAGCGAAAGACTTCGGGTCCGAGACTCCAAAAAGAGTACTCTTTCAAGGACGAAGGCGTTCTAGCCATCTTCGAATCCCTCCTTGAAAATAACAAGATCAAGCTACCACCTATCACAAATCAGGAGGAAGCTGACAACACGACGGACCCAAAGTACTGTGCATACCACAGGAGGGTCGTTCATCCCACCAAGGAGTGCTTTGCTCTTAAGAATAGCATCCAAACCTTGGTTGAAGCCGGCGTTATATCGCTCAATTAGCACCTCTCAAGACTCCGATGAGTATAAGAGTATAAACTGCTTCTCAATCCTCCAATAGGTGCATGAGGTTAAACTGCTCCCTACAGACTCCAATGAGTATAAGAGTATAAACTGCTTCTCAATCCTCCAACAGGTGCATGAGGTTAAACTGCTCCCTTACATACTCCAATAGGTATACGAGTATAAACTGTTCCCTATTTTTGGTTGGGAAGTTCCTGGAGAATATTACGCTAGTATTCTTAAGGATAACCCAGTCAGGTAACTGAGAATAATGTCCGAACCAGTTCAGCAGAGAAAGCTGGGGGTGGATTAGGGATAATCCGGTCACCACATCAAGATGATGAATAAGAAACTCCCATTCAAATTCTCACCGCGTCTGTGCACTCAACACTCTCATTGTTAGAGTCTGGACATAATATTCAGAATTGGTCAAACCTTCCTACAGTTAGGACCAAAACCAAAACCCCCTCTCGATTCCCCCAATGAACGAGCCTACAGTTAGGACCAAAACCAAAACCCCCTCTCGATTCCCCCAATGAACGAGAGGTCCACAAATCGAACAAACCTTCCTGAAGTTAGGATCGTCTCAAACCTCCCAATTGGTCAAACCTTCTTACAATTAAGACCACAGTCAAAATCCCCTCCCGATTCCTCCAATGAACGAGAGGTCCACTTTCAAATTGAGTGATCAAACCTTCCTACAGTTAGGGTCATTTCAAACTCCCATTTGGCCAAACCTTCCTACAGTTAGGGTCAAAACCATAATTCACTCTCGATAAACAAGAAATTCATCTTTAGTTCGGTAATCAAACCTTCCAAGAGTTAGGATTATCTGAATCTTTTCGATTCTCGGAGTGGAGATCCCACTCTTAGTTTCACCTTTCCGGATTCTAGGGGTAGAGATCCCACCTCGAGTCTCCTTTCCAGTTGAAGATAGAATATAAAATTCTTCTTCTTCAGTGTCGGGAGATAGAATATAAAATTCTTCCTCTCCCATTTTGGGTTCGCCTTCACCCTAAAAGAAGACCGGGAAATAGAATATAAAATTCTTCCTTTCCCGCACCGATCTTTTCCAAAACTTATCAATCTAGGATTCATCCTAGGAAGTTTATCCCGAATCCTAAGCAGGGATAAGTCTGCGCCTAACACGCGCTGTCGGTTTAGTCTTTTTTTGGAGAAAAAGACACCAGAGTTCGATTCAAGGGTATTCTATCCTGAAACCTAAGCAGGGATAAGTCTGCGCTTAACCCGCGCTGCCGGTTAGTTCTTAACCGTTAAAAAGAACACCCGTCCGCATATTCAACATTGTGGCAGGGTGGTTTTTATAACCTGAATCCTAAAAAAGGATATGTCGACGCCTAACACGCGTCGCCGGTTTAGTCTTTCTCCGAAGAAAAAGACACCAGAGTTCGATTCTGGGGTATTTTATCCCGAAGCCTAAGTAGGGATAAGTCAGCGTCTGAAACACGTTGCTGGGTAGCCTATTCCCATAACAATGGCGAAGTCTATGTATTCGAAGTCGTAGCAGAAAAGTCTAAGAGAATTCACTCTCTTAGCACAACGTCACATGCAGAACGGATTTAGATAATCTGCATGCTAGCCCGATTCGAACGGTAGTCGGTAAAGGCTCATCAAACCCGTTGATGGCTGAGGGTTTGCCAAAAATTCTATAAATACGAGAGTCACTGACGCATCAGCTTCATTAGTTGGTCTCGTGACTTGAGCATCCAACGACATTCGAAACCCTAGGGTCAACGCCGGTCAACGCGTAACCCTAGGTCAACGCCAGTCAACGCGTTATGATCAAAAAGTCAACGTACGACGTTCAAAACCCTAAGGTCAACGCCGGACAACGCGTAACCCTAGGTCAACGCCAGTCAACGCGTTACGATCAAAAAATCAACGTACGACGTTCAAAACCCTAAGGTCAACGCCGGACAACGCGTAACCCTAAGTCAACGCTGATCAATGCGTTGCAACGAAAGAATCAATACTCCGAAAAGTATACAAGTATAAACTGCTTCTTAATACTCCAATAAGGTATAAGAGTATAAACTATTCCCTATATTTTTGGTTGAGAAGTTTCTGGAGAATATTTTTCCTAAAAATAACTCAACAACACCACGCCGGACAACGCGTCGCAAATGAGAACTCAACGCCAACAATCGATGGTCAGTTCTATGTTGAACCAACAAGCACGAGCTAAAGATTAGAAAATCAGGAATCGACTTCAAGTTTAAAATTCCGACAGCGGTCAGACAATACATGCAGCACCGGAACTCTTACAGACATTCGACAAAGCACCGAATAGCCTGGAGGATTGAAGGAATCAAGAACAGAAGCCATTCCAAGGTCCCGTTACACCGACTGAAGGTTGGGACAATCATATCCAAAGTATTCCAGACTCTTCTATAAAAGAACGAGACTGAAATACTTTGGAGGGGGTATCTGTAGGCATATAAAATTGCTTATAGGTCCCTTAGCACAGCTCGGCACAAACCGACGAACCAACGAGGCGACGAGATCGACGAATCGCACGCAAGCAACGGAATACATCCGTTCGCATTTGGAATCAAGCCAAGTGTTAAAGAGTCAACGAGTGATCCAACCAAGGACAAACTCGGACGAATCACGATCGAATCAAGATCAGTTTCGGACTCGAACTCAGAAGCGGATTTACTGCCTAATCAGGATCCAGATTTACTGCCAAATCAGGAATCAGATTTACTGCCTAATCAGGATCCAGATTTACTGCCAAATCAGGAATCAGATTTACTGCCTAATCAGGATCCAGATTTACTGCCTAATCAGGATCCAGATTTACTGCCAAATCAGGAATCAGATTTACTGCCTAATCAGGATCCAGATTTACTGCCAAATCAGGAATCAGATTTACTGCCTAATCAGGATCCAGGGCCGGCCAGATCTGTGCCCGGGCACAGATCTGAGAGCCTATAAATAGGCCCTTGAGTGTTCATTTTTGAGGGGTTGGAATTTTTGGAGGCGAAGCTCTGCTGGATTCAAGGCTCAGAACTTAAAAAGATTGAAGCTTTGGGACTTTGAGGACTTGCTCTTCCAGATCCGGTGCTCGGCGATCGTTAACGCCAAATAAGGCAAGAGTTCTAGAGGAACCAGATCTCAGATCTACGTAGTCATCCTCCGGATCAAAGCTTGGCCTTTGATCCCGAGAACTAAAGGCTACTATTTCCTTGGCGAAATAGTACCCTCGGCTATTATTTCCTTGGCAAAATAATACCCGTCATACTGCGTAGATCCGACCGGATCTAGATCGCGCGATGGTCCACGGATAAACCCCGGCGCAGGCGAAGAACCCACAAAGTGAGTGACCGCAAAACAGGAGCTCGTGATTCGTTCGAAAGGAAAGTTGTAATCTTTCTTCTTTTTCTTTGATTTCGTTGTAACCGGATCTTATAAAAAGACCGGATCTTTGTAATCGAGAGTGTGCAATGGAATCAATGAAGAACACGATTTTTCCCGCGAACAGTATCCATATATACTCCGACAAAGTGAAGGTGATACATGTATTGCAACCCTTAGGAAACCTCAAAGAACTCAAGGGACTACAAGGGCGACTCGCTTACATCCGGTGATTCATATTGAATCTATCAGGGAAATGCCAACCATTCTCAAAGCTCACAAAGAAGGGTGTATTTTTTTATCTAGGACGACGCCTGCCAAAAGGCATTTGAAGATATCAAAGCATATCTCTCAAATCCCCCTGTTCTCATAGCACCAACGTCGGGCAAACCGTTCTTTATTTACATCAAGGTGATGAACCACTCGTTAAGTGCTTTACTCACACAAGACGATGATAACGGTCACAAACAGGCAATGCATTATTTGAGTCGGACTTTGGTAGGTGCCGAATCTCGATATCCGATGATTAAGAACGCTTTGTGTTCACCATCCAAAAAATACGGCACTACCTCATTGGATAGACAATTCACGTCATCTCCAAGATTAACCCAGTCCGGGTATTCATGATGCAACTAGCCTCCATGAATTAGTGTCTAGCAAAACGTGCCTTGCTCTTATCCCAATACAACCTGCACTTCAAGCAATAGAAGTTGGTTAAAGGACAGGCGATTTGTGATCTTCTAGCGGCTAACCCTACAATGGACATAGTTGAATTATATGAAGATTTACAGGATAAAACCTACAAAGTCAACACTACCTTGCATCATCAAGTGTGGCAATTGTACTTCGAAGGTGCTTCTCGTGCCACTAATGTGGCGAGTTCTCCTGGTAATTCTAAAATCTCTACAGGAGTCGGAGTTGTCCTAGTTTCCTCAGAGAAGCATGTGATACCCCGAGCCTACTCATTAATTAGGAAATGCTCTTACAATGTAGCCGAGTACAACGCACTGCTCATTGGACTCAGTTTTGCCAAAGAGCTGGGGGTCGAGTATCTCGAAGCTTTTGGTGATTCTCAACTAATCGTCAACCAAATGCATGGAGAGTACAAAGTCAGAAACAAGAGTTTGATTCCGTATCATAAGACCGCTGTCAAGATGGCAGACTCTTTTGAAGGATTTTTCATTGAGTACATCCCGCGTCTCCAAAATGCATATGTAGATGCACTGGCGACATTAGCAATATCTCTGGTACAGCCTCCCAAAGCGAAACAATTAGTCACCGTGAGAACTCACCAAATCTTCATACCAGAGTGTGCCTTGGATGCCAAAGAAGCGCATGCGACCAGAATTGAACTCAAACCGCGAGATTGGCATTTCCCTATTATTGATCATATCTTGCACGGTATTTTACCAGAAGACATAAAAGAAAGAGACTCATTTCGGAGAAGAGCACCGAGATTTTATTATCATATGGCGACCCAGACGCTGTACCGTCATGCATACGATGGTCTGCTACTCCGATGTCTTTCAACCAAAGAGGCGAAGGAAGCTCTTAAGCAAGCACATGACGAAACCTGTGGTGCACACCAACCCGATCCTAAACTCTATGATCGACTCAGAAAAATAGGATATTATTGGTCAACCATGGTTAAGGACGCAGTTGATTATGCCCGACGGTGCCATGCATGTCAAGTACATGCAAATTACATGCACTAACCCCCGGAGCACTTACACCCTTCGGCCACCTCATGGTCATTCAAGATATGGGGAATGGACATCGTTGGTCCTATTTTCCCACCATCGGTTAAAGGTGACTGCTTCATCCTAGCAATTACTGATTACTTCTCCAAGTAGGTCGAAGCGATTCCGCTTAAAGTAGTGAAGACGAGTAATGTTGTCGCATTCATCAAACAACACATTATCTATCGATATGGTGTTTCAAGGAGAATCATGCATGACAACGACCCTCAGTTTGTCAGTAACGTTTTCATCAAATTCTGTGGGAAGTTTAGAATTGAAGACGTCTAGTCAACGACATACAATCCCACTACAAACAGATTGGCTGAGGCCTTCAATAAGACAATCATAAAAATTTTATCAAAGCTCGTGAAAGCTAACAAACGAGACTGGGATGACAAACTTGGTGAAACTCTCTAGGCCTATCGCACCACAGTCCGCACGGCTACTAGGGTAACCCAGTATTCTCTAGTGTATGGGTGTGAAGCTGTCCTCTCATTAGAGATTCAAATTCCATCCATGCATATTGCTCTAGCAACAGGATGACGACCGATGAACAATATCAAAAACGTCTTGAATAACTCAAGATGTTAGATGAAAAGCACATAGAATCCCAGTAGCAAATTCAATTTTATCAAGCTAGAGTCTCCAGGGCTTTCGATACGAAAGTCCGACAGCGAAGCTTTAAGGAAGGAGACTTGGTCCTTGTCGTTCGATGATCGATGATTCTTAATTCTAAGAAGAAAGGAAAATTCAAACTCAAATGAGAAGGACCATTCATGGTAGAAATAGTTTACTCAAACAACACAAATAGTTTGGTCACCCAAAACGATGACAAACTTATGATGTCAATAAATGAGTAGTTCCTGAAGAAGTATTATCCTTAGTACGTTCGGGATAATCTATTTAATGGGAAGTTCCTAGAGAATACTACACATGGTATTCTTAAGGATAACCCAAAACCAATTGATTCTTAATCATTTCCAAGATGATTAAAACTCTCACATTGTGATTTTCGGAGCACCTTTCGTTAAGATGAGATTCAATAACTTCATCAAGTCAATCTTCCCTCACGAAGCTCCCACTGTAACTCTGAGGTACTTCAAGGATGAGACACAGTTCATCTGCCTTTTGCCAAAACCCTTTTTGGTCATCGGCATCTTCCAGATAACTAGGACTCTCTTGCGAATTAAAAGATAACAAAAATCTTCTTTTCTTCGTCCATAATCATTGGTTGATTTCAATCGTTAGGATTAACTCTACCCACTCCCACTATGTCTTGGAGCCTTCTTGCGTAGAGATGAGGTTTAATGACTTCATTCGGTCAATCTTTCCTCACAAAACTCGCATAGTGCAATTGTAGAGTGCTTAATGATTCACGGTCTTCTTCCACAAAATCCCTCACTGATCAAATCATTTGACAGTGAGTCTACAAAATTCTTTTGGCTGAGTCCATCCAACCTCCCACTGTGTCTATGTACTTAACACTCCCATTGTTAAAGTCCTAACACAACACTTGAAATCTTAATCTGATGATCTATGGTGATAGTGAAACTTCTTCATGTTAAGTCCCTTTCACTTGACACCAAAGACCCCCGCTGAGTGATATGTACAAATCAACATTCCCACTGTTATTTGTATTTTCACTGCCACTGTTTCTTGGTCAAACCTTCATACAATTAGGGTCAAAGCCAAAATCCCCTCTTGATTTCTTCAATGAACGAGTGGTCCACTTTCAAAATCAGTTTTTCCTTTCGATAAACGAAAGACACCCACCCAATTTGAACGATCAAACCTATATAAGTTAGGATCGTCTCAAGCCCCCACTTGGTTTTAAACCTTCCCACAGTTTATACCAAAAATAGAATTTCATCTCAATAAATGGGAAATTTGTCTTTAGATCGGGTAACCAATCCTATAAAAGTTAGAGTTATCCAGATCTTTTCGATTCTCGGAGTGGAGATCTCACTCTTAGTTTCACCTTTCTGGATTCTTCAGGTGGAGATCCCACGTTGAGTTTCTTTTACAGTAGGAGATAGAATATAAAATTATTCCTCTCTAGTTTCATCTCGATAAATAAGAAATTTGTCTTCAGATCGGGGTAATCAATCCTATAAAAATTAGGCTTATCCAGATCTCTTTGATTCTCGGAGTGGAGATCCCACTCTTCAGGAGATAGAATATAAAATTTTTCCTCTCCAGCATTGGGTTCATCTTTGCTCCTAGAAAAGACAAAGCCTTTCCATAACCATAATCCATGCTTTTTACGCATAGTGGAATTTATCTCGATTTCTAAATAGAGATAAGCCTGCATCTAACACATGCTGCCAGTTAGTCCTTTATCGTAAAAAGGACATCAAAATTTATGTCTGGGGGAATTTATCTCGATTCCTAAATAGAGATAAGCATGCATCTAACACATACTGCCAGTTAGTTCTTTCCCGTAAAAAGGATACCATAATTCATATCTAGGGGAATTTATCTCAATCCCTAAATAGAGATAAGTCTACACCTAGCATGCATTGCCGAGTGATCCGTTCCGGTGAAAATGATAAATTCTATGTATTCAAAATCATAGCATCAAGTCTAAGAGGGTTTATTCTCTTAGCGCAACATTACATGTGAAACGGATTCTAACAATTCACATGCTAACCCGATTCAAATGGTAATCGGTAAAGGCACGTTAAATCCGTTGAGGGCTGAGAGTTTGCCAAAAATCCTATGAGCATCCCGCAAGGGATGATTAATCCTATGTATTCATAATGATAGCACTAAGCCTAAAAAGAATTCATTCTTTCAGCACAATATTATATGCGGAACGGACTTAAACAATCTGCATGCTAGCCCGATTCAAATGATAATCCGTAAAGGCAAACCAAATCCGTTGATGGCTGGGGGTTTACCAAAAATCCTACAAGTAATGTGATTATTTGTCCCATATGGGATGAAAATCATAATAAAAAGAGAAATTCGCTAAGTAAAAGACTTTGTTTTCATTAATAAGGTCCAATCGAAATGAAGATACAAGAGTGAAGGCTATCAATCCGAATGCAGTCTACGACTGAGAATCTAAAGTTCCAACCTAAAGAGCTTATCTGCATAAGTCTGCTCAAGCTTAGCCTATAGATCAGCTCGTATGGAATCTTCAGAAGTGCCTAATATCCTCGTAGCTCCACTTCTTAACCTGGCCAGGTTCTTTTGTGCAGGCTCCACCTTCTCAAGTGCCTGTCTTCGAGAGTTCTCGGTGTCTGCTAGTTCGTCTTCAAAAATGGAATGAGATTCTTTGGCGTACTTTTCAAGATCGGCTATCTCCTGATCGGCCAAGGCTATAGAGCTAAGTAATTCAGCACTAGCCTTGTCCTTCCTCGAGAGATTGGCCATCATCTACATAACAGAGCCCTCCTGTGACTAAAGTTCACTCCCAATAGATACTCTGGTGTCATGCCTTTACTTCAGCTCGGACTCTAACTGAGTAGCCACGAAACAAGAAGTGCCTTTATCCTTCAACTCCCCCAACTCTTGGATCTCATGCTCTAATACAACAAAATCTGCAGTGAGGAAATCAGCTAACTCTGAGTATCCCTCCTCTCTAATCATCGTCATATGGCGGGTGAGAGATCGTATGAACTGATCAAAGCACTATCCATGGTGAGGATCTCTTATATCTTTCTAGGCCAAAGATAACGAAACTGTCGAGATCCATACGGAATATATCTTTGCTTGGATTAGTATCGGACAACAAAACCATGATGCACTCGTAAGGGGATGATGGAAGCCCTACAAATAGTTTTACAGAGGGATAAAAAATTTTAAAATATCATCTGAAAACTCAGGGCAAGTTATGAACTTACCAGTGCTAGCAGAAATCCCTTCAGTTCGACACTCTGTGCTTGGCTCCGCTATTCCCACCTATGGAACTAACAAAGTTGGGGTAGAGATAACAGTCGTCGGCATATCAACTCCTTCGGATGATCTCACGACATCTGTAACCATTGGATCTGAAGGGACAGTAGCCCAAAACTGAGAACTAGGCGGCTGAGCAGTAGCCACGGCTCCCTCCAATAAGGAAGGGATGGAACCCTCAGGCTGGTCAGAAATGCTAATGATTGTAGTTGTATCGGCCCGAGTAGCTGGTCTTACAATTAAAACTCCCAACGATTAAGTAAAAGTAAAAGAAATTAATGAAGAATGGTGATATCTGGATTAGAAGCATACCCATAGATGAACCACCCTTAATGGATGGTCCTGCAATCTCACGAGCGGCTTGCTCTGCCAACATATCAACGAGCAAGTGATCAAATCCCAAGAAGCTCGAATCCTAAGAAGCTCGACGCTAAGACAAATGTATGCTCGCTCGAGCCTCCGGTGTCCACACCATGGAAAACTTCTTCCTCAACCGGTCCCTCCATTGTGGCATATACAAAAGAGCCTAAATACTGAACAGAGAGAAAGAAGCTAAAATTCACAATAGTGGGAATCAAATTCACCTCTAGCAGTAGTAGCAGATTCTGTTACCCTGAAATTTGTGCCCGCATCCTTTAATTTTTCTAAAAGAGAATGAAGCGCGGAAACGATTAAAGGGGGAATAAGTTTTGAATTGGTTAACTCCCTCAATTGCCACTTGAATGGTGTACTACCAGTGTTAGATATACCTGGACTTAGAATCCTTGACTCAACACTGGTACCCTGGCTAACACCCGCTTTAGCCCCAGCATGCACAGGCTCTTCATCAATAGCCTCAACAGCGGACCGGGATTTCGCGTGATGAAAAATAAGAGGCTCTTCTTCTTCAACCATCCCACCTAGGGTAACAAGAGTCATCTTGTTAGGGTAAGTAAACAAAACCTCTCACTTTGGCTTTTGTGAAGTCGGTGGAGGTTTAGGCAAAATAGGTCACTGAGCCCGACGAGAAAATGCTAGACTCAGTAATTCTGAGAATAAAGAGTCTGACAGACCTATCTCAAGCTCTTCCTCATCGACTCCAAGTCTGATATTCGTATATCCAAGGTCTTCTTTAGAAGTCTCCTCTTCATCATCAGTAGGAAGGAGCTCCTCCTCATCATCTACTCTATGTCTGCCTTTGCGGGAAGGCTTGATAGGCTTCTTCCCCCGCTTCTTCAAAAGCTCAGCATCCGTAGCAGTAGCTTGAACTAAATCTTCAGCCTCCAACTCTACAATGTCCTTTAATTTCACAAGCTCAATTGTAGCAATGAGCCACTTGCAGCCGAGGAAAGTAAGTTGTGGCTCACGCTTGGATGCAGGGAGAGTAAAAGTGGCACATGTACAACCTATCAAATGCCAGAGCCATGCTCGAAACAACGTCTATGAGACCGCCCTCAGTCCTCAAGCCTCGGTTCGGGTT
Organism: Asparagus officinalis; assembly: GCF_001876935.1. NCBI lineage: Eukaryota > Viridiplantae > Streptophyta > Magnoliopsida > Asparagales > Asparagaceae > Asparagus > Asparagus officinalis. The sequence continues at coordinate 42,771,771 of NC_033794.1, read as the reverse complement.
ACCAACATACAATTGGTCATAACCAAACTAACGAGAAAATCGACAAAGTAAATAAGGCTCTATATGGAAACGTCCTTTCACCCAAAAGACGAGATACCCGGGTGGATATTCACCAACCATCGGAAACATCCTACATCAAGGGAAGTATGGCCTATTCCTGTCTTCTCTTCATCAATCAATACCTCGTCATAATGGCCAGAGAAATAAGGAAAATACTTGAAGACTTCCCAACACTTGTGGATCTGAAGCTCTTGCTTCGCCTCAGTGAAAGTCTTTGAAAACCATTTGCTCTCTTCTAATAATTGTAGAAGGGGCATGGAGGTATCAGCGGCGCTTGGTGCTAACATCAAATCAGGGTGATGAAGGATGAACCATGTCATCAAATATGCATACGGGAGCTCGACCTTGACGGAAGGGATCTCGGTCGACGGCTTGGAACCCATTTGTGTGAAACCATCAATCAGGTATCTAAGCCCACAGTGAATATTAGCAACCATCACCGAAAGTAAAGAGAGATCCTTCCCGTAAGCTAGTTGGATGGCCGGGAAGAGAACTTTTACCGGTAAAGTGTCGGAAAATTGATAAGGAACGACACACTTCTTCAACTAAATGGCGAGATATCCCGCTAGAAGAGTTATGGGCCGAATCCACTTCTGTGCATGCCACAAGAATGTTCGGAACTTGGTTCCCGCTAGAGACTGACCCTCAATAGTCGAAGTAGTGAATGATTGAGCACATGTCTTCTCAATCAGGTTGTTAATCTCTAAAGGAGTCAGATGGGCTAACTCACAAACCACCTCATCGGAATTACTCTCCAGATGCTGAAACAAATAATCAGCGTATTGTTTCAGGCTTATCTGTGTTTTCTTCTTTGCCATGGGGTTCATTCTGACTAGAGCCATCTGATAGTGATACATAAGATCCCAAAATGTGTCGTACATATGAGAGGAAGCTTTTTTCAATTGTCTCAACTGTCGGTTGGAAGGAAAATACTCCTGATATGATAATCACCCATCGAAAGTCCAGAAATCTTTTGCATCTCATGAAGAGCTAACCCTAACTCTCCATTACGGGTTAAGAAAGTGTTGGTATCCGGATTATAAATGCATCTCATGAAGAGCTAACCCTAACTCTCCATTACGGGTTAAGAAAGTGTTGGTATCCGGATTATAAAGCTCCAACAACGCTAAGAAGTGCTAACTCTCCATTACGGGTTAAGAAAGTGTTGGTATCCGGATTATAAAGCTCCAACAACGCTAAGAAGTGGTATTTGCTGATCGGTAATCCATACATATTGGCCCGTATCAATGAATATAATCTACTACGTTTCAGCTCATTACCCTAGTGCCCAAGAACATGGCTCGTCATACGAGTCCACCACTTCTTTGCTGGTAAGTGAACCCAACCATAACACCTATAGACCTTCATAAGGAGTTTTCTCCCGAGTCTGGCAAGATGATTCCTCACTGTATTAGCAACTATCGATAGTTCATCCAGCGGTGCTGTATCAAGCCCTAAGATTCCTGGTTGAAAGCGACGAATATAATTATCTTCATAAGAACCCAGAGTCTTTTGCTGGGTAATGTATCCACAATGGACTATTCATAATCATCCGTGAGATGCCAAGACATCTCCCACTTCACGACTTGCATCTCTAGGCGTGCAAATGAGTACTGGCAAGGAATAGAAGGAATATATAGTGAACTTCTGCCGTCGTCGTTCAGCCAATACTCATCTTCAAGGGTTAGCATACCCAGATCTTCCCATGATCACCGAATAAATAATCCGTCTTCTTCAAAGCTTGAGTAGAACTGAGATCTCCAGTAAGTGGGGCATCGATAATCAACTATCATAGTGTATGACGATCCCCATCTCGTATTAGCCGATGAATCTCTTTGGGCTCATCCGGATTAAACTGATGAGTAGCGGCAACGAGTAGTGAGTTAGCAGTAATAGTGAAGGTCTCTCAATTACCACCACTTGATGCGTAAATAGGAAATACATTTGGAGGAAAGTCAACTGAAACGGATAACAAGCAGTTAAAAAAATTTCCAAGAAGTGAAACTCGTCTCATGAATCTGCGAGATAGAGTCACTATCTTATAAATTGGCGAGGTGATTTCAACTGTTTTGCACACGAGGGATAATGTACATTATCACATAAATAACATGACAATATACCCTGCCTTACGCAGTGTAATACAGCATGAAATCGCCCCGTTTGCCTTAAGACGTGTGTTGGCCAAGCAAAACACGTCTTTCAAAACATTAATCCCCACAAATGAGGATATCAGCTCTTCTCGAATGACTCACAAAGGAGACAAATGAGGGTGCAATACACAAAATATTAAATTTACAAAATCTATGAAAGCTCACCCTCGTATGACGAAGCTGTAGGAGACACCCTCCTGACATTTTGAGAGGTCGATCGACTTCTGTGAAAACGTGGTCGTCTCGGGGACATTCCTAATCTGTAATGAAAACCAGCGAGTCAGGTAGAATCATAAGTTCAGGAACCCAAAATTAAAAGGGAAATTATGAACTTTAACCAAATTCCTACAAATAACAAGGGATTTTACGGTTGAAGTCTAATTAAACCTATGGGATCTATACATTCAAACAATGGGTTCGATTTACATCCAAAGCCCCTCAAATTTATTTTTTGGCTAAAATACCCAAAATAGCCCTCATGTTCAAAGCTCAAAGCTAGACATGAACTCATCAAGATTTTGGCCATCCCTCTTCACTCTCAACATCAAGAAGATTTCGGCCACTTTTGCAATAAACCCCCCTTCAAAATTTCGGCTATGGGTATGCAACCCAAGCCCCCAAATTTCAGCCATAACCTCAAGCTCCTCAAACTAAAGTTTCAAACTTCTTCCTCGTGCCAAAAACCCATTCAAAATTCGACCATATTCACATTCCCACAATCAAGTTTCAAGTACTCCCTCCAAAACCCAAACTCGAGTCATGAGATCAAAGCCCTAATCTTTGCTACAAGTTCATGAACTATTGATTCACACCCACGAATTCATGAATCAAAATCAAACAAATGCACAAGAGTTATGGAGAGGAGCTTACCCAAATTAAAAGTTTGAAAATCCAATGCCAAAGCCCAAGTTTTGAACTTGAAAAACCAATTAAAACCCTACATTTTAAGGATGGAATTCGGCCAAGAGCAAGAGGAGGTGAAGATGAGGCTTCAAAACTTTTTACAAGAAGGATTTAAGGGTTCGTAAAGAGGGAATTAAGAACTCTAATAGAGGAGAAGTTATGGGTTATGAGGAGTTCTAAGAAAGTTGAGGAAGAAGATAAGAAAATAAGAATAAAAGAGGGGAACACAAAAATCATTTGGACAAAACCTTATACCCTCTCTCCTTGGCCAGCTCACCCTCTCTCTCTCTCTCATCCTCAACCGAGACACAATTTGTGCCAGACACAATATGTGCCTCGGCCAAGGCCGAGACACAAGGTGTGTAGGCCAAGGCTGAGACACCACCCGTTTCTCTTGCCTAAAATGAAGTCCTGGGCATTGTCTTCGTCCGTATTCACTAACTATCGACTATTTTCGCCCGATTCGCTGTATTTAAAGTCCGTATTCATACTCTGATGAGTATACGAGTATAAACTGCATCTCCTTGAACCTCCAACGGGTACACGAGGTTAAACTGATTCCTAAAACTCGAAGGAGTATATGAGTATAAATTGGTCCTCCCCACTCCAATGCCTAAAGAGCCTAAACTGTGTAGACTCCAGTTAACGTATGAGTATAAATTGTGTTTACGCTAGCTAACACGTAATCATGGGTCAACGTCGATCAACGCATACCCGTGAGTCAACACCGCTCAACGCCTAATCAACGGTCAATGCGTCTTGAAGAAAGTTAACGACGGTCAATGCGTAACCATGAAGGTCAACGCCGATCAACACGTAGTCATGGGTTAACGCCGGTAACGCATACCCATAAGTCAACGGCAGTCTACGTGTTGTGATGAAGGTCAACGCCCGTAAGCGTATAACCATAATTCAACATCGATCAACGCGTAGTGATGAAAGTCAACGTCCTTCAGCTTGTTGATAATTTTTGCCGAAACAAGGCTTAGATCGATTCCATGTCAAGAAGATAATCCCAGGGAGTTCGATCGTAATTTAGATATGAATCCCTGATGAAGATAGTCAGTTCAACGTTGACTTAATGACACAAGCTAAAATCAAAAATTAACACACCAGTTTTGGTTCGAGACTTCGACAACGGTTAGATGATAAACGCAGCACCGAAAAAATTTTAGCTATTCGATAAAATACTAAATAGACTGATAACTGAAGAAGTCAAGAACTGGAGCTAGTTACAGGTCCTTTTACGCCGTGAATGTTGGGCCTATCATATTCAAAGTATTTTAGGCTATTCTATAAAAAAAAGATACTGAAAACTTTGGAGGGGGTATCTGTAGGCATTAAAAAGTCCTTATAGGTTCCCACATATAGCCTGAGACAGAGAGAAGGCAATAAATTCCATCATCCAAGTTGAGGACGATTATCAGATATTATACAGAAGCTAATGAGTGCATGAAGTGAGTTGGCATAGCATGCGAATCAACAGGATGATGAAATAACGAAGAAACGACTCGATCGGGAACTACGTTTCACCCACAAAAGATGGAGCACCACTCGTGTCTTGCTCACTCCATGTGTGTTTTGTCCATGGGAAGTTGTAGATCTCTTCTCCGGCTTTACAAAGCATTGTCATTCTGAGATTGGATGGGAGAATTAGAGGCAAAATAGTCAAAACACGCCAAACGGTGTCTCGGCCAAGGCTGAGACACCAAGTGTGTCTCGACCAAGACCGAGACACCACTGGTGTTTCAGCCAAGGCCAAGACACCAAGTGTTTCTTGGCCAAGGCCGATACACCATTGGTGTCTCAGCCCATGGCTGAGACACCAATCGTGTCTCACACCCAAAAAACCTATTTTCACCCGTATAGTCTCCCGAAAACCTATTTTTCGATAAGATTTTAGGGTTTCTTCAGCCTAAAGCCTCTCCAACTGATTTGAAGCTATCTTAGAATGTGGTTAGGTGGTTATAACTGAAGATGAGATCAAATTAGTCATCCTTATCCAAAAACAGAGCTTCTGAAGCCTATAAATATAGCCATAGGGCCTTCATTCACACGGATCTGGAATTCTGAGCAAACGACGAAGCCTTATCAAGTTGGAGAGTGGAGGAGCATGAATTTTAACAAGGACAAACCAAGTTCTTGGCGAGTTATTTGACATAAAGGAAGAGAGTTTGATAGATCTGCAGTTCTTTCAGCCTCGTTCATCCGCTTCCCTTGAGATTGCACCGTTGTTGTGATGTCGAGAAGAGTGTTTATCTCACCGTTGCTAAGATAATCACTTTAATTTCTTATCTCCTTCACGAGGCAACGAAATCAATCGAATCTGATCATTTGATGGTCCACGGATAAACCCCGGTACCGACAAAGATCCCGCGCAAGCAGTAGACCGATAAACAATCTCTCTGCATGTGTTTTCAAGAAAGTTGTAATTTTTTTTATTTTCATTGTGTAAGGATACCTATAAAAAGTCTTTCTTTTTTTTGAACTTATTGTAATGACTGAAGTTGTATTGAATCCGGCAATGAATAAACCAACTTTCAACGCGAACATGCAGCACTACCTATGGCCTAAGGAATTCGTGATTCACACCGATCACGAGTCCTTGAAACACTGGAAGGGCCAGCACAAGCTAAACAAAAGGCATGGTCATTGGGTGGAATTCATCAAGACGTTCCCTTACGTCATCCGGTATAAGCAAGGTAAGGGGAATGTAGTCGCTGATGCACTTTCTCGTAGGTATGCATTACTCTCTACACTTAATGCAAAATTGCTTGGTTTTGAACACATTAAAAATTTATATACTGATGACCATGAATTTTTTGAGGAATACTGAGCATTGAGAAAACAACTAGTGGTGAGTTCTTTAGGCATGATGGGTTCTTGTTTCGAGAGAATAAGTTATGCGTGCCTAATTGTTCCTTGAGGGAGTTATTAGTGCAGGAATCTCATAGTGGGGGATTAATAGGACATTTTAGAGTCACAAAGATTTTAGCTATCTTACAAGAACACTTCTATTGGCCACACATGAAAAGAGATGTTGAGAGAATTTGTGGGAGATGTGTCACATGTAGGAAAGCTAAATCTAGAGTGCAGCCCAACGATTTGTATACTCCTTTACCAATTCCTAGTGAACCTCAGATTGATATTTCAATGGATTTTGTGTTAGGATTGCCTAGGACTAAACGAGGAAGAGATTCACTTTTTATGGTTGTGGATAGATTTTCTAAGATGGCACACTTTATTCCATGTCACAAAATGGATAATGCCTCGCATGTTACTGAATTGTTCTTTAGGAAGATCGTGAGATTACATGGGATGCCTAGAACAATTGTTTCGGATAGAGATACTAAGTTCTTGAGCTATTTTTGCAAGGCTTTATGGTGTTAGTTAGGTGCTAAGCTATTGTTTTATACTACTTGTCACCCACAAACTGATGGTCAAACCGAAGTAGTAAATAGAACTTTATCTACTTTATTGAGGGAAATTATTAAAAAGAACAACAAAACGTGGGAAGAATGTTTACCACTTGTTGAGTTTGCTTATATAATAGGTCTGTCCATTCTGCTACTAAATTGTGTATGGATTTAATCCTTTAACTCCATTAGATTTATCTCCTTTACCTTTAACTGAGCATGTTAATTTAGATGGAAAAAAGAAAGCTGAATTTGTCAAGCATATTCATGAGAAAGCAAGACTAAACATTGAATGAAGAACTAACCAGTATACAAAACAAGCCAACAAAGGGCGTCATAAGCTGATTTTTGAACTTGGATAATGGGTTTGGTTGCATATGAGAAAAGAGAGATTTCCAGTGCAACGACGATCCAAATTGCTTCCAAGAGGAGATGGCCCTTTCCAAGTCATAGAGCGTATCAATGACAACGCTTACAAGCTAATTTTACCTGGTGAGTACAACGTAAGTGCTACTTTAAATGTTACTGATTTGAGTCCTTTTGATGTAGATGATGATTTGAGGACAAATCCTTTTCAAGAGGAGGGGAATGATGTGAATCATAGCACAACTTCACAGGATTCAGTTCAAGTTTCAATTGGACCGGTTACTACAGCACGAGCAAAGAAGTTTAAAGATATACTCAATGGGTTGATTCAAGAGGTTTGGGATCCTTTTCATTGTCGGGTCTCATTATTTTTGGCGGGGTTCACATCAGCTTATACCATTAATCTCAAGAAAATACCTGTAAAGTCGATGATGATCCTTGTTCTTAAAAATCTTATGAAACCCCTGCAGGGTATTTGATGATCCACTTCGAGCATTCATACCGTTGGAGCAATGAAATGCCCTCTCCACTTGGTGTAGTAGCAGACATTAATGAGGAGTAATGTGAAGTGAACCATATCACATGATATGTATACGGTAACTCCATTCTAGGATTCAGAACCTAATCTCTTAGACTGTTATCTTCCTACTTCAGGTATTCGGTAGCCAATTCCCTCAGTCCATGATGTATGCAACTAATCATTGTCGGAAGAAGGGCCAAGTTGTACCCATCAGTGAGTAACATGGCAAGGAATAACACCTTAATAGAGATGCAATTATTTGGTCAGGAAAGACACAATGTAACCTTTCAACTAGATCGAGAAAAATCCTACAAGTAGAGCCAACTCAGATATTGGCTCCTTTACTTGGTGGTGGAAGCTCTTGAATTTATTGCCCGCATGAAATCCACATTCGTCTGATTCAGTAGAATGAAGCACTTGACTTTCATCAAAGATTAGTATCCCAATCTTAGCCTCCACCACTGGATGGATCGAATCCACATTCCCCTTTTATTAACATTAGGGAATAGATATTCGCAAAAGGAACATGAGCAATGGTTGAAATTATCTTCGGCGTTTGCAACGGTCCTTTGATAGATAAGGAAGTGGCAAACTAATTCTTGGGATGCCTCCCCAACTTGAACAATCTCTGAATAAGTGCTAAACTCTATCTCAGTCAGAAAGAACTCCTCATATGGACGATCTCCCATGGGTAGTCGAGACATTTAAAACATTTCTTGCAAGGCGATCCCAATCTTGCTCGCTAGAGTGTAGAAAGTGTTACTATCAATTATGTATAGCTCCAAAATGCCATAGAACACAGGTGCACAAATCTCTGTACTATGTTTTGAGGTTTTTACTGTAGAATAAAGCCCCGACTTTCTTAACCTCCCTTCAAAAGTAACATGAGCGTAATTCACCAGACCTATACACCATTGGATATCTGTCAATTTGATCCAACTAGGGAATCTAGTATCTCCATCAGGATATTGTGCATCGGTCTTTGCAAGTTCATTCCTGAAGATGTTTGGGACGACATGAACTTCATAAATGGGGGCATCATTATCAATGAAGCCCAGATGCAAGCCTATAATGTTGACTTCATAGAGTCCCTCTTGACAAAAGCCTCCATCGTACTTCAGAGAGGCTTCTTTAATGCTATCTTCTTTTGTTAGTGAGGGTATAACGCATTAGGTGGGGCACGATAGGAGGCTGCAAGTACATGAAGGATACATGATGTTCTATCACTAGCAAGTAATAACGGTAGTCCCCTTGGGTATGATACGAATGCTGCTTCACCTAATTGAACATGGAGGTGCCATTAGGATTACTATCCCCAAATAGAAAGTAAAGCTTTCCTGATGTATCATCATTGAAAACGGAGAACTTGGCATCTGTGATCATCTTCTATAGAGTTCGATAATCCCACGATCGTATTGCCTCAACCCTTTCATAGCTACTATTGCCCTCTAGAAATAGAGGACGTTCCCATTAAAAGCATGTGTCACTTCAGAGTCACGAATCCTATCGTGGCCATAATGGTTATGGCAGTTGATAGGAGCCTTTGAATAGCAAACTACACAAAAGGATGTGAAAATGAGTTAGAGGACAAAGACAGAAAGAAATTAACCAAGTCTTTGCACTTAGATGCGAAGTTCACCATGGGCAAATCTCGCTCATGAGTGGAAGTCATCACAATCAACTATGTTATAAGACGGGCAAACTTTACAATCAAGAGCAGTGAACTTCAGCGTCACAAACGAATCCACTCAAGAGATTATGTGGATCAGACTGGAGAACATCGTTCAATCGAAAGTCACTCAAATTAAACTGGTGAACACCGCTCAAGTGAAGGTCACTCAGATTAAACCGCTAAACATTGTTCAAGCCAAGGTCGCCCAAACTAAACTAGCAAACGTCACTAAAATGAAGTCACTCAAGTCGAGATCATGACCCCCGTCTAAATTAAGTTCGTTGTAGAATCCCTAAGGGCTAACAACAACGAGTTCCACCTAAGAAGCAAAGCTCGGCGCATCAAACACCATTAATGGCAGGTAATTGAACTTTTTTACCATCAGAAGTTCATAAGAAAGACCACAAATGTCCATAAAAATTGCGTCTTTGGTAGCGAATATATTTTAAAGTGCCCTAAGACACTGTTCGAAGCCCTATTAGGGCTAACTTTTGATGGATCCGAAGATCACCATGAAATGGTTCAAAGCTTACCCATGGATATATCCAGCTGCATCGGTGCTTCTTCTGCTCTCGGCCAATGAGCTCCCCTAGCAACACCTCTTCCTCTTGAGATTGCATGATGAGGAGCCACTAAAGATCAGTCTTTTGGGTTCTAAGAAAGCTAGGGTTTTGAGAAAGATAGGGTTTTTAAAAATTAAAGTGAAGAATAAAGGAGGTAAGCATTTCAAAAATCTTGCTTCACCAAAAATCTTGCTCTGAGCTTCACCAAAAATCTTGCTCTGAGGATTTTTAGCCGTTGCTTCACCAAAAATCTTGCACTGAGCTTCATTAAAAACTCTCGCCTTGGACTTTGCTGAGAATCTAACTCTGAATGAATTTCACCACAATTTCAGGTGTAGAAATCGAGGATTCAAATTTTGAATTCTCAAGCTGAGCTTTGCCTAACTGACTCACTGAGCTTTGCCTACCCGACTGTTCTCAAGTAAGTGAACTTCGTTCCGTTCAGTTGGGCACTAAAGAGAACCTCACCAAAATGACATGGCAAAGTTCACTAAACCTCCAAGTTGAGAAAGTTCTACCTTAATTTGTTTGAGACTCTACTTGGTGAACTTCAATTTGATTCTCACCGACATAAGGAAGCTTGAGCCTCGCTTTCAACACAAAAACTCCATGTGTAGTTCAAGTTCACCATAGAAATAAAGTTCATCCAGATCAAACAATTGTTATAAAGTTCATCCTAAGTAACTTGTCCTTTGTTATAAGTCTATCTTGAAAGACTAACCAGCTTATGAATGAATGTTTAGGGAAATTTAATCTTCCCCAAACAACTTTCGACCATTGCACTTCATTAGCTGAATGTAAGAGAGCATTGTAGCAGAGGCAGGAAGTTCTGAGTTTTGATTATTTGCGAGGCAGAGAATTGATGGAGGAACTGTCAATTATTCTCACCACCACGCAAAGTCATTGCTTTATCCCTTGTTTCTAATCAACTGTTTCCACATCCAGGAGGCCCCTGGCTTTGCAACAACTTGCCAAATATCTGAATGTTTTAGGTAATTTTTAGGAATCCATTTAATCCATAGAGATTCCTTGTTGATATGAATGTGCCAGATACACTTGATGGCTGAAGCAACATTCCAATTGAGGGCAGAAAAATCCCCAGACCCCCTTGATTCTTACTCATGCACACCGTCTCCCACGAGACAAGAGAAGATTTAAATGTTTGATCAGAATTACCCCATAGGAACTTTCTACAAAGCTCATCTATTTTTTTCAGCACACTAACATGCAAAATATAGTTTGAATTCCAAAATATTTGAATTCCAAGAATAACACTTCTGATGATCTGCAGCCTACCAGCATAGGAAAGATTTCTATGCTTTAACCAATTCTGAAACTGTCCAATTATCCTTGTAAATAGTGGATTGCAGTCCATGAATGATAATCTTTTAGAAATCAGAGGGACCCCTAGATACCTGATAGGCAATGTGCCAGAAGAGAATCCCAGCAGATTGTGAAGGGAATTTTTGGTATTGTCATAAACACCACCATAATAGATAGAGATCTTCTCTACATTTGCCTCCAAATTAGAAATGGCACTAAACTCCTTGAAACATTGATAGAGCTTGGACACTGAATAGAGGTTGCCTTTAGAGAACAGGAGCAAATCATCAGCAAAAATAAGGTGAGATATTTTAAGTTTAGCACACTTGGGATGATATTTGAATAGCCTGTCCTTATCTAAGAGACTCAAGCTCCTAGATAGATATTCCATGCCTAATATGAACAAGTAAGGTAAGAGAGGATCATCCTGTCTAAGCCCTCTTTGACCTTTGAAATATCCCTGAAATCATCCATTAAGAGAGATAGAGAGTTTGGGAGAGGAGATGCATGCCATTATCTAGTTCACCATGGCTTGAGGGAAGTTCAGCCCATTGAGCATATCTGATATAAATTCCCAGCTGATTGAGTCGAAGGCTTTTTTTATATCAATATTTAACATCACCCTTGAAGATAAATGCTTCCTACTGTAACTTTTCACAAGTCCATGGGCAAGCATAATGTTAATAGAAATCAGCCTATACCCTTCACAGAAGCACATTGAGCATCATTAACCAGACACCCCATAATTTCCTTGATCCTATTAACTAGAATCTTTGTGATGAATTTGTATATGCTATTGCAACAAGAAATAGGCCTGTAATCTGAAGGAACTTTAGGGCACCTCACTTTTGGTATGAGAGTTATAGAGGTTGAATTAATTGTACCTAAAAGTTTTCCAGTCCTGAAAAATTCTTCAATAGCCAATGTGACCTCATCACCTATAATGTCCCAAGCAGCTTGAAAGAAAGACACACTAAACCCATCAGGACCCGGTGCCTTAAACTCCAACATAGAGAATATTACAGTTTTGATTTCTTCTTTAGTGACTGGTCTAGATAGGTAATTAGCTTGAGCTTCATTTAAACAAGCTCCAGACTTGATGATATTCATGTCAGGAGGAGCTGTGTCTATAGTAGTACCCATTAGGCTTTTATCAAAAGCCACCAATTCATCAGCAATGCCTTCTCCACCAGTGATCTTATCACCTCTGTTATTGTATAGAACCACAATTCTATTATGGTGCCTTTTTGTTTTTGCCAAAGCATGAAAGAAACTGGAGCTTATGTCACCTTGCAAATTCCAGTTTATCCTAGCTTTTTGCTAGAAGAAGGAAGTTCACAGTCCATAAGCCTGTTCAATGTAACCAGGCATTCTTTCTCTTGATTAATAAGAACAGGATCAAAGGGGGAACTTTGAAGATTTTCCTGAACATTTTCCAGAGCAATTCTGGCCCTTTGGACTTGCTCACTGATATTATAGAAATGTTTTTTATTTAATCACTTTAGAGCAACCTTCAGCATTTTCAGCTTTGAATATACTGAATACATAGTGAAACCCTTAATTTTTGCTTGTCAAACATTAGAAACTGTGGGAAAGAAACTTTGATGCTTAATCCATATATTGAAAAACTTGAAAGGTTTTTTCCCCTATATCTGATCATCATAGATAGAGACAAGTGCTGGAGAGTGGTCTGAAAAATTTGGGAGAAGAAATTCCACATGGCTTAAATTGAATAAATGAATCCATGCTAAGGCCCTGTCAAGCCTACACCAAACTCTTGAATCAGAGCACTTCTTGTTATTCCAAGTATAAAAGCAACTAGAGGTCTTTAGGAGATTGAGATTACAATCAACAATAAAATAACTGAAGTCACATGTATCAGCCTTAGTTAATATAGATCTTCCAAGATTTTCATTACAGTTTATCATTGCATTAAAATCCCCACATAGTAGCCAATGAGCATTACCAATATTTTTATTAATCTGGTTGAGATCTGTCCATAATGCCTTCCTACCTTCCAAATGATTATGTCCATATATTGAAGATATGATACATTCCAGTCTCCCAACCAAGGATTTTACTAAACAGGTTATATGTTGATCAGATGAAGCAATGACTTGAGCATCCAAGATTTTTGTGTCCCATAGGATGAAAATTCTGACTTTACCAGGCAACCTTACATTAGAAATCCAGTTCCAATAATTTGCTATTTTCTTAGCCACTACAGGTAACAATGAACCCTTTATTTTGGTTTCGAGGAGAGAAAGAAAGGAAACATGATATTGCAACATGTGGTGTTTAACCAATTGTTGCTTAGAGGACATATTTAGTCCTCTAACATTCCAAAATGATAGATTCATTTAGTTGAACCCCCTCTAATAATTGTAGAAGGGTCAATTTCTAAATTATCCAAAGATGAGAAAGAATTGGTAGAATTTATATGCCCATTTGATCCTTTGTTTTGGACTATTGTCCATGATTGTGAGAAGTTACCAGATTCAGTATCTAAAACATGCACCACATGCACAGGAACAGTTCCAAGAATTCCACTAAGCCTATCAGCAGTTTTAAAATGTTGAGATCTATTGCCTGCTATCACTTTGTTGACCTCAGTATCAGGAATCTTATTGTGCACATCATGCACAGACTAGTTGTGCACAACATGCATATCAGGATTGCCTAAAGTCCTGAAAATGGATACCTCATTTGCACTACGAGAAGAATTGACTTGATCAACCTATTGAAAATTAGGCATCACTTTTGACAAAACTGAACCCTGAGTCTGTTGAATATCTGAGTCTCCTGCTTTGCTAACATGCACAGGAATAGACCCAGACATCTCTCTAGTTCTACTAGCATCTGAAATCATTTGTAACCTACTAGTTCCAATCACTTTGTTAACCTTAGAATAAGGATCCTTATTATGCATATCTTGCACAGGCTGGATATGCACACCATGCACTTCCATATCACCTTGCTTAAGGTTAGCACTAATAGATCCCTGAACAACCTGTTGATAAACTGAGCCTCTAGCTTTATTTCCAACATCAATTTTTTTGTTTTTGTTTTGGCACCCATTTTTGAGTTCTTGCTTGTCTCCTGCAATAACTAGAGACATGCCCCACCATCTTGCAAAGCTCACACCATCTTGGCTTTAATTCATATGTAACATTCTGACAAAAACTTTTACCATTAGGTCCTATGATGATTATCTGATCTGGAGGGGAGAGGGCATTTTTACTTCAACTAGCACTCTTGCATAAGCCAGTCTCTGTCTATTAGTAGTAAGCTTATCAGTAGTGATTGGTCTTCCAATAGCACTAACAATCTTGCTAATACAATTAGCATTCCACAGATTAAGCTTAAGGCCAGGCAATTGAATCCACATAGGATAAGAGCAGTCGTTTATTCTTTCAATATCATCATTAATATTCCAAGGTTTTAAAAGAAGGGGCCTTGATCCAAAGAAGCAATGACCTTTTTCAAGAATTCCACTCATTTCTTCTTCATTTTTAAATTTGAAAAGATATACACCAGCCTTTAGTAAGCATATTTCAGGTAATGCAAATTGAGTCCAAGCTTTATGTATAAAGATTTCATGGCTTTGAATTTAGCATTAAGCCCTAGAACATGACCAATGAGAGAAAATTGCCATAGGGAGGCTCCTTCAACCCATTCATCTTCATCAAACGTCACCACATTCTCAGTATTTGGTGACATATAGTTTAGAGACGGACCACTACCTGATTTCCTGTTGTCTGTGAAGCAACTAACCCAGCTCTTAGTAGCAGGAACATGATTAGTTGAAAGCACAGAAACTAAAGGAGGAAAATCATTAATCACGTCATCAGATTTGTCAGATCTAGAAGATTTTTTGCTTTATCAAATTATCAGATCCCTTTTCATCAGAATTTTTTTATCCCAAACAATGCAACAGAGCTTCTCTCCAACTCTTTAGTCACTTGATCTAAGTTATTTGTAGAACTTGAAATAAGATTCAAAGGAAGACTAGATTCAAGAACTTTTGATCTCTAACTTCCATTTCTGAAACCATCCCCAGCATTAACAATAGGATTCGATGAAGAGATAGAACCAGGTTCAATCATCGAATTAGTAATCAAAGATTTGGATTCAAGATTTCTTTCCAAATGATTCTTTATAATTTTATAGAAGGATCCACATCCATCTCAACTTCTTCAGCCCAAGAAACACTAGAAGAAGCAGAATTAGGTTGAGAGTTAGAAATCTTACTAAGATTTCGAAAATGTACTCCATTCCTCATCAGAGATTGCTGAGGATCAGACGAGCTCAAAATACCAGCCATGAGCATCTTCTTCTTCTCCCCTTTAGGGCCCGTTGACCCCATAACCTCAACCTCCGAACTCAAATCATCATCTTCTTCCAAGAAACTAGCATCAGAATGATAAGCAGGAGAATTCAAACTCGAATTCGAAGCTCTTAATCCAATATTAAAGAGTTTATTCCCATTGTTTCTCTTCCTTGCCATTTTCAAACACAACGGGGGCGCAAGTTAGCCGGATCTAAATCGCATTCTAACGTGCACAAGAAAAAACCGCCAAAACCAATCAAGAAATTAGTAATCAATTTCTCACGTTGCAAAAATAAATGTGCTTACTAAAAATAATGCGAGTAATTAGTAAGTGGAATAAATTTTTTTAAGTTCACAATAATGACCAAACAAAAATAAAGTACAATGTAAATTTCTTAAATATTGCAAATATCTAAATAAATGTCAAAAGGTAAAGAAAATTGTTTATTTTTTCAGAGTTCACAATATTCATAATAGAACTTCACATGTTTTTCTCTATCCTTAGGCCTCCCTAAACTTATTCTAGTCTGAAGATGTTCTTTGCTTTTTCTGTGACAAAGGCACATCAACTATCTTTGATTCTCCATTCTTCCTTTTGCAATTAATTTCATCATTATCTTCAATAAAGTCATGTTGAACATCGACCTGAATGATTCATTATCTTGATATGCTTCATGGTTATCATCCATTAACCTTATCATCTAACTCTCTAACATCATCACTAGTTTCTGGCGACATGACATAGAGGTCCCTAAAGGTTGTGTTTTTATCACGATCTGCCAATCTTTATTAATTTTGTCTGCAACATAAAACACCTGAAATGCTAGCTTGATTAGCAAACACAGATGGCTCATTTGTGTCCATGTTTCTATTGCTATTAACCCTAACGAAGCCAAATGTATCCACTTAAATGCCCTGTCTAGCATTGTGTACATCCCTCCAATCACAACGAAATAACACCACGTGGTTATTTCCTAGATATCAAAACAATTTCAGTTAAAACACCAAAATAATCTCTTCTCCCACTTTCAATGCCATCATCACCAAACACCATCACACCACAATTTTGCGTTCGCATGTTCACATCATGTTGCATTGTATGGAATCGATATTCCTTAGTGACAAAGCCATCATAACATCTCATATGTTTAACAGGACAATGAGATAATGAGAGAAAATCATCGCTTAAAGAATTGTTTCCTTCGTCTTGCAATTCCGCTACCTACAAAGAAATAATTAGGATTAGAAAAGACTATGGAAAACTGAGCTTATGATGACTCAATTGATAGTGTTTCGCTTGTTTGCTTGTTGGCATTAAGAATTAATGTTAACTTGATATACATTGATAGCGTAGAACAATATGCATAAATATTTAGGGTAAACTAATTCTTTAACATAGTATCATATGCTCCAATGAAAAGTTTTTAAAAATTATGTAATTTTGCTCTTTAGCACTTTATTTTGCCCTCTAGTATGGGTACTAGCCAACAATTAAAGTTTTAGAATTAGCTCTTTATGCTAAAACATATTCAATGTAGTTATTACAACATATAGTTATAGCTAAAACGTATTCTTGTAAATTCGATTCGGGTTTGTGTCTGTATGCTTAAGTTAATTATTTGCTAAAATACCTTTCTCTATAAGTTGGTCCTTTGTCATTCAATCTTTTCATGTTGTTAATAATGTTGCTTTTTTTATTTTAAGAATGTTTTTATTACTAACATGTCTCACACAAAAGTTCAATCCTAGCTAGTACTGAAGGTTGCAACAGCATAAGTTGATATTAGTCACTAATGCCAACTAGCACAGTCATGTGGCACATTATGTTGAATATGAAGTTACATTATGATATTGCGATGCACTTACTTTCACATTAAACCACTTAATAAAATGTTTATCTTTTTCTTCACTAGTCATGTCACTTGCCTCACATGCCATCATTTGAGAATGCTCCCTACATTACAAAATGTATGGTTTTTTCACTTAGGTCAATCACTAACCTTATTGTTGAAATAAACTAGATTAAGTGTTGAAATTCAAAGCTTACTCAAGAAATGGTTGAACTTCATCACAGTTCTTTAACACATATATGTGAGCTCACTCCCATTCGTCCAGATTAATATCATGAGTTTTTGCTGCTCCCAAGGTTCGTCCAAGTTCAAATTGAAAGTTCAAAAAAAAAAAAAAAAAAGAAAAAAAAAGAAGATAAACTCTTGTTATAGTTTCTGTTAGCTCCATTATAATTTCGGTCGAAACAATTGAATTTTGCCTCAATTCTATGAAGTTATCTTGAACATAGAGTCATGCACTCATATGTGATGTAACCTCTGATATAGAACCCTCTGGATGGCTCTATTGCGAATATAAGATTTAAATGTATACATTTTACGCTCCACCGAGTACATCCATAAAAAATATAGCGGTCCGCCATATATTGCCTCACAAGCTAACTGGACAAGAAGATGCATCATGATATCAAAATGAGGAGGAGGTAAAACTCTCTCGAGTTTGCACAAAGTCAAGCCAATCTGAGCATCTATATGACTTAAATCATCTTGGGGTGTCCAATTAGGCTTTCGGCCCGGACCCGGCCTAGTGTCCGTCCCGCGACCATGGCTAGGTTAGAACCATGGGCCTGCGACACAGGCAAAAGCCCAAAAAATCCGAGCCTATCGGGCTTTGGTGCTCGCGGTCTGCGATTGTGTGCTGAAGCTATGACGCAAGCTCGCGGCTCGCTTAGTTATTAAATTTATATATTTTTTTATATATTTGTATATATATTATATCTATTAATATGCTTCATTAATGTGTACTTTATATTATTTCTAAGTGTATATAGGTTTTTTTAAATTGATCATAAGCCTCCTAATCCAACAGTGTATGTAGCTGGTTTTTGTATTCTGTTTATGTATATTCTTTCTTTGTTTTTTTCTTCTTACTGACATTTTCTCTTGCAAGTATTCTTTTTTTTTAATTTCTTTTAATATTAGATATTTTGCTCTAAGTTTTTATTTATTTAAAGCTACGCAAGTATATATATAATATATATATATAGTATATATATATATATTATATATATATATATATAATATATATATATATATATATATATATATATATATATAATAATTATATATATATATATATATATATATATACTTTATAGAGAGAGAGAGAGAGAGACGATCGAGAGAGAGAGAGGAGAGAGAGCAGAGAGAAATGGAAAACCCTAGTTACCAAGTTGCTTAAAACAACTTGGTAGTGATGTGCTCTAATCTTGGCCCTACATCACATCTCGCAGATTAGCAGCCTCAACCACCCTTCACTAATTCCAATGCTAGATATAGGGACAAGATTACGGCCCATAATCACTTACCAAGTTGCTCAGCCCCAACTTGGTACCAAGTTTCTCCATTTTCTCATTACATATATATATATATATATATATATATATATATATATAATATAATATATTATATATATATAATAATATATACTATATATATATATATATATATATATATATAGTATATATATATATATATATATATATATATAATTATATATATATATATATAATATATATATATATATATATAATATTAGCTTATATTATATGTATTATATTTATAATATATGTTATCATAATATGTATATTAATAGACATATAGTTATGGTAAGTATACTTGTATTATGATAAGCACATTAAGCTATAATTATATATAAGTACAAAATTATATTTATAATATATGTAACTATACTTGTATACTTATATATATTATACTTATAATATATAATTATATATAATTATGTAATTATACATAGTTACATATGTAATTATATTAATAATATTATTATATAATTTTTATATTATAGACGTATAAATTATAATAATCTCAGAGAGAGAATTGCCGAAATATAAATTATGATTTTCTAAAAGCATATCGATCAAATTTTAAATAAGACACTTTAACGACTGCTATAGGAAATTGACCTATCCTATTAGGAATATAGTAGTGTGTATATCTACCTTTGCATATTTTATGTATTTTCATTTCTTGAAAATTTTGGCAGCACCTACTGCTATTCTCCAAGTACACCATGTGAATATTATAATGAGTATCAATGATCGATAATAGATCGATACGCAAAACAACATATGCTTATTGTACATGGAGAACAATGCAGTATATGTTATCAAAATTTTCAAAGAGCTAAAATGCACAAAGTATACAAAGATAGATGATGCACCACTGTATTCCTAACTTGTATGAGAAGGGGAATACTCCCCAGATAGATCTAATAATTATTGCATATAGATCATGTTCCTAACGTAAAGCATGTTATTCTCTTTAGATATAAAAAGTATTTCACACCTAACTAGAATTGAGTGTGCTTATGTTAGAAGAGATTGACATCCAACATTATTAGACAAGAAACTAGGGCTAATGACTTCGATTCATATAATCACGATATATAACACGGTACAAGGTATATAAAACAATACAATGTTATATGTCTAACTAAATTTAATGCATCAATAACAGCAGAATAATTTATTATAACAATCACTGTTTAATTAGTTTGATTAGAGTAGGGTAGATTTGATGTAGATGTTAAACATAGTTTAATTAGAGTCTTAGACTTATGGTAACATACACATAGTTGAATTAGTGTTATTTAGGGATAAAGTTCAGTTTACTTTAAATTGAATTAAAATGATAATACGACTAAAGTTAGTTTAGATAGGATGATAGTCTAGAGTCATATAATATTATTAGCATAAGGCTTATTTTTTTGAATATCTTGATAGTAATATTTAATATGGTTAGTTATGACTAATGGCTAAAGATGATTTAAAGTAAATTTAGTTTAATTAAATTTAGGATTAATGGTTAATTTTAGTTTATTTAGGATTCTACAGTTACGGTGATGTTTTATAGGTTAGGATTATGAAATTTATGGTTAAATTAAGTTATCAAGAGTTTTTACATCTAAAAGGATGAGGGTAATTAAAGATAAGTTACTTTACTGATCATATTAAGTTTAAAGTTAGTTTAATTAGTTCTAGACATGGGGTAATGCAATTAGGTTTAGTATTAGGATTATTTTTGGTAGTTAGTTTGTAGAGTTAGGATTAGAGTTATATATATTTAAATTAACTAATTAGTTTTAGGATTAAGATCAAATTAGGATAAAAGTTAGTTGAATTAGGCGAGTCATTGATTTGGGTAATGAATTTAAGGTTATAATTAGGACTATTTTGATTAGACTTGTTCAATTAAGGTAATTATATTAGGAATAGGCTAACTAAAGTTTAATTAGCACTATTATATATGAGATTAGGGTAATAAAAAGGATAAAGTTAATTTAATTATGGTTCTATAGGGTAATGTCATTAGGTTTAGTATTGGGATTGTTTTGAGTAGAAATCTAATTGAGCTATAAAAGCTAGGCATATATAAAGTTAATAAAGTTAAATTAGTTAATTAGAGATAAAAAATGCTAAATTTTGGGTAAAAGTTAGTTGAATTAGGGTTATATACTTGGGTAGATAAGTTTAATTTGTTAGATTTGATAAGAACTAAAGTTAGGGTTAGAGTTACCAAACTTAAAGTAAACTTAATTAGGGTTATATGCTTAAGATAATGCTATTGGGGTTATGATAAGGATCAATTTGGGTAGATCATTGTAATTAGAGTTGGATTAGGGTTTTTATTTTAAATTTTCAAATAGGAGCAAACCATAACACATAAAATGGTAATAAAAATTAAAAATTAGCAAAAGATAATACCTTAAGCGGGTGATCGTATGTGCCTTATTTTTTATAGCTTAAGATAAAGCTTTTTTTATAGCGTTGAATGATAGCGTTTATGTTGTAAGTGTTATAGATCGTATGTGCCTTATTTTTTAATAGCGTTTGAAAATTTTTAAACTCAATAAGTACTTGATTGCAATTATTTTTTGTTCTGGCGCGTTGAAAACTTAAGCTGGAGACTGAAAATTAAAACAGGCGCATTGAAAACTAACTAAACCCTCAAGTGGGTGCTCTCACTTTCTTCTCCCTAGCCTCCCTTCTATTGTTAAAAAAAAGAAGAAGAAACAGAACAACGTGGTTGCTCTCTTCTCCTCATGCGACCGTCTCTCCCGGCGGCCTCTCTCGGCAACCTCTCGTCGGGGAGGTTGATCCGGACGAGGACGACAAGTATTCCTCGAACTTCTGTTGGTCGAACTCGTATTTGACCTCCTCCACGACCGGGATTGAGATCCGCGGCTGCGACGCTCCGATCTCGGCAGCGAGACTAACTCACGATAATTGCGTATTAGTTTTGTTCGCGGGAAAAATCGTGTCTTTCTTTGTAATTGATTCCATTGTCATCTTAAATAACAGCTTTTTGAGTTACAAAAGATCCGGTCTTTTTATAAGATCCGGTTACAATGAAAATCAAAGAAAAATAAACAAAGATTACAACTTTCTCCTTTTGTGTCGAACAAATCACGAGATCCTGTTTTGCGGTCTCTCGCTTTTGTGGGTTCTTTGCTTGCGTCGGGGTTTATCCGTGGACCACCGCGAGATCTAGATCCGATCGGATCTACGCAGTACGACAGGTATTATTTCACCAAGAAAATAATAGCCGGGGGGATTGGTTCACCAAGGAAACAATCGCCCAAATCTCGGGATCAAAGACCAAGCTTTGATCCGGAGTACGCCTGCGTAGATCTGAGATCCGGTCCTCTCGAACTCTTGCCTTATTTGGCGTTGACTATCGCCGAGCACCAGATCTGGATGAACAAGTCCCCGAAGTCCTAAAGTTTGAATCTTTTTTAGATCTGAGTCTTCAATCCAGCAGGGCTTTGCCTCTAAAAAATCCAACCTTTTCAAATGAACCAAGGGGGGCCTATTTATAGGCTCTCTGAACTGTGCCCGCGCACAGATCTGGGTCGGCCACCTATGGGTGGCTCGGCTTTGGCCGAGCCCCCCTTAGGCGTTGGGTTTCATCGTTTTGCGTTTTCGGTTCAGTCCGTGATTCGGTTGACTTAGACTCTGATTTGTTGATCTGATTTGGCAGTAAATCCGATTCCTGATTTGGCAGTAAATCCACTTCTGAGTTCGAGTCCGAAACTGATCTTGATTCGATCGTGATTCGTCCGAGTCTGCCCTTGGTTGGATGATTCGTTGACTCTTCGAACACTTGGCTTGATTCCACACGCGAATGGATGTATTCCGTTGCTTGCGTGCGATTCGTCAACCTTGTCGCCTCGTTGGTTCGTCGGTTTGTGCCGAGCTGTGCTAAGGGACCTATAAGCAATTTTATATGCCTACAGATACCTCCTCCAAAGTATTTCAGCCTCGTTCTTTTATAGAAGAGTCTGGAATACTTTGGATATATTTGTCCCAACCTTCAGTCGGTGTAACGGGACCTTGGAATGGCTTCTGTTCTTGATTCCTTCAATCCTCCAGGCTATTCGGTGCTTTGTCGAATGTCTGTAAGAGTTCCGGTGCTGCATTTATTGTCTGACCGATGTCGGAATTTTAAATTTGAAGTCGATTCCTGATTTTCTAATCTTTAGCTGACCATCGATTGTTGGCGTTGAGTATTCATTTGCGACGCGTTGTCTGGCGTAGTGTTGTTGAGTTATCCTTAAGAATATTTATAAAAATATTCTCCAGGAACTTCTCAACCAAAAATAGGGAACGGTTTATACTCATATACCTTATTGGAGTGTTATTGAGTTATCCTTAAGAATATTTTTAGAAAAATACTCTCCAGAAACTTCTCAACAAAAAATAGGGAACAGTTTATACTCATATACCTTATTGGAGTATTAAGAAGCAGTTTATACTCGTATAATTTTTGGAGTATTGATTCTTTCATTGCAACGCATTGATTGGCGTTGACCTAGGGTTACGCGTTGACCGGCGTTGACCTTAGGGTTTTAAACGTCGTACGCTGACTTTTTGATCGTAACGCGTTGAATAGCAAAGCTGATTCATCTGCATGTGTGGATTTTATCCTGAACTTGTTGGATGCTCAAGTCACGAGACTAACTAATGAAGCTGATGCGTCAGTGACTCTCGTATTTATAGGATTTTTGGCAAACCCTCAGCCATCAACGGGTTTGATAAGCCTTTACTGACTACCGTTTGAGTCGGGCTAGCATGCAGATTATCTAAATCCGTTCTGCATGTGACGTTGTGCTAAGAGAGTTAACGCTCTTAGTGCTATGATATTGAATACGTAGACTTCGTCTTACTCACGGGAATAGACTACCCGGCGACGCGTGTTAGGCGTTGACTTTATGATTTTTGGCTAACCCCCAGCCTTCAACGGATTTGATTAGCCTTTACCGACTACCGTTTGAGTCGGGCTAGCATGCGGATTATTTAAATCCGTTCCGCATGTGACGTTGTGCTAAGAGAGTTAACGCTCTTAGTTCTACGATATTGAATACGTAGACTTCGTCTTTCTCACGGGAATAGACTACCCGGCGACGCGTGTTAGGCGTTGACTTTAGGGTTTTGGCTAACCCCTAGCCTTCAACGGATCTGACGTGCTATTACCGACTACCGTTTGAGTCGGGCTTACATGCGGATTGTTTTAAGTCCGTTCCGCATGTGACGTTGTGCTAAAGGAATGAACTCCCTTAGACTTGATGCTACGACTTCGAATACGTAGACTTCGCCATTGTTACGGGAATAGGCTACCCGGCGACGCGTGGTAGGCGTTGGAACTCTGGTGTCTTTTTCTTCGGAGAAAGACTAAACCGGCGACGCGTGTTAGGCGTCGGCATATCCTTTCTTAGGATTCAGGATGAAATTCCCCATGCGTGTAAGGCATGAATTTTGGTGTTATTAATAACAACCTGTCACAATGTTGAATATGTGAACGGGTGTTCTTTTCGACGGTTAAGAACTAACCGGTAGCGCGGGTTAAGCGCAGACTTATCCTTGCTTAGGTTTTAGGATCGAATACCCCAGAATCGAACTCTGGTGTCTTTTTCTACGGAAAAAGACTAAACCGGCAGCGCGTGTTAGGCGCAGACTTATCCCTGCTTAGGATTCGGGATAAACTTCCTAGACTGGAATTCTAGTGTCTTCTTCAATCGGTGAAAGACTAAACCAGCAACTCGTGTTAGGCGTTGACTTATCCCTACTTAGGATTCGGGATAAACTTCCTAGACTGGAATTCTAGTGTCTTCTTCAATCGGTGAAAGACTAAACCGGCAACGCGTGTTAGGCATTGACTTTAGGGTTTTTGGCTAACCCCTAGCCTTCAACGGATCTGACGTGCTCTTACCAACTACCGTTTGAGTCGGGCTTACATGCGGATTGTTTTATGTCCGTTCCGCATGTGATGTTGTGCTAAAGGAATGAACTCCCTTAGACTTGATGCTACAACTTCGAATACGTAGACTTCGCCATTGTTACGGGAATAGGCTACCCGGCAACGTGTATTAGACGCTGACTTATCCCTACTTAGGCTTCGGGATAAAATTCCCTAGAATCGAACTCTGGTGTCTTTTTCTTTGGAGAAAGACTAAACCGGCGACGCGTGTTAGGCATCGGCATATCCTTTCTTAGGATTCAGGATGAAATTCCCCATGCGTGTAAGGCATGGATTTTGGTGTTATTAATAACAACCTGTCATAATGTTGAATATGTGAACGGGTGTTCTTTTCGATGGTTAAGAACTAACCGGCAGCGCGGGTTAAGCGCAGACTTATCCGTGCTTAGGTTTCAGGATCGAATACCCCAGAATCGAACTCTGGTGTCTTTTTCTACGGAAAAAGACTAAACCAGCAGCGCGTGTTAGGCGCAGACTTATCCCTGCCTAGGATTCGGGATAAACTTCCTAGACTAGAATTCTAGTATCTTCTTCAATCGGTGAAAGACTAAATCGGCAACGCGTGTTAGGCGTTGACTTATCCCTACTTAGGATTTGGGATAAAATTCCCTGTACCTATGTGGCACAGATTTTAGGAGTTGAAAAAGGTGGTGTCTTCTCTTGGGGCAAAGACGAACCCGAAATGGGAGAGGAAGAATTTTATATTCTATCTCCCGACACTGAAGAAGAAGAATTTTATATTCTATCTTCAGCTGGAAAGGAGACTCGAGGTGGGATCTCCACCCCTAGAATCCGGAAAGATGAAACTAGGAGTGGGACATCCACTCCGAGAATCGAAAAATTCGGATAACCCTAACTGTCGGAAGGTTTGATTACCGAACTAAAGATGAATTTCTTGTTTATCGAGAGTGAATTATGGTTTTGACCCTAACTGTAGGAAGGTTTGGCCAAATGGGAGTTTGAGGTGACCCTAACTGTAGGAAGGTTTGATCACTTGATTTGAAAGTGGACCTCTCGTTCATTGGAGGAATCGAGAGGGGATTTTGACTGTGGTCCTAACTGTAGGAAGGTTTAACCAATTGGGAGGTTTGAGACGATCCTAACTGTAGGAAGGTTTGATCGCCTGATCTGTGGACCTCTCGTTCATTGGAGGAATCGAGAGGGGGATTTTGGTTGTGGTCCTAACTGTAGGAAGGTTTGACCAATCGGGAGATTTGAGACGATCCTAACTGTTGGAAGGTTTGATCGCTCGATTTGTCGACCTCTCGTTCATTGGGGGAATCGAGAAGGGGAGAGTGTTGAGTGCACAGACGCGGTGAGAATTTGAATGGGAGTTTCTTATTCATCATCTTGCTGTGGTGACCGGATTATCCCTAAGAATACACTATATGGATTTCTTTTGGGAACTTCCCGTTACATGAATCATCCACCCCCAGCTTCCTTTACAAAACTGGGTATGGTATTGTACTCAGTTGGGTGTCCAGGTTATCCTTAAGAATATCAAGCATGGTATTCTCCAGGAACTTCCCGTGAAAGAAAGGAAACAGTTTAGACTCATATACCTGTTGGAGTATGTAAGGAAGCAGTTTAACCTCATGCACTTGTTGGAGGATTGAGAAACAGTTTATACTCATATACTCTTTGGAGTCTTGTTTTGACTTAATTGAGCGATATAACGCCGGCTTCAACCAAGGTCTGAATGCTATTCTTGAGAGCAAAGCAATCCTTGGTGGGATGAACGACCCTCCTGTGGTATGCACAGTACTTTGGGTCCGTAGTGTTGTCAGCTTCCTCCTGATTTGTGATAGGTGGTAGCTTGATCTTGTTGCTTCCAAGGAGGGATTCAAAGATGGCTGGAACGTCTTCGTCCTTGAAGGAATACTCTTTTTGGAGTCTCGGACCCGAAGTCTTTTGCTGTCTTCGGGATTGCTGTTGTGAAGTTTGGTTAGCACCATCAGCAGCTGCAGGTGCCTTGCCCTTACCACGAGAGGCGAAGTTTGAGTTCAGCGGATTAACCGTCGGTCGATTCCTCTCGACCTTCTTCCTTCGGAGGAAGCGTTCGGCTTGTTCACTGCGCACCTTCAAGTCTTTCCAAGTGTTAGACGGTGCTGTTCCCATTGCCTCAAACACGTCCAACGCGAGGTTGTTGTGGAAAGTCTGGAGAATGAATTCCTCGGTGATCGGGTCCCGGCAATTCATCGCCTTGTTCCGGAACCTTTTGACGAAGGTATCGACTAACTCCCCGTCTTTCTGCTTCTCATCGAGCAATGATCCGACGGATATCTCGGTGTCGTCGTCGAAGAAATTGGTGAGGAACATGGTCTCCATATCGTCCCAGCTGTTCACGCTACCTGGCTTGAGGCGGCGATACCAATCGAAGGCGGCTCCGCGAAGAGTGCCGACGAATGACCGCACCATCAGAGGCTCATTGCCGAAAATAATACCCAGGTGCGATTTGAAATAAATCAAATGCTGAGTGGGGGAACCCTTCCCATCGAACGGCGTGAAGTTGATTAAACTAAACTTCGCCGGATAGGGGATCGATTCCCACTCTCTCGGGTATGGACAAGGAATGCCCGTCTTCTTCACCTCTTGAGCGGAGATCAATGTGTTGATTTTGCTCTCGAGATCTTTGATCTTCAAGTCTTCACTTGTATCTTCGTTGGCATCCTCGTTACCACCCCCTGCATTGACGGGAGGGTTATTGGCATTGTGAGCTTCATCCCTATCCGTGTGCTCCTCTTCCTGAACAACCTGCTTACGGTGACTTGGTTCACCTTGTTGGTTCCTGAACGCCTGGATTTGTTGCTCATGCATCTCTCTCATAGTCTGCATGGCCATCTGCATCTCGAACCTAAAGCTTTCCTGTTGTTTGGCTATGGCATCTTCGAGCATCTTGGCCACTTCTTCCGCGCTTATCATGAATGACTCGCGGGGTTGTCCTTCGCTGGACACTGTATTGTCCGATGCGACAGCAGAGCAGGAATCCGATTCTTCATCTTCCGAAGGCAATCTTGTCCGAACCCTACCATAAGTTCCTCGTGCGATGGCTCCGGACTGCAGACGGGTTACACGCCGGGACGCTTCCAGAAACGATTTGAGATCAATCTGTGTCGATGTCTCTTTGCTGGTCATGTTGGCGGTGACCCTCGGAAATTCTCCGTCTTTAACCACCGTTCTTCTTTGCCGGAAACGCCTATACCTTGGTTTTGGCGTTTCGGTGCCGAGCCTTTCGAACACTGAAATTCTCTCGGGGACTACCTTGATGCAGTTGCATTGAGACAGTACCGCCCGAATGAGCTTTGAACAAGGGCACTGAGTTTCTAGCCTTCGAGGACTTCTCTTTGTGGTTTTGCTCGTACCCCCAGCACGATAGTACAGCTCGTCTGTTTGAAAGTTGGAGCAACCTATCGTGTGTTGACACGATTTCTCAGGTATAACGTAATCATCATCAGACGATAACGTTTCCTTCTGAGGGAGAATTGCCTTCCTTGGACTTTCAAGAGTCACGCGCCTTGAGACATGCCTTTTTGGGCGTGAATTCTCAGCGGGCTCCTGAACTTCAATGCGCAAAGTAGTGCGCTTGGGGCGACCCCCAGCATGTTGCGTTGTGAGCTTCATCCGTATCCGTGTGCTCCTCTTCCTGAACGACCTGGTTACGGCGGCTTGGTTCACCTTACTGGTTCGTCAGTGCCTGAATTTGCTGCTCATGCATTTCTCTCATACTCTGCATGGCCATCTGCATTTCGAACCTGAATCTCTCCTGTTGTTTAGCCATGGCTTCTTCGAGCATCTTGGCCACTTGTTCTGCGCTTATCATGAATGACTCGCGGGGTTGTGCTTCGTTGGACACCGTATTGTCTGATGCGACAGCAGAGCATGAATCTGATTCTTCATCTTCTGACGGTAATCTTGCCCGAATCCTACCATAAGTTCCTCGTGTGATGGCTCCAAACTACAGACGAGTTAGATACCAGGGTACTTCCGGAATTGATTCGGGATTATCCCTTGTCGATGCCCTTTTGCTGTTGGTGTGCATAGCTGCCCTGATTTCTTTATCACGTTGGAGGTGACGGCGACCCCCAGCGTGTTGAGTTGTTCTGGGCTTCTTCATTGGGCCTAAACTCTCTTGAACTGGAGCTTTGGCTCTCTCGTCGGGAATTGGACCGAGGCGCTCCAAGACTGACTTCCTTTTCTGGGATGGTCCTGCGGGATCTCCCGGAGCAGTTGTGAAAATCATCGGCGGTTTGGATTGATTCACCGGAAGTTGAACTTTCGACGGCTGCAGTTGACGCTCTTTGGTCTGAACCGCCGCTTCAGACTTCGGTACTAAGCCTTTCGAACACCGAAACTCTCTCGGTGACTGCCTTGATGCAGTTGCACTCAGACAGGACCGCCCGAATGAGCCTTGAACAAGGGCACTGAGTTTCTAGCCTTCGAGGACTTCTCTTTCTGGCTTTACTCGTACCCCCAGCACGATAGTACAGCTTGTCCGTTTGAAAGTCGAAGCAACCTATCGTGTGTTGGCACAATTTCTCAGGTACAACGTAATCATCATCAGACGATAACGTTTCCTTCTGAGAGCGAACTACCTTCTTCGGGCTTTCAAAAGTCGCGCTCCTCCAGCGTTGATCGGTTCCGTTTGACACGGACCCATTCCATTGTTGGCGGCTTGGAAGAACCACCATTCATTGATTGTTGAGGTTGCTTGCCTCTTTTGTTCTTCAGATCCGCGTTGTAGCGGATCCCGTCAACTGACTCCATGGCCTTTGCGAATCGTTTCGCAAGGCGTTTCTTCGGGCTTTCAAAAGTTACGCGCCTCGAAACATGCCTTTTTGGGCGTGAGTTCTCAGCGGGCTCTTTGACTTCAATGCGCAAATTGGTGCGCATAGCTGCCTTGATTTCTTTATCACGTTGGAGGTGACGGTGACCCCCAGCGTGTTGAGTCGTTCTGGGTTTCTTCATTGGGCCCAAACTCTCTTGAACTAGAGCTTTGCCTCTCTCGTCAGGAATTGGACCGAGGCGCTCCAAAACTGATTTCTTCCTTTGGGACGATTCTGCACGATCTCCCAGAAAAGCTGTTGGAATTACCGGCGACTTGGGTTGATTCGCCGATGGTTGAACTTTTGTTGGAGGCTGCTTCGGCCTCCATACTTGGCGGGTTGGTAATGGCTTTTTGGCCACTCTTTCTTCCTCTAACTTTTTGGCCTCCTGCACAAGAATTTTTGCTTGTGCGAGTAACGCGCGGCGTTTGTGAATCTGCTCTTCAAGTGTCGAACGGTTCCGTTTGACCCGGATCCATTCGTTCGTTGGCGGCCTGGAGGAGCTGCCATACTTCAGTTGTTGAGGCTGTTTGCCTCCTCTGTTCTTCAGATCCACGTTGTAGCGGATCCCGTCAACAGACTCCATGGCCTTTGTGAATTGTTTCGCAAGGCGTTGACGTTGCCTTTGGCGGGCTCTCTTCGAGAGAGTCACCACGCCCCCTGCGGCAGAAGGGTTGGCCAGAGCAGCTCCGACCTGGTTGGGGATTGGAGGAATCTCACCCGATGCGACTTTGGCATCCAGCGGGGCGAGATCTTCGTTGGTGTTTTCCACGTCTTCATACCAACGAGTTTTTCTCCTGGAGGAGAACTTGGACTTCTTGGACTTGCAAGGGGAGGTTGATCCGGACGAGGACGACAAGTATTCCTCGAACCTCTGTTAGTCGAACTCGTATTCGACCTCCTCCACGACCGGGATTGAGATCCGCGGCTGCGACGCTCCGATCTCGGCAGCGAGATCGGCGGCTCCCACTGTGGTCGCCAGATTGTTCGCGGGAAAAATCGTGTCTTTCTTTGTAATTGATTCCATTGTCATCTTAAATAACAGCTTTTTGAGTTACAAAAGATCTGGTCTTTTTATAAGATCCGGTTACAATGAAAATCAAAGAAAAATAAACAAAGATTACAACTTTCTCCTTTTGTGTCGAACAAATCGTGATATCCTGTTTTGCGGTCTCTCGCTTTTGTGGGTTCTTTGCCTGCGCCGGGGTTTATCCGTGGACCACCACGAGATCTAGATCTGATCGGATCTACGCAGTACGACGGGTATTATTTCACCAAGGAAATAATAGCAGGGGGGATTGGTTCACCAAGGAAACAATCGCCCAAATCTCGGGATCAAAGACCAAGCTTTGATCCGGAGTACGCCTGCGTAGATCTGAGATCCGGTCCTCTCGAACTCTTGCCTTATTTGTCGTTGACTATCGCCGAGCACCAGATCTGGATGAACAAGTCCTCGAAGTCCTAAAGTTTGAATCTTTTTTAGATCTGAGTCTTCAATCCAGCAGGGCTTCGCCTCCAAAAAATCCATCCTTTTCAAATGAACCAAGGGGGGCCTATTTATAGGCTCTCTGAACTATGCCCGCGCACAGATCTGGGTCGGCCACCTATGGGTGGCCGGCACTGGGCCGAGCCACCCATGGGGGGCTCGGCTTTGGCCGAGCCCCCCTTAGGCGTTGGGTTTCGTCGTTTTGCATTTTCGGTTCAGTCCGTGATTCGGTTGACTTAGACTCTGATTTGTTGATCTGATTTGGCAGTAAATCCGATTCCTGATTTGGCAGTAAATCCACTTCTGAGTTCGAGTCCGAAACTGATCTTGATTCGATCGTGATTCGTCCGAGTCTGCCCTTGGTTGGATGATTCGTTGACTCTTCGAACACTTGGCTTGATTCCACACGCGAATAGATGTATTCCGTTGCTTGCATGCGATTCGTCAACCTCGTCACCTCGTTGGTTCGTCGGTTTGTGCCGAGCTGTGCTAAGGGACCTATAAGCAATTTTATATGCCTACAAGTTTGTTTACGGTTTTTAATTTTAGGCTGGGTTTAGGATTTGAGTTTATTATATGTTTCATTCAAATGGTATAACTTGGTATGATAATGAGAATGGGTTCTTCAAATATCAAATCACTTCCCTCCCATTAAAACAAAAGCTTTCAATTTCAGTGGCGGTGATAAAATGTTTCATTTTTGCACACACTAATGCAACTATTATATATCTTGTTTGAACAATCTTCGACTTCATGTTGTTATCTTGATTTTCACTTCCTAGGCTAGTTGTCAAATACATAGCATATGTAGTAAGGATGTTCGGTTAGGGCAGAATTATTAAAACTGTGAATCATTAAAAGTTAAAAGTTATATGATTTGAATCATTAAAACTGTGATTACGGCAGAGTATGCTTGAGTGAGAGTATGTTGTTCCCAAATACTATGCAGTTACCTCTTACAAGAGTCATGTTTGATGCAAACAACAATAATTAGGGCATGGACCTTTTGGATTAGAAAACGTGTATGACATTTTTAAATTCATCAACATAATCATATAAGTAATTTGATTGTTTTTCTTTCTCGTACTTGTGTGGTATATGAAATGAGAATATCTCTAAAGCTCCTTCACAAGCTTATAATCTCCTTCATGTTTGTAGTTTTTAAATAGTGAGAACAAGTAGCAGACCGGTTCAATATTATTGTCAACGATACAACAACACATAGTTTATAAAATTCTTTAATTTGATGAAACCATTTAATAATTTAATCTTAAGTAAGAAACCTAAGTTGAGTCTATTGTGTCAATTGTGCTTCTTTATCTGAATTGGGCTTTGCATTGTCATTGTGCTTGTTATTATTGTGTTTGTTGGCAACTTGTTTTTTGTTTCTTAGTTATTGTGTATTTTACTCATTGATGAATTTTATAATTTCTGGTTTCTATTAATCAATTAGAATTAGTTTATTTTTGTTTTCATATTTTAGACATTGCTTGCATAAATCTTCATTGAAAAGATGATGGAAAAAGAGTGGGTGTGGCTCCACGGGTAAGAATCATATCTTAATCTGTTGGTTCACCAATACTTGTAAAATATAGTAATTTAACTAGATCTGGAATGTATTTTGTTCTTTCTCTCTTTCTTTGAAAATCATAGATCCACCCTCGAGTACTAGCAAAAAACATTTCAATTTAAAAAGACAACTGAAAAGAATTTGGGATTTCCCACAAGGATGTTCTGCCCTTGCACGGAATGTCGTAATATGAGCCATCAAGATGGAAGTACTATTTTTGAACACTTGGTTACAAAGGGGATGGATCTTTCGTACCGCATGAAATCACATTGGAATAAGCATGGAGAGAAACAAGAAAGTGGTGAGAAGCTTGATTAGGAAGCCACTAAGGATGAGACATATAAATTATTCCAAGCTGCCTACTTTATGGATGAAGAACTTGTCCAGCCTATACCTATTAATGAACCTACTGAACATGGACATGGTGACGAGTTCATAAGGAGACTAGAATAAGCACAAACTCCTTTGTATCCAGGCTGTGAAAGTTACACAAAGTTGTCAGCCATTGTAGATTTGTATGGACTCAAAGGCAAGAGTGGATTATTAAGTAAACATTTCAATGAGTTGTTATATATCATTCAACCTATGTTGCCAAAGGACAATGTTTTGCTAGATTTAGCCACCTTGATTAGAAGCTTCCTCAAGATATTTGACATGGGGTATGAAAAGATTCACGCTTGTGTGAATGATTGCTATCTCTTTAGAAAGAAGTATGAGGAACTGGACAACTGTCCAACATGTGGTGCTTCAAGATGGAAGATAAATAAGCGTACTAAAGAAATTAGAAAAGGTGTTCCAGTTAAGGTTTTGAGATATTTTCCTATTATTCCTAGATTTAAAAGGATGTTTAGGTCTTCACAAATGGCTAAAGATTTGAGATGGCATTTTGGTAACAAAAGCACTAACGGGAAAATGCGTCGCCCTGTTGATTCTTTAGCTTGGAACCTGGTTAATGATAACTGGCCCTCATTTGCAGCTGATCCATGCAATCTCAGACTTGGACTTGCTACTGATAGTTTCAACCCGTTCTCCATCTTAAGCTCTAAATAATGTTGTTGGCCGGTAATGCTTATGAATTATAATTTGCCTCCTATGTTGTGCATGAAGAAAGAGAATATTATGCTAACATTGTTGATGCCTGGTCCAAAGCAACCGGGAAACGACATAGATATCTATCTGCAACCACTTGTAGATAATTTGCAATTGTTGTAGGAGAATGGGGTTGAGGCTTATGATGCATTTAGCAAATCAACTTTCAATTTGAAGACAATATTGATGTGGACTATATAAATGACTTTCCAACATATGAAAATATTACTGGCTGTTCTATAAAAGGAAGAAAAGCATGCCCTATATGTGGGAAAAATACACATCATAGATGGTTACACTTCAGCAAGAAGTTTTCATACATGGGTCATAGGAAATTTCTAAAACCCTCACATCCATGCCGAAGAAAGAAATCATGGCTTGATAATAGTGTAGAGCATGGTAGCAAGCCCAGAGCCCTAACAAGTCACAATATTTCTGCTGTTCTAAATGATTTTCCAAATGATTTTGGAAAAGGTGGAGACAAAAAAAGGAAAAGGAATAATAATGAGAATGGTGGTGATGATGATGAGGATGAGGATGACACAAGTGACATTGATAATCAGAATGAGCTTACTAGGTGGAAGAAAAGATCAATCTTTTTTTCTTTACCGTACTAGAAGGTTAGTGTTCTGTTTTTCCTTTATTTCATATTTTTTATATATTTTGTTTTAGCTTTATAATTGGTTAATGTATTTCTCTATTTTTTATTTGTAGGAACTTCTGTTACGTCATAATTTAGACGTGATGCACATAGAGAAAAATATTTGTGAGAGCATAATATAAGCACTATGTTGCATAGTGGAAAATCAAAAGATGGGATAAATGCTCGTAAGGACTTGGAAGATATTGGAATTAGGAAAGACTTGCATCCAGAATAGTGGGGAAGCAGATTGTACCTTCCACCAGCACCACATACATTTTCAAGGTCTGAAAAAAAAAGATTTTGCAAGAGGATATATGACTTCAAAGGGCCTGATGGTTACTGCTCAAATATCGGGAACTGCATAACATTGGAGGATTGTAAGATTACAGGGCTTAAATCTCATGATTATCATGTCCTAATGTAGCAATTGTTGGCTGTTGCTATAAGAGGATTGTTACCGAAAGGGCCTAGAAAAGCGATACTTCGATTATCTAGATTTTTCAATAGATTATGCCAGCGTGATAGCGAAAAGTTGTTGGACCTTAAGAATGAGATCATTGAAACTTTGTGTCAATTGGAACGCTTTTTTCCGCTATCATTTTTTGATATCATGGTACATTTACCGATTCATCTAGCAAGAGAGGCATGCTTGTGTATGTTTTCGTCAAAAATTATCGTTTTTATTGTTGTCGAACATGTTACACCGTTTATCAATTTCAAGTTCAAGCTGATCTTTTTATAAGATCTTATTACAATGAGAAAAGTAAAGATTACAACTTTATGAAACAAAATGCAGGAGTAGTTTATCTCCTGTTGCGTTGTGTGGGATCTTTGCCTGTGCCGGGGACACGTTAGTCCGTGAACCGTCATGGATCAGATCCGGTTGACAAGTGTAATTATGCTCTTGCTTCACGAAGGAAACAATCGCAGCAACGATAATCATGACCAAGCGAGATTGTGGCTCTTCTCGAGATCAAAACCAGGTTTGATCCGGAGGAAAGAGGGGGAGAGAATCTCAAATCTTTCGAAGGCTTTTTCTTTATGAAAAAGTTCACCAAGATCTGTCAATTCTCCTCTGAAATTCGTGCTCTAGTGTTCAATTGGACAATACCTCACCCTCAGATTTTAGATCCTCTCAACTGAAGACCTTGGACTTCTATTTATAGGCTTTTGTCGCCATGTTTTCTAATAAGATCAAGTGTTTTGACGTTATCTGCGGTTGATAGCCGCCCAGGCGCACTTAAGGATAGCTTCAGAATAGTTGGGGAGGTCCTGGGACGAAATAATTTTAATAAAACATCAAAATCTATGTTTTGGGAGTTTGGGAGTCGCGTGGTGGCTCGGAGCTGTGCGAGCCACCATTTGGTGACTTGCATCAATGCGAGTCACCATTTAGTGACTCGCACAAGCGCGAGTCACCATTTGGTGACTTGCATGCGTGCGAGTCACCATTTGGTGACTCGCATGTGTGCGAGCCTCCTGACCTGTTGTTGTGTCTTTTTGACCCTTTTTGTTATTTGTATCTCCTTCGGTTTGCTTGTTTTCCCCTTTTACGGGTGTTTCATCTCTTTGTTGACTTATGCACTTTAACGGTTCGCTTCATGCATTTTATCGGCGTCAGATATTCTTCATTTACTTGGGTGATGACGTTCATCATGTTCTCTTTGTCTTGAGCTGCGTGTGGGAACCCATAGGTAATTTTTAACGTCTACAGATACCCCCTCCAAAGTGTTTCAGTCTCGTTCCTTTTATAGAAGAGTCTGGAATACTTTGGATATGGTAGGTCCAACATTCAGTCGGTTTGACAGAACCTGTAATTGGTTTCAGCTCTCAGCTTCTTTGGTCTTCAATCTATTCAGTATTTTGTCAAACAGATGAAGTTCTTTTGGTACTGCGTTTATTGTCTGACCATTGTTGAAGTCTTGAACTGAGACTGGTGTGTAATTTTCTGAACTCATCTCGTGCCATCGAGTTGACTTTGAACTGATCATCTTTGTTAAGAATTCATATCTGAATGTAGTTGAACTCTGTAATCTCTCTTAGCTTTATTTTGGTGAAGTTATCGGCGTGTTGACCTGTGTTAACACAGTTTATACTCGTACGTTAACTAGAGTCTACACAGTTTAAACTCTTAAGGCGTTAGAGTTAGGAGGACCAGTTTATACTTGTATACTCATGGGAGTTTTGCCGGGTTATCCTTAAGAATACTCTGAATAATATTCTCCAGAAACTTCCCAACAAAGATATGCAATAGTTAAGACTCATATACACATCGGAGTATGAATATGGGTCCTGTATACGTTGAAAATACCCGAAAAATTGGTCAAAACACTCGTAAATTGGCCAAACTTCTTGTCACACATGCGAGTCACCACTTGGTGACTCGCATTGCTGCGAGTCACCATTAGGTGACTCGCATGGGTGCGAGTCAGCACATGAATTTTTTGATTGACTTCTTGATTTGGTTCGGTCTGGCTTGGCTTGGTTTGGGCTATTTGAACTGGGTTTGGTTCGGTTCAGGGCTCTTTTAAAAGCCCGATCTCTTCTTCCTTCTCTTCTTTGTCGTTTCAAATTTCTTTCGAGCCATTTCCTTAAGAACTCATTTCAAACTGTTTCCAAATCCTCCTTACCCTTTGTCTCTTTGAATCTTGTCTTCGAATCTCTTTGATCCCATCGGATTCAATTTTGAGGGCTAGGGTTTTGGTTTAAGTCTCAAGCTCGAGGCTTGCTGTGGGTTCAGCTTGCAATATTCTCCCCTTTAGACTTTCAGGTAATTTCAACACTCTCCCTAACATTAACTTCATTTAGGGTTAGCTTCGTTCATGTTTTGATTTTGACGAAGGAATGAAACCCTAGACTATTTTCTTTTTTGGGGAAATCTTGAACCATGACCTGTTCTTGATTGTGTGAGAGGATTTGAATGATGATCGAACTCTTTATTTCACTCCTTTAGTTGAACTTTGGGTGATTGTCAAAGATTTGACTTTGGTTTGGGTGCTAACCAAATCAGTTGAATTAATATTGAGATGTGAAACACTTGGACTTGGGTACACGATTGCTTACCTTTGATCCATTTTCTTGCATTCTGATTTTCAGCTTTGAGGGGAATTTTGAGACCTTGTGCTTGGATATCAGAGCCTATCCCCTTACGTACACGAATTTAGCCAAACTTAGGTTTGTAATCCACCTAAATTCCCATGTTTGACTTGGTTAGGTGTACGTGAGGTATTTGCCTTAACTCTATACAAACGCCTTGTTCTTGATCCTGAGAAATGATCTGGCTTGCCTGTTACCCTCTCATTTTGCATGTGTAGCCGCGCATGAGAACTGATCTCATATAAACTGAACCTTTAGTTTTCGTCATGAACCGTTACGTAATTTGAATCCGGAACCCTGCATGATAAATACCCTATCGAGCTTTTAGTGCACACGATATTTTGATTTAGGCACGTTGTTATTTTCTTGTTTGGCCACATTCATGTCTTGAACCAAAACCCCAAGATATTTGGCTTGATTTGAGCTGTCATGGGTTGAAACTGATTCTGCATCAGGCCCACTATATAGGTTTAATCGGATTTTTAACCGATAAATCCTATTTCGTAGAATAGCGCAATTTTCCCTTTGTACTAGTTTGCTACTTCTCAACCTCTGACGTAATCGAATTGTAAACTCTTTTAACAGATATGTCGCCCAAGAGATCCCGCGTCACTCGAGGTCGCTCGATGACTCAGTCGCTCGAGCCGGCGCCGTTTAGTTGCACATGTATAACTTCATCGTCTCTTTTTATTCATGAACTCAATATTAATATATCATGCTGCATTTTGCTTGGTCAAGGCATGTCTGAATTAACTTGGGGCGATTTCCTACTGCGTTATATTCCGGAGAGCGGGTATATTATCACGTTGTCCGTGTGATGATATATCACATACTTCGTGTGTATAGCGTAGTTCTTAATCGTCTCGCCTAGTTAATAAGATCATGACTCTATTTCACAGCTTGTGAGGTGAGTTCAATGCTTATACTACCTTGACATAGGTATTTATGATTATATCTAATAATCACATATTATTTACCGTAATTGAGTTTCCCTCGAAGGCGTTTAATGCTCATACGGTGGAAGGTCGTTGTAGTGAGGCTTATTCCTATACCGATGAACCAATTCCTGTACCGGTGGCTACCTAATTTGCTCCAGGTGCACCGGAAGAGCTCCCGTCGCTAATACGGAAGGGAGAGCGCCGCACTTTAAGGTAACTTATTACGGATGCACCTCTAGTAAAAGACCCAAGCTCTACACATCCATTAAGGAAAACCAGACTATTTGTTCAGTGACTCTGTAGAAGATCCAACTACAGCGTCTCTCAGAACTGAACAATGGTTGTATCATGATGACGGCGGTCACTTATACCTCCCTCTGATTCTCGTCACCATTCGCTTACCAAGCTACGATGCCAGGCCGTCCTACGGGAAATGTCATGGGGGTTAACAGAGGAGCATGACTGTGTTCATTGCGGTTACATTACCCATAGGGCGATTCCTGGATCAAGTGATCGTAATCGGATAACAAGGCTACATCCGGGGGTCCAGAGATTGAATGATCCCCCCAGAGGTGAGGTCTTTACCATTTTCAACACTATAAGGAATCGACTCGCGAGTTTGGGTCGAGAGCTACCAGCAACTGGTCACCGATGTTTTGGTTGGGTGCATTCATCGGATAAGCTTTGGTGGGCTCGTTTGAGCAACTATATCTTAGATCGGTTCGATGAGGAGTTGAAGGTTAGTGGTTTGTACACAGCTATCCGCACCACCACTTATGGGCTACCAATCAGCGTTCCTCACTTCCTGGCACTGTTGGAGCTTTACAACCCCAACACCAACACATTTTTGACCAAGTATAGTGAGTTAGGGTTGGCGCTGTATGAGATGCACAAGGTCTCCGGTCTTCCGATGGGCAATATGATCTATTAAGAATACTTCCCTTCTAATCGAGAGCTGCAGCAGTTGAGGTCGTTGATGCCCAACCGTTACAATGCTTTGTCAGATCTCACCTGCCACTATCACATAGCTTTTGGTGGGTGCCGACCCATTATCAAAGAAGCCACGACCGCAGATCAGTTTGAAGAAATTTGTGGATTATTTGTTCAAGAACATCGACGGCAGCTCGGGTGAAACGATACATGAGTTGACGCTACTGACCCCCTCCGAAGTTAACGAGCTAATTGGAAAGTCCAACACCCAGTCTTACACTACAGCTGGCGTTGAAGATGATTTTGTCACTAGAACCAAGTTCCAAACATTTTTGTGGCAAGCGGTGAAACCGATCCAACCCATCACGTTGCTTGTCGTCTACCTCGCCATCTGGTTAATGAAGTGCGTGGTGCCATACCAATCTACTGATGCGTTGCCTCTAGAAGTTCTTTACCCTGCAGTTCTGCTTGCTCATCGGAAAAATCTGTCTCTTCTTTCGGCAATGATTGTGGATATTCATAGAGGGCTTCATTATATTGTGAAGGTGTTCACTCAAGGGGAGGGTAAACTATCAGCTCAAATCCCTCTTACCAAACTTCTGCAGACTCATCCGTTCCTTTTCTCTAATTAATAGGAAGCTATAAATAGAAAGGACGAGGGTTTGCAGAGATTAAGAGGCAACTTCAAAACCAGAAGTGCTGTGTCTTCCCTACTTGCTTCTCGTGATTTTTGGGTCAATATGGCAATTCACTGGTCGATACGGAGGCGCCAGGTATAGGTCAGACTTCTCTTGATTCCGGTTGCTTCGATTGGTTGATCAATATTCAGCCGGGCCACTTGATCTTCCGAGTACAGAACCACTGCTATATAGAGTCATACTTACTATGTTGGTTCGCGCACCAATTCGGGTACGATGAAATTTATATCGGGAACCCGAATCGACAGCTCCGGACTCGTGGTGGATTGATAGATGGGACTAGGACATAGCTGTGGAGTATAATCAGCTGCAC
This sequence comes from Asparagus officinalis, assembly GCF_001876935.1. Lineage (NCBI taxonomy): Eukaryota > Viridiplantae > Streptophyta > Magnoliopsida > Asparagales > Asparagaceae > Asparagus > Asparagus officinalis. The sequence goes on along the minus strand of NC_033794.1, from coordinate 42,731,535 downwards.
TGGTGCCAAGTTCAAACTCCCCGGTATTGAGCATAAATTGGAGATGGCTTTTCTACAGTGCCGGTGGCTTTTAGCAGCCAATGAGTCCGTGCCCATATGGCCGATCGCAGAGTTGGCGGATGAAGAAGCTGTTCAGATTGCCACTCGGATGATGTATGAGGCCGAGTTTAAAAAAAGAAGAGAAAAAGAATGTGCGTGTCCTTCTGGCCAGGAGAGGCAGAAGAAAGCCATCTTTCCTCCCAATCATGAGATCTCGAAAACTAATATTGCGAGTGGCCAAGAGGCCAGAGTCAGCGATGATGAAGAGGAGCTGATAACAGGTCTGTCGAATCCTCTCTCCTTAGAATTAATTAAGTTAGTAATAGCTGATCGAGCTCGCTGCTCGAAATTATCTAAACCTTCGCCGGCTCCGAAGAAGGCGAATATGCAAGTTTTATTCACTTATCCTAATAAGATGTCAGTTGAACTCCCAGGTGTGACTTCCGAGGAGGAGGAAGAAGAAGAGCCCCAGCTTATACACCGGACAAGATCTCAGCCTACAACTCAAGTCACTTCAGGGCTAGAGTCACGTTCTAAATTTACTCATGAGTGAGTCACTGATCTGGAGGAGGCTCCCCTGCTAAGCGTAAAAAGTTAGCTTCCAAACGACATGGTGGACTCCCGGCTTCGGGAACGAGGCTTAGCACTGACATTCCCATCGGTAGAGAGGGTAATGTTCTAACTCTTTGTGATCCTTTGACTGTTCCATTTATTAATTCCTAGACTTAGTCATTACTGTGTCTCAGGAGGTCGTGAAGAAGGTGAAGAGGAATATGATCCTTTCTCCCATATTCGATGACTTCGAAAGATCTGACTTTTCCTGACCAATAGATGAGGTTATGGCCGCGGAACCTGTAGGTGCTAAAGCAGGTCAAATATTGAAGCTGTTGTGGAATCTGATGCCGGACCTGATACAGGTGAAATGGTTAGAGATCCAGGTACATCTAACATTGGTGATAGGTCTTTTATTTGGTGGGAACTGAACGATTCAGAACTTGTGTCTCCGCTAATTGTTTCTATGGTTCTTACCCTCTTAGAAAAATTAGGCGGTCTTGAGTAATAAAGATGTGGAACCCAGCGCAGCTACTGAAGGTAAATTTCACTTCCTCTTATTGCACGTTCTTGGCTTTTCCTCTTTCTGCTTTAACACTTTGATTTTCTGTAGGTGTTTCAGTAGAGGATCTAAGCGAGGAGGGAGCCTTCGATGATGCGACCCTCGGAGAAACGGGTATACCCTCACCCGACCCGATTCCCGTCTCTTTGGACTCTGACAACAGGCTTTTTGAAGATATGTTGTCTGAACAAGCTCAGCGTGAGGCTGCCGAACCGATAAGCACAACCAATTCGCCTACCAGTATGATCTTTATTCCCCTGTTTCATATTCATTTATCAGTTTCCTTTTAACCATAGGAGAGTTCCAATCGTAGGACCAGTCGTTAAGACTGATACAACTACTCTTATTAGAGGGTCAGATGAATCTGAGGGTCTCGATTTCTTGCTATTGGTAGGGATTGTCATCGAGGCCAAGTCTTCGGCTCCCGATATACAACTTCCCATTCTTTCGGAAACACCAGCTACAGTGAGTGTTGGAACTATTAGGGGGAACCTAACTGAACAAGTCGTGAGACCAACCGAAGAAGTTGGTACTTCAATGACCGCTACAACCACCGTGCTTCCTGCGACTCATGAATTCGGACAAACGGAACCGAGCATGATGCGTTTAGCTGAAGAAAGCTCCGCAGGCGTTGGTAGATTTCGCACCATGTCTTGACTTAGAATTATTTTATACTTTGGAATATTCATCTCTTCTCTTTTTATAGGATTGTCGTCTCAACTCCGGGACACAGTTAAGGCATTATTGTCGGATGATGATCTGGAGAAGCCCAGCCTCTATTTGGAGGTCAGCCACTTTTTCAATTTTGTAGGGTCATTGATCGACAAACTTCTGCAGAAAGGGCTCCCTTTCAATCAGTTCTGACCTTTCCTCGAGCACAAAATAGCCTCGGTGAGGGACGCTGGCTCGCCAAAAATTGCAGATGCCTTGACCACCTGAAGCGGCTAGAGCATGAATTTAAAAAGCTGCAAGAGCTCTGATCCGTTGGTGCTCCTGGTTTTGTTGCTGCTCAGATGGAGACATGCCTACAATCCCGGCGTGAAGCTAGAGCATCTGCTGAGCTCGGGATTCAGGCACAGAGAAAACGGGTGGACCAGGTGAAGGAGGTTCTTTCTGATAGAAAAGCCCATATACACAAGCTCGATTCTTCCATAGCTTCTACCGACGCCGAGATAGCGGAGCTTAAGCAAAAGCTTGCGGAGGCGGAAGAGCGAAGGGCTATTTTGGAGGTGACCAGGGCCGGGGAAGAGCATGGCAGGCTTGTGATATCCAGCAAGGTGACGCTCTCAGAAGAGAGATTAGCCGAAATGGAGGGGGGAGCTGCCAGGATTTTATCTATCTCTGATGAATCCTTCAAGGCAAAACTGCAATGTGAGCTTGAGCGGACCTATGTCAAAGAATTATCCAACTTAGAGCAACAAATCCTTAATCATAAGCTTGATGTAGAGTGACCGCAATTTGTTGTATCTGAACACTTGATTTCATTAATGAAGATACGTTTTTTGTTCAATATACCTTCATTATGATTTTTTCATTCTACTAAGCATAATCAACAGTACTACTTATATGATTCTTAGCAAATCCTCAGCCTTGTATGGGTCTGATGAGCCTTTACCGACTATCGTTTGGGTCGGGCTAACATGTGAATTATCTACGTCCGTTTCACATGTAACGTTATGCTAAAAGAGTTAATCCTTTTAGTACTACGATATTGAATACGTAGACTTGGTTATTTTTACGGGAACGGACTGTTCGCGGTGAAAATCGTGTCTTTCTTCATTATTGATTCCATTGCTATCTTTTTTTAGTTACAAAGATCCGGTCTTTTTTAGATCCGGTTACAACGAAAATCAAAGAAAAATAAAAGAAAAGATTACAACTTTCTCCTTTTGTGTCGAACAAATCGCGAGCTCCTGTTTTGCGGTCGCTCGCTTTGTGTGGGTTCTTTACCAACGCCGGGGTTAATCCATGGACCACCACGCGATCTAGATCCGGTCGGATCTACACGATTCGACGGGTATTATTTCACAAATGAAATAATAGTCGTAGGGTACTAATTCACCAAGGAAATAGTAGCCTTTAGTTCTCGGGATCAAAGGCCAAGCTTTGATCCGGAGTGTGATTTCATGTAGATCTCAGATCCGATTTTTACCTCTCTCGAACTCCTGCCTTTTGTGACATGGACGCTCGCCGAGAATCAGATCTGAATCTTCAAGTCTTCAAGTCTTCGAAACTCTGAGCTCAATCTTCAATTCGGCAGAGTAACGGCTCTCAAAGTTCCAACCTTTTCAAATGAACAACCCTTCGCCTATTTATAGGCACTCAGATCTGTGCCTAGGCACAGATCTGGGCTGAGGTGGCTCGGCCACAAGTGGCCGGCCACCCCTGGGTGGCTCGGCTCATGCCGAGCCACCCTGGGGTGGCTCGGTTTCGGCCGAGCCCCTCAGGGTGTTTGGGTTCCCCGATTAGGCAGTAAATCCGCTTCTGAGTTGGAGTCCGAAACCGATCTTGATTCGATCGTCATTCGTCCGAGTATGCCTTTGGTTGGATGACTCGTTGACTCTTCGAACCCTTGGCTTGATCCCGCACGTGTATGGATGCATTCCGTCGCTTGATGCGATTCGTCGATCTCGTCGCCTCGTTGGTTCGTCGGTTTGTGCCGAGCTATGCTAGGGGACCTATAAGCAATTTTATATGCCTACAGATACCCCCTCCAAAGTATTTCAGCCTCGTTCTTTTATAGAAGAGTCTGGAATACTTTGGATATGATTGTCCCCACCTTCAGTCGGTGTAACGGGACCTTGGAATGGCTTCTGTTCTTGATTCCTTCAATCCTCCAGGCTATTCGGTGCTTTGTCGAATGTCTGTAAGAGTTCCAGTGCTACATTTATTGTCTGACCGTTGTTGGAATTTTAAACTTGAAGTCAATTCTTGATTTTTCTAATCTTTAGCTGACCATCGATTGTTGGCGTTGAGTCTTTATTTGCGACGCGTTGTCCGGCGTGGTGTTGTTGAGTTATCCTTAAGAATATTTATAAAAATATTCTCCAGGAACTTCTCAACCAAAAATAGGGAATAGTTTATACTCATATACCTTATTGGAGTATTAAGAAGCAGTTTATACTCGTATACTTTTCGGAGTATTGATTCTTTCATTGCAACGCATTGATCGGCGTTGACCTAGGGTTACGTGTTGACCAGCATTGACCCTAGGGTTTTGAATGTCGTACGTTGACTGTTTGGTCGCAACGCGTTGACTGGCGTTGACCTAGGGTTACGCATTGTCTGGCGTTAACCTTAGGGTTTTGAACGTCGTACGTTGACTGTTTGATTGCAACACGTTGACTGGCGTCGACCTAGGGTTACGCATTGTCCGGCATTGACCCTAGGGTTTCGAACGTCGTTGGATGCTCAAGTCACGAGACCAACTAATGAAGCTGATGCGTCAGTGACTCTCGTATTTATAGGATTTTTGTAAACCCTCAGCCATCAACGGGTTTGATGAGCCTTTACCGACCACCGTTTGAGTCGGGCTAGCATGCGGATTATGTAAATCCGTTCCGTATGTGACGTTGTGCTAAGAGAGTTAACGCTCTTAGTGCTACGATATTGAATACGTAGACTTCGTCTTTCTCACGGGAATAGACTACCCGGCGACGAGTGTTAGGCGTTGACTTTGGGGTTTTTGGCTAACCCCCAGCCTTCAACGGATTTGATTAGCCTTTACCGACTACCGTTTGAGTCGGGCTAGCATGCGGATTATGTAAATCCGTTCCGCATGTGACGTTGTGCTAAGAGAGTTAGCGCTCTTAGTGCTACGATATTGAATACGTAGACTTCGTCTTTTTCACGGGAATAGACTATCCGGCGACGCGTGTTAGGCGTTGACTTTGGGGTTTTTAGCTAACCCCCAGCCTTCAACGGATTTGATTAGCCTTTACCGACTACCGTTTGAGTCGGGCTAGCATGCGGATTATGTAAATTCGTTCTGCATGTGATGTTGTGCTAAAGGAATGAACTCCCTTAGACTTGATGCTACGACTTCGAATACGTAGACTTCGCTATTGTTATGGGAATAGGCTACCCAGCAACGTGTATTAGACGCTGACTTATCCCTACTTAGGCTTCGGGATAAAAATACCCCAGACTGGTATTCTGGTGTCTTTTTCAATCGGTAAAAGACTAAACCGGCGACGCGTGTTAGGCGTCGGCATATCCTTTCTTAGGATTCAGGATGAAATTCCCCATGCGTGTAAGGCATGGATTTTGGGCGTTATTAATAACAGTTAAGAACTAATCGGCAGCGCGGGTTAAGCGCAGACTTATCCCTGCTTAGGTTTCAGGACAGAATACCCCAGAATCGAACTCTGGTGTCTTTTTCTACGGAAAAAGACTAAACCGGCAGTGCGTGTTAGGCGCAGACTTATCCCTGCTTAGGATTCGGGATAAACTTCCTAGTACCTGTGAGGCACAAATTTTGGGATTTGAAAAAGGTGGTGTCTTCTCTTGGGGCAAAGACGAACCCGAAATGGGAGAGGAAGAATTTTATATTCTATCTCCCGACACTGAAGAAGAAGAATTTTATATTCTATCTTCAGCTGGAAAGGAGACTCGAGGTGGGATCTCCACCCCCAGAATCCGGAAAGGTGAAACTAAGAGTGGGATCTCCACTCCGAGAATCAAAAAGATTCGGATAACCCTAACTGTCGGAAGGTTTGATTATCGAACTAAAGATGAATTTCTCGTTTATCGAGAGTGAATTGTGGTTTTGGTCCTAACTGTAGGAAGGTTTGACCAAGTGGGAGGTTTGAGGTGACCCTAACTGTAGGAAGGTTTGATCACTCGATTTGAAAGTGGACCTCTCGTTCATTGGAGGAATCGAGAGGGGATTTTGACTGTGGTCCTAACTGTAAGAAGGTTTGACCAAGTGGGTGTTTTGAGACAATCCTAACTGTAGGAAGGTTTGATCGCTCAATTTGTGGACCTCTCGTTCATTGGGGGAATCGAGAGGGGATTTTGACTGTGGTCCTAACTGTAAGAAGGTTTGACCAAGTGGGTGTTTTGAGACAATCCTAACTGTAGGAAGGTTTGATCGCTCAATTTGTGGACCTCTCGTTCATTGGGGGAATCGAGAGGCGATATGCGCCGTTTGAGTAGACTATGTCTATAACAAACGGGCCTTCCCATTTGGGTTCGAATTTACCTTTCTTCTTGGAATTGAGGATTATCGATCGGCGAGCAGCGAGGACCAGATCTCCTTCCTTGAAGCTTCTCTATCGTACTCTTTTGTTAAAAGCCCTGGATATAGCTTCTCTGTCGGACTCTTTTGTTAAAATCCCTGGATATTCGGGCTTGATAAAACTCAATTTGTCGTTGAGCTCCCAAGCGCTTTTCATCCAACCTCTCGAGTTCTTCGAGACGTTTTTGATGCTGTTCTTCTGTCGTCATCTCAGTTGCGAGAGCGATCCGAAGTGACGGGATTTGAATCTCGTCTCAAAAATAACTCATAAGAGTTAGAGAATTTGACAATAATAAGAGGAAACATTCCGACATTCAGAGTTTGAACGTGAATTTCTTATTCATCACTTCTACAGTGACTGGGTTATCCCTAAGAATACTACACGTAATATCCTTCCGGGAACTTCCCATTATCCACCCCCAGCTTTCCTTGCAAAACTGGGTTCGACATTATAATCATCCAAGAACTTCCCGTCAATGGTAGGAAATAGTTTAGACTCATATACCTATTGGAGTATCAGAGAGCAGTTTAACCTCTTATACCGGTCGGAGGATTGAGAAGCAGTTTATACTCATATACTCTTCGGAGTGTAGAAAGGAGCAGTTTATACTCTTATACTTATCGGAGTGTATAAAGGAGCAGTTTATACTCTTATACTTATCGAAGTGTTGAGAAGCAGTTTATACTCTTATACTTATCGGAGTATTGAGAAGCAGTTTATACTCATATACTCTTTGGAGTCTTGCCGTTCTTATTTGGCTTATCTGAGCGATATGACGCCGGCTTCAACCAAGGTCTGAATGCTATTCTTGAGAGCAAAGCAATCCTTGGTGGGATGAACGACCCTCCTGTGGTATGCACAGTACTTTGGGTCCGTAGTGTTGTTTGCCCTTATTACGAGAGGCGAAGTTTGAGTTCAGCGGATTAATCGTCGGTCGGTTCCTCTCGGCCTTCTTCCTTCAGAGGAAGCGTTCGGCTTGTTCACCGCGCACCTTCAAGTCTTTCCAAGTGTCAGACAGTGTTGTTCCCATTGCTTCCAACACGTCCAGTGCAAGGTTGTTGTGGCAAGTCTGGAGGATGAATTCCTCGGTGATCAGGTCCCGACAGTTCATCGCCTTGTTCCGGAACCTCTTGACGAAGGTGTCGACTAACTCCCCGTCTTTCTGCTTCTCATCGAGCAATGATCAGATAGATATCTCGGTGTCGTCGTCGAAGAAATTGGTGAGGAATTTGGTCTCCATGTCATCCCAACTATTTACGCTACCTGGCTTGAGGCGGCGATACCAATCGAAGGCGGCTCCGCGAAGAGTGCCGACGAATGACCGCACCATCAGAGGCTCATTACCGGAGATTACCCCCAGGTGTGATTTGAAATAAATCACATGCTGAGTGGGCGAACCCTTCCCATCAAACGGCGTGAAGTTAATTAGGTTGAACTTCGCCGGATATGGGATCGATTCCCACTCTCTTGGGTATGGACAGGGAATGCCTGTTTTCTTCGTCTCTTGAGCGGAGATCAATGTGTTGATTTTGCTCTCGAGGTTCTTGATCTTCAGACTTTCGCCTGTGTTTTCGTTAGCACGATTCTGAGGCGGAAGTGTGGCATTACGACTAGCATCCTCATTACCACCCCCTGCATTGACGGGAGGATTATTGGCATTGTGAGCTTCATCCATATCCGTGTGCTCCTCTTCCTGAACAACCTGGTTACAGTGGCTTGGTTCACCTTGCTGGTTCGTCAGTGCTTGAATTTGTTGCTCATGCATTTCTCTCATACTCTGCATGGCCATCTGCATTTCGAACCTGAAGCTCTCCTGTTGTTTAGCCATGGCTTCTTCGAGCATCTTGGCCACTTGTTCCGCGCTTATTATGAATGACTCGCGGGGTTGTCCTTCGCTGGACATCGTATTATCTGATGCGACAGCAGAGCAGGAATCCGATTCTTCATCTTCTGATGGTAATCTTGTCCGAACCCTACCATAAGTTCCTCGTATGATGGCTCCAGACCTTAGACGAGTTAGATACTGGGGTATCGGCGGAATTGACTCGGGATTATCCCTTGTCGATGCCCTTTTGCTGGTCATATTGGTAGTGACCCTCGGAAGTTCTCCGTCTTCAATTACCCTTCTTCTTTGTCGGAAGTGCCTAGACCTTGGTCTTGGCGCTTCGGTACTAAGCCTTTCGAACACCGAAACTCTCTCGGTGACTGCCTTGATGCAGTTGCACTCAGACAGTACCGCCCGAATGAGCTTTGAATAAGGGCACTGAGTTTCTATCCTTCGAGGACTTCTCTTTCTGGCTTTGCTCGTACCCCCAGCATGATAGTACAGCTCGTCCGTTTGAAAATCGGAGCAACCTATCGTGTGTTGGCACGATTTCTCAGGTATAACATAATCATCATCAGACGATAACGTTTCCTTCTGAGAGTGAACTACCATCTTCGGGCTTTAAAAAGTTACGCGCCTCGAGACATGCCTTCTTGGGCGTGAGTTTTTAGCGGGCTCTTGGACTTCGATGCGCAAATTGTGGCGCCTAGCTGCCCTGATTTCTTTATCACGTTGGAGGTGACGGTGACCCCCAGCGTGTTGAGTCGTTCTGGGCTTCTTCATTAGGCCCAAACTCTCTTGAACTGGAGCTTTGCCTCTCTCGTCGGGAATTGGACCGAGACGCTCCAAGACTGACTTCCTTTTCTGGGATGGTCCTGTGGGATCTCCCGGAGCAGTTGTGGAAATCATCAGCGGTCTGGATTGATTTGCCGGTGGTTGAACTTTTGTTGGAGGCTGCTTCGGCCTCCATACTTGGCGGGTTAGTGGCGGCTTCTTGTCTTCGGCTTGAGCCCGCGCCTGCGCTGATAGTGCGTGGCGTTTGCGGATGCGCTCTTCGAGTGTTGAACGGTTCCGTTTGACCCGGATCCATTCGTTCGTCGGCGGCTTGGAGGAACCGCCCTTCTTCAGTTGTTGAGGCTGTTTGGCTCTCCTATTCTGTTTGCCTCTCCATTTCTTCAGATCCACGTTGTAGCGGATCCCGTCAACTGACTCTATGGCCTTTGCAAATTGTTTCGCAAGGCGTTGACGTTGCCTTTGGTGGGCTCTCTTTGAGAGAGTCACCACGCCTTCCGCGACAGAAATGTTGGCCAGAGTAGATCCGCCTTGGTTGGGAATTGGAGGAACCTCACCCGATGCGACTTTGGCATCAAACGGGGCGAGATCTTCGTTGGTGTTTTCAACGTCTTCATACCAACGAGTTTTCCTCCTGGAGGAGAACTTGGACTTCTTGGACTTGCGTGGGGAGGTTGATCCGGACGAGGACGACAAGTACTCCTCGAACTTCTGCTGGTCGAACTCGTATTCGACCTCCTCCACGACCGGGATTGAGATCCGCGGCTGCGACGCTCCGATCTCGGCAGCGAGATCGGCGGCTCGCACGATCTAGATCCGGTCGGATCTACACGATTCGACGGGTATTATTTCACAAAGGAAATAATAGCCGTAGGGTACTAATTCACCAAGGAAATAGTAGCCTTTAGTTCTCGGGATCAAAGGCCAAGCTTTGATCCAGAGTATTGCCTCGTGTAGATCTCAGATCCGATTTTTACCTCTCTCGAACTCCTGCCTTTTGTGATGTGGACGCTCGCCGAGAATCAGATCTGAATCTTCAAGTCTTCGAAACTCTGAGCTCAATCTTCAATTCGGCAGAGTAACGACTCTCAAAGTTCCAACCTTTTCAAATGAACAATCCTTGGCCTATTTATAGGCACTCAGATCTGTGCCTAGGCACAGATCTGGGCTGAGGTGGCTCGGCCACAAGTGGCCGGCCACCCCTGGGTGGCTCGGCTCATGCCGAGCCACCCTGAAGTGGCTCGGTTTCGGCCGAGCCCCTCAGGGTGTTTGGGTTCCGTCGTTTTGTCCGGTCTCGTGGTTGATTCGGACTCTGATTTGTTGATCTAATTTAGCAGTAGATCCGATTCCTGATTTGGCAGTAAATCCACTTATGAGTTCGAGTCCAAAATTGATCTTGATTCGATCGTGATTCGTCTGAGTCTGCCCTTGGTTGGATGACTCGTTGACTCTTCGAATACTTGGCTTGATTCTATGCCCGAATGGATGTATTCTGTTGCTTGCGTGCGATTCGTCAACCTCGTCGCCTCGCTGGTTCGTCGGTTTGTGCCAAGCTGTGCTAAGGGACCTATAAGCAATTTTATATGCCTACACGGACCACCCGACAACACGCGTTAGATGTAGACTTTAGGATTTTTGGTAAACCCTCAGACATCAACGGGTTTGATAAGCCTTTACCGACTACCATTTGGTTCGGGCTAGCATATGAATTGTCTAAGTCCGTTTCATATGTAACGTTGTGCTAACGGAATAAACTCCCTTAGACTTAGTGCTACAAGTTTGAATAAGTAGACTTGGTCATTTTTTTATGGGAATAGACTACTCGGCAACGCGTGTTAGGCGCTAACCTATCCCTTCTTAGGCTTCAGGATAAAATTCTCCAGACTTGTATTCTGGTATCTTTTTCAATCGGTGAAAGACTAAACCAGTAATGCGTGTTAGGCGCTGACTTATCCCTACTTAGGATTCGGGATAAAATTCCCCACACGTGTAAGGCACGGATTACGGTGTTATTAATAACAACCTGCCACAATGTGGAATATGTGGTCTTTTGTCCTTTTTACAACAAAAGACTAACCGGCAACGTATATTAGGCGCTGACTTATCTCTATTTCAGAGTCGAGATAAAGTTCCCCGTGCATGAAGTGTACGGATTTAAAGTTGAGAATTGTGTCTTTTCTCAGGGTAAAGACAAACCCGATACTAGAGAGAAAGAATTTTATATTCTGTCCCCAGGCCTTGTTTAGGGTAAAGATGAACCCAAATTGGAAGAGAAAAAATTTTATAACCTATCTCCCAAAACTGAAGTGGAAGAATTTTATATTCTATCTCCAGTTGCAAAGGAGACTCAAGGTGGGATCTCCACCCCCAGAATCCAGAAAGGTAAAACTAGGAGTGGGATCTCTTCTCCGAGAGTCGGAAAGATTCAAGCAACCCTAACTTTTATAGCACTGGTTACTTAATCCAAGGAAATAGTTCCTCATTTATTGAGGTGAAATTTCAATTTCAACCCTAACTTTTATAGGTTTGGCTGAAAGTGGACCCCTCGTTCATGGAAGGAATCGAGAGGGGATTCTGGTTTTGGCCCTAACTTTTATAGGTTTGACCTGAAAGCAATGGGAGTAAGATACAAATAAAAGCTAGAATTTTGATTTGTATGACTTGTTTGGTTGGGGTTTCTCACATCAAGTGACAGAGGCTTAACGTGAAAAGGGGTTTGTTAATTGCCATAAATTGGCAGCTTAACCTTTAGAGTATTGTGTTAGGATCTTAACACTGGGAGTGTTAGCTGCACAAACACCGTGGGAACTTCGTGAGGAAAGATTGACCGAATGAGGTCATAAAATCTCATCTCAGCGAAAGAATTCTCAAAAGGTCACAGCAGTGGTCTCGATCATTTTTTTGGAAATGATTAAGGATGAATCGTTTAGAAGACAAGCCTTTATCACGAATAATCCATTAATCGTGGGTTATTCTTAAGAATGCCCTATACGGTATTATCCAGGAACTTCCTGTTTAAAAGTTATCCTGAACGTACTAAGGATAGTACTTTTTCAGAAATTTTTTATTTATTGCCATCATGATCTTATCACCGTCTTGGGTGACTAAAAAGTATGCACCATGGGAGTAGACCGTTTCTATCTCAAATGGTCCTTCCCATTTAGGTTGAAACTTGCCTTTCTTCTTGGACTTGAGTATCATTGGTCGCCGAACGGCGAGAACTAAGTCTCCTTCTTCGAAGCTTTGTTGGTTGACTCTTTTGTCAAAAGCACGAGAGATTCTGGCTTGGTAAAACTCAATTTGCTGTTGAGCCTCCAAACGCCTCTCGTCCAACATCTCAAGTTCTTCGAGTCGTTTTTTGTGTTGTTCATCTGTCGTCATCCCTATTGCCAGAGCAATACGGAAGGATGGAATTTGGATTTCCAAGGGAAGAACAACTTCGCATCCATATACTAATGAGTATGGAGTCTCTCCGGTAGGCGTACGAACTATGGTACGATAGGCCCAAAGGGCTCCACCAAGTTTGTAATCCCAGTCTCGCTTGTTAGTTCTCACGAGTTTTGACAAAATCTTTATGATTGTTTTGACAAAACCTTCGCTAATCCATTTGCTATGGGATTATATGTTGTTGACGAGACATCTTCGATTCTGAATTTCCCACAAAATTTGGTGAAGGCATTGCTCACAAACTGAGGGCCATTGTCGTGTACGATTCTTCTCAGAACTCCATATCGGTAGATGATATGGTGTTTAATAAACTTGACGACGTTGCTAGTCTTCACTTCTCTTAATCCATATCGGTAGATGATATGGTGTTTAATAAACTTGACGACGTTGCTAGTCTTCACTTCTCTTAATGGCACTACTTCAGCCTATGATATGGTGTTTAATAAACTTGACGACGTTGCTAGTCTTCACTTCTCTTAATGGCACTACTTCAGCCTACTTTGAAAAATAATCGGTTATTGCCAAAATGAAACACTCCCCTTTGACCGACGGCGGGAAGATAGGACCAACGATATGTCTCGAATGGCCATAAAGTGATGGGTGTAGGTGTTCCGGGGGTTGATACATATAATTTGCATGTATTTGGCACGTGTGGCACCGTCGGGTGTAGTCAACCGCATCCTTGACCATGGTTGGCCAATAATATCCTATTCTTTTGAAACGATCACAAAGCTTGGGACCGGGTTGATGTGCACCACAAGTTCCATCATGAGCTTCTTTGATAGATTCTTCCACTTCTTTTGTTGAGAGGCATCTAAGTAGCAACCCATCGTACACGTGATGATACAATGTTTGGGTTGTTGAGTTGTAATAGAATCTCGATGTCCTTCGTCGAATCGAGTCTCTTTCTTTTGTATCTTGCAGTAAGATTCCATGCACGACGTAATCGATAATGGGGAATTGCTAATCTCGAGGTTCAAGTTTAATTTTGGCCGTATGCGCCTCTTTGATATCCAAAACGCATTTTGGTACAAAAAGTTGGTGAGTTTTGATAGTAACCTATTGTTCTGTGTCGGGAGATTACGCCAAAGATACTGCTAATGCTGCTAATGCATCTGCATATGCATTTTGGAGACGTGAAATGTATTCGATGAAAAATTCTTCAAACGAACCTGTCATCTCAATGGCCAATTTATGATACGGTATTAAGTCTTGATTCCCGACTTCGTATTCTCCTCGAACTTGATTAACTATCAATTGAGAATCACCAAAAGCTTCGAGATATTCGACCCCCAGTTCTTTGGCAAAGTTGAGTTCGATAAGCAGCGCGTTGTACTCAGCTACGTTGTTGGAGCATTTTCCTATCAATGAGTAGGCTCGGGGTATCACGTGCTTCTTCGGGGAGACTAGGACGATTCCGACTCTTGCGGAGATTTTAGAATTACCAGGAGCGCTTGCCGCATTAGTTGCTTGGGAAGCGCCGTCGAAGTATAATTGCCAAATATGTTGATGAGAAATAACATTGACCTCATGAGTTTCATCTGTCAAATCTTCATATAATTCGGCTACATCAGTTGTAGGGTTAGCTGCCAAAAGATTACAAATCACCTGTCCTTTTACTGACTTCTGTTGTTTGAATTGCAAATCATATTAGGACAGAAGTAGGGCCCATTTTGCTAATCTCTAATTCATAGAGGCCGGTTGCGTCATGAATACCCGAACTGGGTTAACGTTTGAAATGACGTAGATTGTCTGTCCAAGAAGATAGTGTCGCATCTTTTGGATGACGAATACCAAAGCGAGACATTCTTTCTCAATCATTGGATACCGAAATTCAACACCTATTAAAGTTTGGCTTAAGTAATAGATGGTCTGTTCGTGACTGTTGTCATCATCTTGTGCGAGCAAAGCACTTAACGAGTGGTTCATTGCTTTAATATAAATCAAGAACAGTTTACCTGACTTCGGTGCTACGAGAACAGGAGGATTAGCCAGATATACTTTGATATCCTTAAATGCCTTTTGACACGCGTCTTCCCAAATGAATGACACACCCTTCTTGGTGAGTTTGGAAAATGGTTGGCATTTCTCGAATAGATTCGAGATGAAATGACGAATATAGGCTAGCCTCCCTTGTAATCCTCTGAGTTCTTTAAGGTTTCTCGGGAGTTGCAATTCGTTTATTGCTTTCACTTTGTCGGGGTCAATACAGATACCCTTCATGATGATGACAAATCCTAAAAACTTACCGTTGGACATTCCCAGGAAAGACTTAGTGGGGTTCATCTTTAACTGGTGAGTGTGCATGAGATTGAACATCATCCTCAAATCTTTGATATGATTGTCTTTATTATGACTTTGCACGACTAGGCCATCGACATAGCATTCGACGGTTTTCCGAAGGTGTTCCTAGAAAATCTTTGACATCGCTCGTTAATAGGTTGTGCATGCGTTCTTCAATCCAAAAGGCATAACCGTGTAGCAAAAGACCCCAAGAGGAGTTCTGAATGCGGTGTGTTTTTCGTCGTCCGGGTACATCTTTTTTTGATTGTAACCCAAAAATCCGTCCATAAAGCACATTCTCTAAAATCCACACGTGTTATTGATAATAACATCCATGATTGGAAGAGGAAAATCGTCCTTGGGACAAGCAGTGTTCAAGTCTCTGAAGTCGATATAGATCCTGATTTTCCCGTTCTTTTTAAGGACCAGTACGATATTCGCCAGCCAATCGGGATGTTGCTCTTCTCTGATAAAACCAAAGTCAATCAATTTCTTAACTTCTGCCTCAATTGCCTCCATAATCTGCGGACGAAATCGCCTCTGTGCCTGTTTGACGGGTTTGGCATCCGATTTGATGCTGAGGCGATGCATCGCTACATTTGGATCAAGTCCTGGCATATCCTTATAGTTCCAAGCGAAGACGTCTATGTTGGCCTTCTTGTTTTGATGATGTTTAACAAACAATTTACTTCTAATGTTGTTTGTCTAGTGTTTGTGTTTTCGTATTTATTCTAGGCAAACAATGAGTTGGAGGATGGATGGAATAGCGCTTTAACAATCATATCCAATAGAGGTTGGTGGAGTTGTGGAGTGAAGCTTATGCAATTCAAGTTCAAGATCCAAGTTCAGCTTCATCCGCATAGTGTACCAAGTCGAGCTTATTGAAGATCAAGATCTAGCTTGGGTAATTTAGTTTAAATTTATATTATGTGTGTTAGTACTTTAAGCTCAATCATATACACACATACACGTTTTGGTTTTGTATATATATATATAGTTATATATATACATATATGTTTTGGTTTGATTTCTTAGGTATGAAACAAATATATCTTTTCATATACATACTCATATGTTTCATTTTCTATTGTATTTGTAAAAATATTATATTCTTAGTTTTTGGACTTAACAATAATCATATACATATTTTATTAAGTCTACATAATCATTGTGCAGCCAAAATGTCAAAATTCACATGTTTACACTTTCATGTTTTGGCCTATTTTACAAAATAATGATATTTCTCATTTGGGAAGTCCTTTTAGAAAACCAGTTTTTGTAGCATGTGTATTATCATCTCTACAATCATTTCCCCAGCCGTGGCCAGCCTTCAAAGGGTGGGCTTCCGGCCATGACCGAGCACCCCTCGGTGGCCCGACTCCACCCCCCCTTCTCTCTCCTTGTGGGCACAAAAGGCAACAGTTCCCAAAGAGAGCCCCTTTTAAATTAAAATTAGGGGGGGTGGTTGTTTTCATTTGACAAGGACTTTTCTTTTCTTCCTGAACTTTTTGAGAGAAGCCGAAACTCCTCCTCTTTTGCCCGGATTTGGTTTCCACCCCTCAACTCGGAGATTCCTGAAGGATTTGAGAAACTTGGAGAACCCCGGATTTGAATTTCTAGCGAGCACCCGCACCGAAAAAAAGGCAAGGAACAGTTTCCGAGAGAGTCTAATCCCCAGCAATCTACGTTTCCCGTTACACTCCCGGCATCTTAAGCTTTTTGGTTCTTAGATTCCCCGAGGATCGAGCGGTCCGTCTTCCTTGGGTGAAAACGATCCCCTTCCCCCCGGCCTAAATTATTCCTCCCTGTGGGGATCAAATTACCCGTAATTACGTCCCCCCGTAGATCCTGCTTGGATCCAGATCACAGCGGGTGGGTCCCACCCGGTAAGCAAACCCAACCGGCGCCAGGCAAACAACCCCACAAGAAGCAAAGAGACCGAATAACAGGCAATCTTGTTGATTTGTTTCCGGTAAAGCAAAACAGAAGGAAGGTTTGGAAATTTTTGGATTCTTTGTTTCTTATTTTTGATTTTTTCATTGTAAGCCGGAATCCTTATAAAAAGACCCGGAAATCTTTCTTTGTAACGCATAAAGTTGTTTAACCCTGAGTTGCAAATGACATCCGAATAATTGAAAGGAAAACAACCTAAGCCCCCTTTTTTTCCCCGCGAACACCGTACGGTCGACCGTCCACGGTTTCCCGACCGCGGAGCCCATAAACAAATATAATGAGGTTTTTCCTTGAACTCATGGCGTGTCCCGACCCGGTGGCGGTCGAGCCGCCCGAACCCTGCACACATGACAATCCAGGTCCTGAAAACTGTTTCATCTGATTTTAAAACACTGTTTAAAAAAATAATCAAAATAATTTCCCCCCCCCCCAAAGAACAAATGTACAAACTTTGGAATGATTGTAAGAGATGATAATAGCAGCCGTGGCCAGCCTTCAAAGGGTGGGCTTCCGGCCATGACCGAGCACCCCTCGGTGGCCCGACTCCACCCCCCCTTCTCTCTCCTTGTGGGCACAAAAGGCAACAGTTCCCAAAGAGAGCCCCTTTTAAATTAAAATTAGGGGGGGTGGTTGTTTTCATTTGACAAGGACTTTTCTTTTCTTCCTGAACTTTTTGAGAGAAGCCGAAACTCCTCCTCTTTTGCCCGGATTTGGTTTCCACCCCTCAACTCGGAGATTCCTGAAGGATTTGAGAAACTTGGAGAACCCCGGATTTGAATTTCTAGCGAGCACCCGCACCGAAAAAAAGGCAAGGAACAGTTTCCGAGAGAGTCTAATCCCCAGCAATCTACGTTTCCCGTTACACTCCCGGCATCTTAAGCTTTTTGGTTCTTAGATTCCCCGAGGATCGAGCGGTCCGTCTTCCTTGGGTGAAAACGATCCCCTTCCCCCCGGCCTAAATTATTCCTCCCTGTGGGGATCAAATTACCCGTAATTACGTCCCCCCGTAGATCCTGCTTGGATCCAGATCACAGCGGGTGGGTCCCACCCGGTAAGCAAACCCAACCGGCGCCAGGCAAACAACCCCACAAGAAGCAAAGAGACCGAATAACAGGCAATCTTGTTGATTTGTTTCCGGTAAAGCAAAACAGAAGGAAGGTTTGGAAATTTTTGGATTCTTTGTTTCTTATTTTTGATTTTTTCATTGTAAGCCGGAATCCTTATAAAAAGACCCGGAAATCTTTCTTTGTAACGCATAAAGTTGTTTAACCCTGAGTTGCAAATGACATCCGAATAATTGAAAGGAAAACAACCTAAGCCCCCTTTTTTTCCCCGCGAACACCGTACGGTCGACCGTCCACGGTTTCCCGACCGCGGAGCCCATAAACAAATATAATGAGGTTTTTCCTTGAACTCATGGCGTGTCCCGACCCGGTGGCGGTCGAGCCGCCCGAACCCTGCACACATGACAATCCAGGTCCTGAAAACTGTTTCATCTGATTTTAAAACACTGTTTAAAAAAATAATCAAAATAATTTCCCCCCCCCCCAAAGAACAAATGTACAAACTTTGGAATGATTGTAAGAGATGATAATAGCGGAGGAGCAAATCGTCATACCCCCGGCGATATAACGTACGGGTCTCGGTATTGTAAAAGAACCGTGGTTGGCTCGGTTTAGGCCGAGTCCCCGGGTGTGTTCCGTTTCGCCGTTTTCCGGTGTTTTTCGTCTTTCAGTTCTTCGTTTGATTCGTCCGGACTTTGATTTGATAGCCCGGGTCTTTATTTGGCAGTATTTCCACCTCAGTGTTTGAGTACAAATCCATTTTGTCGTTGGATGACTCGTTGACTTTCCGAACAGTTGGATTGGTTCCACAGGCGAACATATGCCGTTGTTTGTGTGCTTTATCGCCTCGTCGCTCGACCATCCGTTGATTTGTCGAACCATCATGCCGAGCCATGCTAAGGGACCTATAGGCAATTTTATACGCCTACAGATACCCCCTCCAAAGTGTTTCAGCCTCATTCTTTTATAGAAGAGTCTGGAATGCTTTGGATATGATTGCCCCTACCCTTTGTCGGTGTAACGGGACCTGGAATGACCTTCGTTCTGTATTCCTTCAATCCCTCAGGTCATTCAGTGCTTCGTAGAATGCCTGTATGGGTTCCGGTGCTGCATTTATTGTCTGACCGTTGTTGGAATTTGAACTTGAAGTCGATTCCTGATTTTCCAATCTTTAACTCGTGTTGGTTGGTTCGACGTGCAACTAACGCTCGATTGTCGGTGTTGAATCCTCACTTGTGACACGTTGTCCGGCGTCGTGTTATTGAGTTATCCTTAAGAATATTTTTAGAAAAATACTCTCCAGGAACTTCTCAACAACAATAGGAAATAGTTTATACTCGCATACCTTATTGGAGTATTTCCGTGCTCCTCCCCAGGCGAGACCTTCGATCCCTATTGCTAGGCGGAAGAGATTGGCCCGCAAACCTCGTGTAGCTTCACGAGCATCTGGTATGGATCTGGCTGAAGATGATCCTGTTAGTGACAGAGGTAACGTCTACTCTTTGAACCATTTTCTTGGTTATTCTGAACATTGACTCATGTTTTTCCATTTCTATATAGGAGTGCGTGGGGAGAATGAGATGAGTCCCGATTCTATTCATGTATCTCCCGATGAGTCTGACCCACTACCCCCTGTCGAGAGGCCTACAGGGGTTGCCGACATTAGGGAGGAGGTCAATGTAGGACCTGATTCTGTGAGTCAAGGTACATCTAACATTGACAGCGTATTTCTTTAGATAATACATTAATGAATTTGTGTATCCTCTAACTGTCCTCTACTTCTTGCTCCTTCAGATAATTTGCAGGAGGCGAATCTTGGAAACGAAGAGGCTGTTGCACCCGTGAGAGGTAACTCATTTCCATTAGTTGTAGTCTCCTCATTCTTCTTCGGCACTTATATTCTTTTATGTCAGATTTCTCCATCGATGATTTTGACGAGGGAAGCCTGTTTGCGGACACTCCTATGATGCACTACATATATAGCTCACCTCAGATTGATGACCAGCTACCTGGAGATATGTTTCCTGAATCCGCATTCGCTAACAATCCCAAGGATGGTTCCTTTGAAGGTATGTACCCCCTTCTGAGTTGATTATAGGACTAGTCGATCTTGACTAATGCATCTATAATGTAACGCCTCTGCGAATTCTATTTTGAATTTGACAGGAGCTTTTGTTGAGAAAGACCATGTTGAGCCGGCTGTGAGACCAACTACATCAGTTGGTGCATCTACAGCCGTTACACCTCCACTACCCCCAGTGGCTCAAGGGGAAGAAGGTATAAGTCAACTCATTGCAGAGTGCTATTCCTTTTTCTTATTAAGATTTTTGACGAACTTCTCCCTCCTTTGTGTAGGGTGTTCTTCTCGGCTCCATGTCCTAGTGCAGGAGTTGTTATCTGACGACGATCCCGACAAGGTCGTCATTTGCATAGAAGTTCGTTTCTTCTTTTCCTTTGTGAAGGCCATGATTGACAAGCTCTTCTATGGCGGACTTTCACTTCACCAGTTCAAACCTCTCCTCAATTCCAGGATCAATTTGATAAGGGAGGCGGGATGTCTAGATTTGGCACAGGCTATAGTTGATGACCTTGATTGCCTGGAGCGTGAACTTCAGATGTTTCGTGAGCTCCGAGATGCAGGCGCTTCCTCATTTATTGCTACTGAGTTGGACACCCGCTTACAGTCACTACAAGAGGCTCAGCTCCTTGCTGATCTTAATGTTCAGATGCAGCGAGACCGAGTAGATCGAGTTGAGACCGGCCTTGCCACCAGATTATCTTCACTTGCCGAGCTCGACCTTTCCATTACTTCTCGTGAGACTAAGATAGACCAGCTCAGAAGGGAACTTCGCGAAGAAGAGGAGGCTTTGGGTATTCTTCAGATGACGAGAGTACAGGATCAGCAGACCTGCACGGCTTTGTCAGATGAGCTGAGGCCCTTGAAGCAGAAGTTAGCTGAGGTAGAAGAGACTGCGGCGAAAGTTTCGACTGACACTGAGGAGTCCATTAGAGCTGAACTTAGGCAAGCTTATGATGAAAAGCTGTCTAAAATCAGCAAGCAAATTTTTGGTCATAATTTTGATGTATGATTTTGTTTGCTGAGTACTTTGACCTCTGATTTCTTTAATGGAACTGGTTTTTGTTTTCATCTTTTATTATGATTCGTCATTACGTTTGAAATGATTGACCATAATACTCATAGGATTTTTGGCAAACCCTCAGCCATCAACGGGTTTGATGAGCCTTTACCGACTACCGTTTGAGTCGGGCTAGCATGCAGATTGTCTAAATCCGTTCCGCATGTAACGTTATGCTATGAGAGTGAATTCTCCTAGACTTTGTGCTATGATATCGAATACATAGACTTCGCCATTGTTACGGGAATAGGCTACCCGACGACACGTGTTAGGTGTTGACTCTAGGATTTTTGGCTAACCCCCAGCCTTCAACGGGTTTGATTAGCCTTTACCGACTACCGTTTGAGTCGGGCTAGCATGCGGATTATCGGAATCCGTTCCGCATGTAACGTTGTGCTAAGGGAATGAACTCCCTTAGACTTCGTGCTATGATGTCGAATACATAGACTTCGCCATTGTTACGGGAATAGGCTACCCGGCGACACGTGTTAGGTGTTGACTTTAGGATTTTTGGCTAACCCCCAGCCTTCAACGGGTTTGATTAGCCTTTACCGACTACCGTTTGAGTCGGACTAGCATGTGGATTGTCTAACTCCGTTCACATGTAACGTTGTGCTTAGAGACTGAATCCTCTAAGACTTGTTGCTATGACTTTGAATACATAGACTTCGCTATTGTTATGGGAATAGGCTACCCAGCAACACGTGTTAGGTGTTGACTTTATCCCTACTTAGGTCTCGGGATAAAATACCCCAGACTGGTATTCTGGTGTCTTTTCTACGGCGAAAGACTAAACCGGCGACGCGTGTTAGGCGTCGGCATATCCTTTCTTAGGATTCAGGATGAAATTCCCCATGCGTGTAAGGCATGGATTTTGGTGTTATTAATAACAACCTGCCACAATGTTGAATATGTGAGCGGGTGTTCTTTTTAACGGTTAAGAACTAACCGACGGCGCGTGTTAGGCGCCGATTTATCCTTGCTTAGGTTTCAGGATAAAATACCCCAGAATCGAACTCTGGTGTCTTTTTGTACAGAAAAGGACTAAACTGGCAGCGCGTGTCAGGCGCAGACTTATCCCTGCTTAGGTTTCGGGATAAACTACCTAGGATGAATCCTAAATTGAAAAAAAAATTTTTTTTTTTTTTTTTTTAGAAAATAGATCGATGTGGCGAAAGGAAGAATTTTATATTCTATTCCCAAACAAGGAAGGAAGAATTTTATATTCTATTCCTTGATTCTGGAAAGGAAGAATTTTATATTCTATTTCCAGTGCAAGAAGGAAACTAGGAGTGGGATCTCCACTCCGAGAATCTGGAAGATCTAGATAAACTTACCTTTTATAGGATTGGTTATCTGATCGAAAGATGAATTCTTCGTTTATCGAAGCGAAATTTCAACTTTGGTTATAACTATGAAGAAGTTTAGCCAAAGAGAAAAGAGGGGAATTCTTTCGTTTATCGAAAGGGGACTCCGAACTGAAAATGGACCCCTTGTTCATGTACGGAATCAAGAGGGCCGGAAGAACATTTTTGTGGATTCACCGCCAGTTGGACTTGATCAGTGAAAGATTTTGGTGGTAGAAATGATTTTGGGTTATCCTCTAGAATATTGAGCGTGATATTCTTTGAGGAACTTCCTGATAAATGGGTTATTCTGAATATACTAGGGATAGTATTTTTTCAGAAACTTACCATTTATTGGCATTAATTGCCTGCCGCCCTCTAGGGAAATCAAACGGTAAGCGCCATTTGAATAGACTGTGTCTATTACAAACGGTCCTTCCTACTTGGGCTCAAATTTACCTTTCTTCTTGGAGGTGAGAATTATCGGTCGACGAGCAGCGAGGACCAAATCTCCTTCTTTGAAGCTTCTTCGGCGGACTCTTTTGTCAAAAGCCCTGGATATCCTAGCCTGGTAGAACTCGATGTGTTGTTGAGCTTCCAAGCGCTTTTCATCTAGCCTCTCGAGTTCTTCGAGACGTTTCTGGTGTTGCTCTTCGGTTGTCATCTCCGTTGCGAGAGCGATCCGAAGGGAGGGAATTTGAATCTCCAAAGGTAACACCGCTTCGCATCCATATACTAACGAATACGGGGTAGCTCCCGTAGGTGTGCGTATGGTGGTGCGATAAGCCCAGAGTGCCTCCCCAAGTTTATCGTCCCAGTCTCGTTTGTTGGTCTTCACGAGCTTAGACAGGATCTTAATGATCGTCTTATTGAAGGCCTCAGCTAATCCGTTTGCAGCTGGATAATATGCTGTTGACGACACATCCTCGATCTTGAATTTGTCACAAAACCTGATGAAAGCGTTGCTTATGAATTGCGGACCATTATCGTGGATGATCCGTCTCGGCACGCCGTGCCGGTATATAACATGATGTTTGATGAAGTTGATGACGTTGTTCGTCTTCACTTCCCTAAGCGGAATCGCCTCAGCCCACTTTGAAAAATAGTCAGTGATAGCGAGAATAAACCGATCACCTTTCACTGAAGGCGGAAAAATCGGACCGACAACGTCCATACCCCAAGTCTCGAATGGCCAGGATGTGGTTGATGTGTGTAACCGTTCTGGCGGTTGGTGCATATAATTTGCATGCACTTGACAGGCGTGACATTCTCGTGCATATTCGATTGCGTCACGTACCATTGTTGGCCAATAATATCTCATTCTTCTGATTCGATCATATAGCTTAGGACCAGGCTGATGCGCACCGCATTCTCCTTCGTGTGCTTCCTTAAGAACTTCTTTTGCTTCTTCGTTCGAAAGGCATCGGAGAAGCAAATCGTCATACCCCCGGCGATATAACGTACGGGTCTCGGTATTGTAAAAGAACCGTGGTGCTCTTCGGCGAATAGATTCTTTTTCCCTTGCATCCTCCGGCAAAATGCCATATTGGACGTAGTCAATGATAGGAAAACGCCAATCTCGGGACTCAGACCCGATTTGAGTTGAGTTCACCTCCTTGGCGTTTGGGCTCCTATCATCTTCCTGTTCCTCGATATCCATATCGTATATGGGTACGAAGAGCTGATGCGATCTTACTGTGACTAGCAACTCTGTTTCAGGCGGTTGCGCGAGGGATACTGCTAGTGCCGCCAGTGCATCTGCGTAAGCGTTCTGGAGACGCGGGATGTATTCAATAAAGAATTCTTCAAAAGATTCTGCCATTTTGATGGCCTCCTGGTGGTACGGAATCAGATCTGGGTTCCTGACTTCATACTCTCCACGGACTTGGTTGACTATTAGCTGCGAATCTCCGAAAGCTTCGAGATATTCGACCCCCAGCTCTTTGGCGAAACTGAGTCCAATAAGAAGCGCGTTGTACTCGGCCACATTGTTGGAACATGGACCCGTTAACGAATAAGCTCGAGGCATCACATGCTTCCCCGGGGAAACTAGGACGACTCCAACTCCGGAGGAGACCCTAGGACATCCAGGGGTTACCGTCTTATTGACGGCTCTTGAGGCACCATCAAAGTACAATTGCCATACTTGTTGATGTGACGTGGTGTTAACCTCATGGGTTTCATCCGGCAGGTCATCATATACCTCTGCCGTATCTGTGGTCGGGTTTGCCGCCAGAAGATCACAAATTGCTTGTCCTTTGACCGACTTCTGCTGTTTGAAGTGTAAATCGTATTGGGATAAGAGAAGGGCCCATTTTGCTAACCGCCAATTCATCGAACCCGGTTGAGTCATGAATACCCGTACCGGATTAACATTAGCAATGACGTAAACCGTCTGACCAACCAAGTAATGTCGCATTTTTTGTACTGCGAACACCAACGCGAGACATTCTTTCTCGATCATCGAATATCGAGACTCGGCGCCTATCAAGGTCCGACTTAGGTAATAAACTGCCTGTTCGTGACCATTATCATCGTCCTGTGCTAGTAAAGCACTTATCGAGTGGTTCATCGCCTTGATGTAAATCAAGAACGGTTTACCTGATTTTGGTGCAACGAGAACAGGAGGATTTGTTAGATACGTTTTAATATCTTCGAATGCTTTTTGGCAGGCGTCATCCCGGATGAATGACACCCCTTTCTTGTTTAACTTAGAGAAAGGTTGGCATTTCCCAGAAAGGTTTGAGATGAACCTCCGGATATAAGCTAAACGCCCTTGCAATCCTCTAAGCTCTCTCAGATTCCTTGGAGGTTGCAGTTCGTGTATTGCCTTCACCTTGTCTGGGTCAATGTGTATACCTTTAGTGGTAACGACGAATCCAAGGAATTTCCCGCTGGACATTCCAAGGAAGGATTTAGTGGTGTATACCTTTAGTGGTAACGACGAATCCAAGGAATTTCCCGCTGGACATTCCAAGGAAGGATTTAGTGGGATTCATCTTCAGTTGATGACTCCGCATGAGATCGAACATCGTCTTTAAGTCCTTGATGTGATCTTCTTTGTTGCGGCTTTTTACCACCAGATCATCAACGTAGCATTCAACCGTTTTTCTGAGGTGCTTCTGAAAAATCTTAGTCATCGCTCGTTGGTATGTGGCACCTGCGTTCTTAAGACCGAAAGGCATCACCGTATAGCAGAAGATGCCGAGGGGTGTTCTGAACGCTGTATGTTTCTCGTCATCTGGGTGCATCTTAATTTGATTATACCCCGAAAAGCCGTCCATGAAGGACATTCTCTCGAATCCGCATGTGTTATCGATAATAACATCCGTGATTGGGAGAGGGAAATCATCTTTTGGACATGCTTCATTCAGATTCCTGAAGTCTATGCAGATCCTGATTTTGCCATTTTTCTTCATGACGGGAACGATGTTAGCTAACCAGTCTGGATGTTGTTCCTCTCGGATGAATCCTGAGTCGATCAACTTCTTAACTTCAGCCTCGATGGCTTCCATAATCTGCGGACGAAACCGTCTTTGCTGTTGTTTGACAGGTTTGGCATCCGGCTTGATATCGAGGCGGTGCATTGCTATATTGGGATCAAGCCCTGGCATATCTTCGTAGTTCCAGGTGAAGACGTCGATATATTCCCTGATGAGAGCAATTAGTTCCTCTTTCTCATCTGGGGGAAGACTACCGCTGATGAATATGGGTTTTGGATTGGCCTCATCACCCATATTAATTTGGACTACTTCGTCTTCGGTTGGTGGTTCTCTCTGTTCGAACCTGTCACCATACTGCAAGCTTAGATGATGAGCCCACGGGTCTTCCCACGTTGGCATTTGATCATCATCCTCCAACGTGGATGGGTCAGCTGTAGTCATGTTTGACATTAAGGTTTTGAACATTTCCCCCAAACTTGTGTCGGAATCCTCAGCTGAAGAATCTGGCAAGTACCCATCTTTAGCTTTGTTAGCAATTTGATCGATAATTTGCCAACCGCATTCGTCTTCTGATGAGACATAGCCTAAGCCTCTCTGGTGACGGTAGTAGTCATAGGGTTTTCCTTTCGGTACATATGCTGCTTTGGCTGGGACGCGGGAACCTCGATCAAAATATAGGCCTTCTCCAAGTGTGAAGTTGTATCCCTGCTTTTCCATAAGCTTACGTGCTTCCGGACTATATTTAGACAAATGTCGCCCGGGTTTGTCATCATCTTCATCTTCACTTAGGAACTGATCTGGTAGTGGAGAATTTTTTCCTTTACCGTAAATTACTTCCTTCGCGCCCTTTATTTTGTTCGGGATGATCATGGTTGTTCCGAAAGAATGTTGGAGGCGTTCTTTCGTTACATAGGACGATCGAAGCGGCATATACAAATCAGGATTATCATACAATCCCTTCATCACATCATCAAGAGACAGGGAGTACTCTAAATCATCATTTATTTCATTATTGGCAAGTTGCCAGTTACAACTGCCGTCTGACGATTGTTCATCGTCAAGATTGATTACAAAGGGTACAATGTCATTTAAAACAAAACCACCATTGTAATCGAATCCGGCTTCGGAATCAGCTTCTTCTCCGCTGTCCGTGCCTTGGACCGATGGTTCAGTATCGGATTCGTTACCATAAAGGAGAGAGTCAGTGAAATAATTCTCAAACCCTTTAAATGGTTGCTTATCCGCGACCACCGTCCTGACCCTTCCATCAGCGTCGACATATTTCAAACACTGATGTAAGGTGGAGGGAACTATAACATTACTATGGATCCAAGGCCGACCCAATAGTAAGTTATATGATGTCTCAGCATCAATTACATAGCATGTGACCTCTGTCTTCAGATCGCCCATCTGACACTTTATCCGAATTTTACCTAGAGGCCTTGACCCGCTGGTGTTGAATCCGTAAATAACCGTGCCTGTGGACGCTAATTTGCTGACCGGAATGCCAAGGCTATGCATCAGACGAAGTGGCATAATGCTTACAGCGGAACCCGGATCGACTTGGATCCGGTTGACCTCGCTGGAACCAATGTATCCGACGAAGTATAGGGGCCGATCGTGATTCGAATTCTTCGTTTGCATATCCTCTTTGGTGAAGGTGATGCAGGGAAGGTTCTTAGTCGCCATGTTACATTGTTGACTCATCAATTCTGACTCTCCAGGTGTTGGCTTGATTTGAGTCAGGAACACTTCCGAATTGGCTAAGGCTTCTTGCAGAGCTTCTCTAGTCTCCTTGGACATCCGCAGTAATTCATACAACGTTATTCGTGCTGGAATGTTGGCTAGTTGAGCCATTATATCGAAGACTTGCGGAGTTTTCGAGCTTTCCGGTTTGTCTCTTCTAATCGGGCGACTGAAACGAGACTGCTTCGGATTTTGCATCTCCTGAGGATTCTTCTCTTTTGGTTTATTCACCGGCTGTCTTCTAGCATCTTCACCCGGTGTAGTGCTCGCAATCACCCCCATCTCCGTGAGGGTTTTGGCTGGTCCCTGTTTATTCACCCCCTGTTCACTGGGTGGTGGATATTTGTAGTGATACTCATTTCCACTCCGGGTCGCGAAGACTTCTTGTTCTTCGTCGGAAAGCGGGAATGCAGGGATTTTTTCATCATCTTCCCCTGGGATAGCGAAGACTCCACAGCAAGACTTTCCTTTCCCTTTGGATTTCCTCTTTGATGACGATTCAGCCCATTGTTCATCTTCAATTAGGTCGGGGTGAACCCATAGGATTTCACCGTTTGGAGTTGTGTGCGGCACAAGTCCTTTTTGGCGTTGTCCATGCAGGTCATCGTTCACCGTCTTCATCCCGACTTTGGTGATGCGCTTCGGCTCGAACCAAGTCGTAGGTATTGTTCGCGGGGAAAGTTGGTGTTTTCTTCATTATCGATTCCATTGCACTCAGTTAACAACTTTATGCGTTACAAAGAGATCCGGTCTTTTTATAAGATCCGGCTTACAATGAAAATCAAAATAAAACAAAGAAATCAAAATTACAACTTCTCTCTTTTACCGAACAAATCACAAGATCCTGTTATCCGGTCTCTTGCTTCTGTGGGTTGTTTGCCTGCGCCGGGGTTGCTTACCGTGGACCACCGCGTGATCTGGATCCAAGCAGATCTACGACGTATTACGGGTATTATCCCACCAAGGAGATAATAGCCGGGAGGGATCGTTTCACCAAGGAAACGACCGCTCGAATCTCGGGATCTAAGAACCAAGCTTAGATCCGGAGTGTAACGACGTAGATCTGAGGATTAGACTCTCTCGAACTCCTGCCTTTTTCGGTGCGGGTGCTCGCTAAGAATCAAATCCGGGTCTCCAAGTCTTCAAGCCTTCAGATCTCCGAGTTGAGGTGACAATCCGGCAGAGTTTCGGCTCTCTCAAAAGTTTCAGAAGAAGTCCCTCAAATGAACAACCACCCCCCCTATTTATAGCCTCTCTGAACTGTGCCTTTGTGCACAAGAGAGAGAGGGGGGGGAGTCGGGCCACCTGAGGGTGGCTCGGCTCATGCCGAGCCACCCTGAGGTGGCTCGGCGGACTTTCAAATCCTTCCACGTCTTGGATGGTGCCGTGCCCATTGCTTCCAACACGTCCAGCGAGAGGTTGTTGTGGCAGGTCTGGAGTATAAACTCCTCGGTGATCGGGTCCCGGCAATTCATCGCCTTGTTGCGGAACCTCTTGACGAAGGTGTCGACCAACTCCCCGTCTTTCTGCTTCTCATCGAGCAATGACCCAATAGAAACTTCGGTGTCGTCATCGAAGAAGTTTGCGAGGAACTTTGACTCCATGTCGTCCCAGCTATTTATGCTCCCTGGCTTGAGGCGACGATACCAATCGAAGGCGGCTCCGCGAAGAGTGCCAACGAATGACCGCACCATCAGAGGTTCATTACCAGAGATGACTCCCAAGTGCGATTTGAAATATATCAAATGCTGAGTAGGGGAACCCATCCCATTAAACGGCGTGAAGTTAA
Organism: Asparagus officinalis; assembly: GCF_001876935.1. Taxonomy (NCBI): domain Eukaryota; kingdom Viridiplantae; phylum Streptophyta; class Magnoliopsida; order Asparagales; family Asparagaceae; genus Asparagus; species Asparagus officinalis. Next base: position 42,702,317 of record NC_033794.1, on the reverse strand, counting down.
TTAGACTGAACTTCGCCGGATATGGGATTGATTCCCACTCCCTTGGGTATGGACAAGGAATGCCCGTCTTTTTTGTCTCTTGAGCGGAAATCAACGTATTGATTTTGCTCTCGAGATTTTTGATCTTCAGGTTTTCGCTGGTTTCTTCGCCAGCATTCTCATTACCACCCCCTGCGTTGACGGGAGGATCATTGGTATTACGAGCATTCGCATCCTCATCTTCCAGATTAATCGGGTTACGATGATTCTGCTCGCCTTGTTGGTTCGCCAATGCTTGGATCTGTTGGTCATGCATTTCTCTCATCCGCTGCATGGCCATATCCATTTCAAATTTGAAACTTTCTTTCTGTTTAGCCAAAGCGTCTTCAAGCATCTTGGCCATCTGTTCCGCGCTTATCATCAGGGCCTCGCGGGGTTGTCCCTCACTGGATACAGTATTATCTGACGCCACCGCGGAACCGGCATCGGATTCTTCATCTTCTGAAGGGTGTCTTGTCCGAACCCTACCATAGGTTGCTCGTTCAATGGCTCCGGACTGCAGACGGGTTCTAGGTCGGGATGCTTTCAGTATTGTTTCGAGATCATCTCGTATCGACGTCCCTCTGTTGGTCATGTTGGCGGTGACTCTCGGATGTTCACCGTCTTTGACCGCTATTCTTCTTCGTTGGAAACGCCTATGCCTTGGTTTTGGCGTTTCGACACTAAGTCTCTCGAATACTGAAACCCTGTCAGGGACTGTCTTGACACAGTTGCATTCTGAGAGTACTGCCCGAATAAGCTTCGAGCAAGGACATTGCGCTTCTAATCTTTGAGGGCTCCTCTTTCTGGTTTTATTCGTACCCCCTGCACGATAGTACAGCTCGTCCGTTTGACGGTTGGAGCAACCCATCGTGTGTTGGCACATTCTCCCAGGTATAACGTCGTCGTCATCAGACGACAACATTTCCTTCTGAGGATGGTTTATCTTCTTCGGACCGTCCAGAGTCGCACGCCTTGAAACGCGCCTTTGTGAGCGTGAATCTCCAGCAGGCTCCTGTACTTCTATGCGCAAAGTTGTGCGCTTGGGCGCCGCAATTTTCTCCAAGTGCTGCGGGTTGCGGCGACCTCCAGCATGTGATATTGTTTGGGACTTCTTCATTGGTCCCAAGCGTTCTTGGACTGGAGCTTTACCTCGTTCTTTGGGAATAGGACCGAGGCGCTCCAAAACTGACTTTCTCTCCTGGGATGGTCCTGCAGGATTTCCCGGAGCAGTTGCAGAAATCACCGGCCGTTTGGATTGATTTGCCGGGTGTTGAACCTTTGGCGGTTGCGGGTTTTGCTCCTTAGTCTGAACCACTCCAGACTTCGGCTTCCAAACCTTGCGAGTCGATGGCTGCTTCTCGGCCACCTCACGCTGTAGCTTGCGACGGGCTTCTTCAGCTTTAGCCCGCGCTTGCGCAGATAATGCGCGGCGCTTGCGGATACGTTCCTCCAGTGTCGAGCGGTCCCGTTTGACACGAACCCACTCCATTGTTGATGGCTTGGAGGAACCATCCTTCATTTGCTGTTGAGGCTGTTTGCCTCGTTTGTTCTTCAGATCCGCATGGTAACGGACCCCGTCAACAGACTCCATGGCCTTGGCGAACTGCTTCGCGAGGCGTTGGCGCTGCCTCTGGCGAGCTCTCTTAGAGAGAATCACCACGCCTTCGACGGCGGATTTGACCTGCTTCGAGGCCGGTAGGACTTCACCTGACGCAACTTCGGCGTCGAATGGGGTGAGGTCGTCGTTGGTGGCTTCAACTTCTTCGCACCAACGGACTTTTCTCCTGGAGGAGAACTTCTGAAACTTCTTGGACTTGGGGGAGGAGGTAGATCCAGACGAGGACACGTACTCCTCGTACTTCTGTTGGTCGAACTCATACTCGACCTCCTCCACGACCGGGATCGAGATCCGCGGCTGCGACGCTCCGATCTCAGCAGTGAGATCGGTGGCTCCCACTGTGGTCGCCAGATTGTTCGCGGGAAAAGTTGGTGTTTTCTTCATTATCGATGTCATTGCACTCAGTTAACAACTTTATGCGTTACAAAGAGATCCGGTCTTTTTATAAGATCCGGCTTACAATGAAAATCAAAATAAAACAAAGAAATCAAAATTACAACTTCTCTCTTTTACCGAACAAATCACAAGATCCTGTTATCCGGTCTCTTGCTTCTGTGGGTTGTTTGCCTGCGCCGGGGTTGCTTACCGTGGACCACCGCGTGATCTGGATCCAAGCAGATCTACGACGTATTACGGGTATTATCCCACCAAGGAGATAATAGCCGGGAGGGATCGTTTCACCAAGGAAACGACCGCTCGAATCTCGGGATCTAAGAACCAAGCTTAGATCCGGAGTGTAACGACGTAGATCTGAGGATTAGACTCTCTCGAACTCCTGCCTTTTTCGGTGCGGGTGCTCGCTAAGAATCAAATCCGGGTCTCCAAGTCTTCAAGCCTTCAGATCTCCGAGTTGAGGTGACAATCCGGCAGAGTTTCGGCTCTCTCAAAAGTTTCAGAAGAAGTCCCTCAAATGAACAACCACCCCCCCTATTTATAGCCTCTCTGAACTGTGCCTTTGTGCACAAGAGAGAGAGGGGGGGGAGTCGGGCCACCTGAGGGTGGCTCGGCTCATGCCGAGCCACCCTGAGGTGGCTCGGCAACAGGTTCAGGGGGTCAAAACAGGTTCAAGACACCCCGGGGGTGTCCCGACAAAACCGGGACACCCTGGGGTGTCTCGGTTTTGCCGAGACACCCCATGGGGGTGTCTTGCTTTTTTCATGGTCCCCCCCCCTTTTGTCTTTTTCTTCATTTTGTTTCCCCCCTCTTTGTTTTCTTTCTTGTTTGAATTTGTTTCCCCTTTTGTTTTCCCCCCTCTTTTCAAAAGAGAATTCATCTTCTTCCTCCAAACCTCCTCCATTGTTTTTCTTTCAAGAGCTCCATACCCCAAAGAAATTCGGTTTTTTGTATGCTCCTTCTTGGCCGAAAATTTTCACTTTTCACTAGGGTTTCTCCCTCCACCTTCAAGCTCGGATCTTGACTCTTGGATTGGGGATTTCAAGCCTCTTGATTTGGGTAAGCTCCTCTTCACCATCCTCTTATTTTGTGGTAAAGGTTGCATTTTTATTCTTGTGGTAGACTAGGGGGCATGTATGCACTATTATTTCGGGGGGTTTTGTGCAAAAAGAGGTAATGGCCGAAACTTTGGGGGGTTTATTTGCAAAATTCGTGGGGGTTTATTTGCAAAATGGGACTGAAATTTTGAGGCTTGGATTTCATTCCCCTTTGGTAACAATTTGGATGGGTGTTTCATGCAAAAAGACCATACCTTATTGAGGGTTTTATGTGCAAATGTGGGGCCGAAAAGTTTTGGGGGCTTATTTGCAAAAGTGGCCGAAGAATTGGGGTGGTGTTCATGTAATAGAGGACTGAAGTTTAGGACCTAAATTACATGTTCATTTGGCCACAAGCTTGAGGGGTATTTTAGGCAAGAGGACCAAAAGTTGTTGGAGGGGTTTATTTGCAAAACAGCCCATAAATGTCTTAGAGGGACTTATTTGCAAAAGGCAGTGAACTTATGGCTGAAATCCAATGAGTTTTGACCACGAACTCATGATCAAAATTTTGATAAGGCATGTGGAGCCCAAACCAAGATTTTGTAGAGGGGCTTTTATGCAAAATTGGCTGAATTCTGCAAAAGGGCTCATTTGCAAATTTTAACCAAAATTGTGGGGTACCGGGGTGTTATATGATCGAATGTGACGATCATGACCCGGGTCACGCGTGTCCTTGACCTAGATTTTGGCCTTGAACACAAAGGGTATTTTGGGTATTTCACCAAAATTCACCGTGAAAGATGACAATCATCGTGCACGAAATTTGTAGGTTTAATTAGACTTCAATTATGAAATCCTATTTGTGTATAGGATTTTAATTAAAGTTCTTAATTTCCCTTTTAAATTTCGTATATTCATGTTTTAGATTGTACCTGACTTGCTGCTTTTCGTTGCAGATTTGCAATGTCTCCGCGTCGATCTCGTCCCCGGAGGAGCCGTTCTCGTTCACAGCATAGTGAGGAGGAGGTCCCCACGACATCCTCTCCCGCGGCTTCATTTTTCGGGGGTGAGAATTTATGCAGAGATTTTGTCTTACATCCCTGATTGACCTCTTTGCGGGTCATGAAGGAAGAACCGATACCTCTCTCGCGGAGGGTAAGGTTTCAGACTTGTTTTGCTTAGCCAATTCAAGTCTTCGGATATATTGGGGCGATTTTGTGTTGTCCTACACCTTATAGGTCGGTGTACGTTACCACGTTATTCACGTGATGACGCATGCCGTCCTTCTGGTGTAGGTCACTCAAAATCGTCTCTCCAATTATTCCGTGGATGAGTCTATCATTCTTCTTACGAGATGGATTTTCTGATTCCGCCCTTGTGCTTTATTGCAGTGGAATTTCCCGCGGGTAGCCTTCCTCCTCACGCCAACACCGGATGTAGTCGGGAGGTTTTCTCTTCCGCTACTCTTAGGCAGGCTGTTGGCCCACTTCCTCGGTTCGACGGGGATCGTCCAAATGACTCTTGCCGTTCGATACAGGAAGGAGGGCGCCATTGCTTGCGCCAACTTATCACAGATGCCTCCTTCACCCCTGATTCTACTTCCACTCAGGTTCTAAAGAAGCCGGGTTTTCTATTTGGAGATCATGTCAGGGATCCTGCCACGCTGACTCTTTGTGAGGAGCATTGGTTAACTCTTGACGGTGGAGCCTGTTTGTACATCCCTTCGATTCCACGCCACTATTCTTTCAGTCATTTGAAGGGGCAAGCCGTGGACCGGCAGATGTCTTGGCATCTTACTGAAGATGCTGATCGGGTTCAATGCGGATATGCTACTCACCATAAGACTCCTGGCTCTGAGGGGTATCATGACGTGCGTGGTCTACGACCCGGGATCATGGGTCTTGATACTGCACCCCCAGGCGAGGTGTCAGCTGCTGCTCCGACTGTGAGCAACCGTCTGGCTCTTCTTGGGAGACAGTTACCCCCATCGGAGTACAGATGTTATGGCTGGGCTTCCTCCCTAGCCAAAGGGTGGTGGGCGCGCATGACTGGTTTCGTCTTGGCGCGCTGGGAGAGGGATCTGAAGAGCAGTGGGTTGTATGCACCCATACGAGCTACTATGTACGGCATCCCAGTCAGCTGTCGCCATTTCTTGGCTTTGCTGGAGACTTATGTGCCCGATAGCAACACCTTCCTGACCAGCGGAGGTGAGCTAGGGTTGGCCTTGCACGAGATGCATTATGTTTCGGGTCTTCCGATGGGGGACTGTCCGTATCAGGAGTACTTCCCTACGAACCAGCAGCTGGAGTGTATGAAGAAAGATACTCCGGACATGTATGACACACTCTGGGATCTTACTTGCCACTACTACACTTCCTTGATCCAAACTTCTCCCCAAGCGAGAAGGAAGAGGCAGATCAGCTTGAAGCAGTTTGCCAGCTACTTGTTCCAGAACTTGGAAGGTGATTCCAGTGCGCCCATTCATGAATTAGACGTGATGACTCCTTCGGCCGTTAATGAGTTGTTGGAAAAGGCTGAGGTTCGTTCCTACACTATCGGCAGTGCTGAGGGGGCTTTTCCCGCGGGGACAAAGTTTCGCTCTTTTCTCCGCCGCGCACAGAGGTCTATAGGGTCCCGGGCGCTATTAGCAGGCTACCTTGCCCTTTGGTTGAAGAAGTGTGTCGTCCCGCACCAACCTTCTGACGCTCTACCCATCGAGGTGCTCTTCCCTGCAGTTCAGCTGGCTTATGGGAGAGAGCTTTCCCTGCTCCCAGCAATGGTTGCTAGTATCCATTGCGGGCTCAGGGGTCTGGTTAGCAGTTTTACACATATGGGTTCTGAACCATCAGCTGAGCTGGTTTGCCCAAAGGTTGAGCTCCCTTACGCATATTTGATGGCGTGGCTCGTTCTTCACCGTCCCGACTTGATGTCGGCCCCCAGCGTTGTTGACATCCCTGTCCCCTTCATGCAATTGTTGGAGCAGAGCAGATGGTTTGGGAGCAAATTTAGTGATGTTCAGCGAGAGCTCCGGGTCCGCAAGAGTTGGGAGTTCTTTAAGTGTTTCCCTCACTTTTCAGGTTGCTATGGCGACGTGCTGATTGATGAGGAGAAACCTAGAAGTGACCGGACCGTTCTTGACGCAGGTTGCTTCCGGTGGTTAGTGAACATCCGTGTAGGCTATCTCGTCCTTCGGGTGAAGAACCAGTGCCACATAGAGCCTTATCTCCCTTGCCGCTTTGCTCGACAATTCGGCTATGGCCAACTGTATGTCGGGAATCCGAACCGCAGCCTGCGGGTTGAGGGAGGATTGATTGATGGCGTTCGAGCGTGGCTATGGACGATGGTGGGCTG
>NC_033794.1:42640815-42694894 GCF_001876935.1 Asparagus officinalis | reverse complement strand
AAATTTTCCAACCCTCTCAAATAAACAGGGGTGGCTACTATACTAGGCTACCCTCACGTCTTGAGCGCAACCCCCAATATGGGCACAGTGTGGCCGGACCACAGTGGGTTCTCGGCGGCCACCAGCAGCCACCAATAGGTGGCTCAGTCCCTTCGGCTCACCGTTGTGGTCTCGGCCATCCGACCAGCCACCTCCATATGGTGCCTTCGTCGGGGATGGCGAGCTCACCAAGGTGGCCGCCGAGCACCAAGGTGGCCTGCGAAGCCACCTACATATTGTGGCCGGCCACCGAGCCCACCATCTGTGGTGCGTTCCGGTGGTGCCGAGCGCACACATCATAGATGGCTCGCAGGTGGTGGCCGAGAGCCACCTTTGGTGGGCGCGCCGCAAGCCACCACAAGGTGGCATCGGTGACCCTACTCAAAGGTTGGCATCGGCTAACGAGCCACCTAGGTAGTATTCCGGGCCGAGCCACAGCTTGGGTGGCTCGGCCAGAGCCTCCTTGGATGGCTCGGTGAGCCGACTCTGCGTTGTTTGCGTCCGTTTTGCCTCTTTGTGCCGTTTTCCGGTTCTGCAGTATAGTTCGGATTCAGGATTTGCTGATCTGATTTGACAGTAAATCGGATTCTACCCCCGATTAGGCAGTATAGATCCGCTTCTCGATTGTGAGTCCGAAACCTGATCTTGATTCGATCGTCATGTCGGTCCGAGTATGCCTTTTTGTTGGAGACTCGTTGGGACTCTTCGACACTCTGCTTGATCCCGCCGTGTATGGGGAAATCATTCCGTACGCTTGATGCGATTCGCGATCTCGTCACCCGTTGGTTGTCGGTTTGTACTGAGCTGAGCTAAGGACCTATAAGAATTTCTTATATGCTACAGGATACCCCTCCAAAGTATTTCAGACTCGTTATTTTATAGAAGAGTCTGGAGATACTTTGGATATGATTGTCTCCCACCTCCAGTCGTATAATGAGACTTTGGACATGATTTCCGTTCTTGAGTTCTGTTGCAAGGTTCTCCAGGCTTTTCGGTGCTTGCCTGTCGAAAGTCTGCTAAGGTTCCGGTGCTGATTTAATTGTACCCTGACCGTTTCGATCGAAAATTTGAACTTTGAAGTCGGATTCCTGAATTTTTGCTCTATCAGCGTAGAATTCGACCATCGATTGCTGCTAGGCGTCGCGAAGTTTTATATGTGCAACGCGTTTGTCCGGCCGGTTGTGTGATCTCTTGAGTGATATCCTTAAGAATTATTTTTTAGTAAAAAATACTCCTCACCAGAAACTTCTCCAAACCAAAAATAGATATAGTTTTATACTCATATACACTTTTAAGGAGGTAAGAAGCAGTGTTAATACTCGTATACTGTTTCGGAGTATTTAAGAAGCAGTTTATACTCGATACCTTTTCGGATTAGTGATTCTTTCGTTGCAAACGCATTGATTGGCGTTGACCCAGGGTGACGCACTGTTGATCGCCGTTTAACCCTAGGTTGTCGAACGTCGTAGCGTTGAATTTTTGCTCGCAACGCGTGACTGCGTTGACCTAGGGTTACGCGTTGGTCGGCGTTGAACCTTAGGTTTCGAAACGTCGTTGGATTGCTCAAGTCACGAGACCAGGACTAAGGAGCTGATGCGTCAGTGACTCTCAGTATTTATAGGATTTTGGCAAACCTCAGCCATTTAACGGGTTTGATGAGCCGTTTACCACTACCGTTGAGTCGGGCTAGCATTGCGGATTGTTCAAGGTCCGTTCCCGCAGTGTGACGTTAAGCAAAAGAGTTAACCTTGTTAGTTGCTACGGATATTGAATACAGTAGGATTCGTCTTATATTCTCACGGAATAGACGTACCCGGCGACGCCAGGTGTTAGGCGATCGGACTTTGGGGTTTTTTGGCTAAACCCCAAGCCTTCAATCGGGTTTGATAGCCCCTACCGACTAACCGTTTGAGTACTGGGCGTAAGCACAGTGCGGATTGACAAAAATCCGTTCCGCCAATAAACGTTGTGCTAAGAGAGTGAGATTCTCTGGAGACTTTGTGCTGATGATGTTGAATACATAGGCTTCGCCATTGTTACGGGAAGTAAGGGCTACCCTCACAGGCAACGTGTTTAGACGTTGAATTCATCCTGACATTAGGCTTCGGGATCGAGATACCCAGAAAACGCACTCTGTGTGTCGTATTTTCAAGTCGTAAAAGACAAACGAAAGGCGATCGCTGTCTAGCGTCGGCTAATATCCTTTCTTACGGATCAGGATGACGAATTTCCCCATGGTGGCTAAGCATGGATTTTGCGTGTTATTTACAAACAACCTGCCACAATGTTGAGGATATCGGTGGACGGATGTTCTCTTCAACGGTTAAGGAACTAACCGGCAGGCGGGTTAGGCACAGGGACTTATCCTTGCTTAGGGTTTCAGGATAAATACCCCCAGAATCGAACTCTGGTGTCTTTTTCTACGGAAAACATACGTTAAAACCGGCATCGCCGTGTGTAGGCGCCAGACTTATCCCTGCTCTAGGATTCGGGATAAACTTCCTAGTACCTGTGAGGCACAAAATTTGTGGATTTAGAAAAGGGTGTGCTTCTCTTGGGGCAAAGAGCGAACGAATATGGTGGGAAGAATTTTCTATATTCTATCTCCCGACAATTGAAGAAGAAGAATTTATATAATTCCATCTTCAACTGGAAAGGAGGACTACGAGTGGGATCTACCACTCCAGAATCGAAAGTAAAAAATGAGAGTGATCTCCACTCGATGACGGAATTAAAGATTCGGATAACCTAACTGTCGGAAGGTTTGAGCAATTACACGAAACTAAAATGAATTTCGTCGATTAATATCGAGCCAGAGTGCAATTGCAGGTTTGTCCCTAACTGAGGAGGTTTGAACCAAGCAGGAGGTTGAGATGACCTAACTGTAGGAAGTTTGATCACTCGAATTTAAAGTGGACTGTATCATGAGGAATCGAAAGAGGCGATTCAATTCGACTGTGGTCTAACTGTAAGAAGGTTTGACCAAGTTGGGTGTTTTTGAGACAATCCTAACTGTAGGAAGGTTTGATCGCTCAAATTATAAAACAACTACATGGGAAAACCTTCCCTCATTCCATTTGGGAGGAATCCGAGAAGGGGATTTTGACTGACTGCTCCTAACTGTCTTTAACAACAAACAAGAAAAGGTTTGACCTAAGGGTGTTGAACAATCCTAACGTGTAGGAAGGTACTGATCGCTCAAATATTGTGAACGGCTCTCGTTCATTGGGGAAACGAGAGTGGATTTGACGTGGTTCCTACACTGTAAGAACGTTCTTGACAAGTGGTGTTTTGAGATTCAATCCTAACTGTCAGGAAGGTTGAACTCGCTCAATTTGTGGACCCTTCTCGTTCATGGGGGAATCGAGAGGGATTTTGACTGTGGTCCTGAACTGTAAGAAGGTTTGACAAGTGGGTACTTTTACGCCAGACTCTAACAGCAGAGAGTGTGAGTGCATACGACATGGGAGAAGGGAGTTCTTATTCAGTTACATTGCTGTGGTTTTGGGAACTTCCCATTACATAATCGTCACCCTATTCCTCTGCTGAACTGTGCTCGTACATTATTATCAGTTAACTACCGGGTACCTTAAGCATATTAGCTATAATCATTTCTCCTAGGGAACTTCCCGTCAAAAATTGGGGAAACAGTTTAGACTCATTTATACCTATTGGAGTATCAGGGGAGTAGTTTAACCTCTGTATACCGGTCGGACGGATTGAGAAAACAGTTCCTATACTCGTATTTTTTTTTTTTTTTGACTCTTTGGAGTCGTTAGAAGCAGTCTTATATGCTTATACTTAATCGGGAGTCTTTCGGGTCCTTCTCATTGGCTTACCTTTAGCGTTATGACCGCCGGCTCAACCAAGGGTTCTGAATGCTTATTCTTGGAGTAAACCATCCTTGGTGGTGCATGAACGAACCTCCCTGTTTGGTTACGCACAGTACCTTTTGGGTTCCGTTCAGTGTTGTCAGCTTCTCCGTGATTTGTGATCAGGTGTAGCTTGATCTGTTACCTCAAGGGAGGGATTCGAAGATGGCTGTCTGAAGAGTCTTCCTTGAACGCAATACTCTCTTTGACGTCTCGGGGGACCGAAGTGCTTTTGCTGCCTTCGGATTGCTGTTGTGACGCTTGATGTAGCCACCACAGTAGCGCACGGTGTTTTGTCCCCCTATACACCGAGAAGCGAAGTTTGGGTCCAGCGCGTTAACTCCGGTTGGTTCCGCTCGGCTTTGCCTTCCTTCTAAGAGAACACGTTCGGCTTGTTGCACCCCGAGCTTTCAGATGCCGGTTCCAAGTGTCAGACGGTTGCTGTTTCCCATTGCTTCAACACGTTTCCAACGCTCAAGGTTTTGTGGCAAGTTTGGAGGATGAATTCCTCTGTGATTCGGGTCGCCGCAATTCATCGCCGTCTGTCCGGAACCTTTTGACGAACGCTGTTTTCGTGTCGACTAACTCCCAGTCCTTTTGGTTTCTCGCTTGAGCAACGATCCGATAGCATACCTCCGGTGTCGTCGTCGAAGACAAATTGTCTGGCAAGGATTATCATCCCCATTCGTGTCCCAGCTGTTTATGCTTCCTGGCTTGAGGCGACGGCGGTTTACAATACGAACAGGCGGCTCTCGCGAAGAGTGCCAACGGATTGTATGACGGACCATCAGAGTCATTGCCGAAATAATAACCCAGGTGACGCGATTGGAAATAAATAAATGCTTAAGTGGGGAACCCTTTCCATCGAACGCGTGAAGTTATTCAGACCTGAACTTTCGCCGGATAGCGGGATCGTATTCCCATTCTCGTGGGTGATGGACAGGAATGCCTTGTTTCTTCGTCCTTGACGCGAGATTCAAATGTGTATTTGCTCTCGAGATCTTTATCTATCAAGGTCTTCACTGTTACTCTTCGTTGGCATCCTCGTTACCACCCCTGTATTGACAGGAGACGTTGATTTGGCCATTGTGAGCTTGCATCCCGTATCTGCGTGCTCTTTGCCTAACTAATCTGGTTCACGGCGGTTTCATTCACTTTGCTGGTTCCTGAATGCATGATTTTCTGCTCATGCATCTCCTCTCATCTGCTGCATGGCCATCTCCATCCCGAATTTGAAACTTTCTTTCGCTTAGCCAAAGCGTCTCTCCAAGCATGGTGGCCATTGTCTCCGCGCTTATCATACAATGATGTCGCGGGGTTGTCTTCGCTGGACTACTGTATTGTCCGATCGAAGCAGAGCGAGATCTGATTCTTCATCTTCCGAGGCAATCTTGTCCGAACCGTAACATAAGCTTCCTCGTGGCGACTGGATCCGACATGCCAGACGGGTTAACACCGCTCGGACGCTTCCCAGAAACGACTTGATGATCAAATCTGTCGCTCGACTTCCTCTTGCTGGTCATGGTTGGCGGTGACCCTCGGGAAATTCTCCGTCTGTTAACCCACCGTTCTTCTTTCCAAAACGCCTACGCCTTGTTTTTGCGTTTCAGGTCGCAAGATTCGAACAGCTGAATTCTCTCGGGACGTCACGCTTGATGCAGTTACATGAGACAGTACCCCCGAATGACGCTTTGAACAACGGGCACTGAGTTTCTAGCTCAGAATCCTCTTCTGGACTTTGCTCGTACCCCAGCACGATAGTATAGCTCGTCCGTTTGAAATTAGAGCAACCTATCGTGTGTTGCACAGATTCTCAGTTATAACGTAATCAGTCATAGATGCGATAACGTTTCCTTCTGAGGATTAAGTACCTCTTATTGACTGTCCTAAGAGTCACGCGCCTCGAGACATGCCTTTCTGGGCGGTGACATTCTCAGCGGGCTCTTGGGACCTCAATGCGCAAATTAGGCGCGCGCAGTTGCTTTGAGCTCCTTGTCATTTGGAGCGTGCGGCGACCCCCCCAGGGGTTGATTCGGTTCTGGGTTCTTCAGTGGGCCAACGTTCTTGAATCGGGAGCTTTGCTTCTGCTCTCGGGAAAGTGGACGAGCTGCTCCAAGACGTGGCTTATTCTTCCAGGGAGGATCTGGCGATGATCTCCGGGGAAGTTAGCTATGGGGGATCCTCGGCGACTTCAGCTGGGTTCGCCGGAGTTGAATTTGGTTTGAGCCTGCAGTTGCTCGCTTTTGGTCCTGAACCGCCGCTCTCAGACTTCGGCTTCCAAACTTTGCGAGTTGGGTGGTGCTTCTTGGCCACTTCTTTCTGCAAACTTTCTACGGCTATCTTCGCTTGAGCCGTGCCTCGCTGATAGTGCCGGCTTCGCGGGCATGCGTTCTCCAGCGGTCGAATCGATTCCGTTTGACACGGATCCATTCCATTTGTTGGGGCTTGGAAGAGGTGCCGTTCATCTGTTGTTGAGCTGTTTGACTCTCTGTTTCAGCTACTCCGCGTTGTAGCGGACCTCCGTCGTGACTCCGTCGCTTTGGCGAATTTGTTTCGCAAGCGTTGCGTTGCCTTGGCGGCTCTCTTTGAGAGATCACCGTCCTTTGGTGACGGAGGAATTAGGTTTGGACCAGCTGGATGCTGGTGGAGATGGTGGACCCATTTTGACGCAACTTTGGTAATCGAGATGAGGTCGTGTGGTAGCTTCAAGCTTCTCTCGTACCAACGCAACCTTCTGTTGAAGAGAACTTGGACTCTTGACTTGCGGGGGAGGCTCGATCTAGACCGAAGATGAAAAGGTACTCCTCGAACTCTTGGTCTGATCGAACTCGTATTCGACCTCCTCCACGGACTGGGATCAAAGACACCGCGGCTGCGACGCTCGGATCTCAGGCAGGAATCGGGGTCCCACTGTTGTCCGCCAGATGTTCGGTGGGAATTCGTTGCTTTCGTTTCATGATTCCATTTGCATTCTTGAGTACAACTTTGAGGTTACAAAAGATCCGGTCCTTTTCTCATAAGCATCCAGGTATACAAAACGAAAATTCAAATAAAAATAAACAAAGATACAACTTTTTCCTTTTGTGGCAGTTCGAACGAATCGCAGCTCCTGTTTTGCGGTCGCTCGCTTTGTGGTTCTTTGCCTGCGCCGGGGTGTTTTGCGGTGGGACCCCACGCGAGATCTAGATCCGTCGGACTACGCAGTCACTCACGGTATTATTTCACCAAGGAATAAGTTAGCCCGGGGAGATTGTTCACCAAGAAACAATCCGTCCAAGTCTCGGGATCTAAGACCAGTTAGATCCGGAGTGTAGCATGCGTAGATCTGAGATCCGGTTCTCTCGATACACCTGCTTATTGACGTTGATGATCGCCCGGGATCACCAGATACTGGAATGAGCAAGTCCTTGATGTCCAGAGCTTCGAATCTTGTTAAGTTCTGAGTCTCCAACCAGCAGGCAGTGCCTCTCCAAATTTGCGTCCAACCCTCTCAAAGAACGCAAGGGGGTGGTGCCTTACTTCTTATAGGCTACCCTCAGACTGTGCCTTTGGGCACAGTCGTGAGCCGGACCACAGTGCTCGGCGGCACCGAGCCACCACGACTAGGTGGCATCGGCGGCCACCCTTGGTGGCTCGGCCACCGAGCCACCTCTGGTGGCTCCGGTGGTCGGCCGACGCCACCAAGGTGGCCGCCGAGCCACTATAGGTGCTCGGGGCCACCGAGCACCCATGTGGTGACCTCGGTGGTGCCGAGCCACCTATAGGATGGGCTCGGCCACCACCGAGCCACCCCAGGGTGGCTCGGTTTGGGCCGAGCCACCTTGAGGTGGCTCGGCTTGGGCCGAGCCACCTGAAGTTGGCTCGGCTTCGGCCGAGCCCCTCTAGGTGGTGGTTTTTGGTGTTTTCCGCCTTTGGTTCTGTCCGTGATTTGATTAACTTAGTCTTTGATTTGGTTGATCTGATTTGGCAGTAAATCCGGATCCCGATTAGGCAGTAAATCCGCTTCTGAGTTGGAGTCCGAAACCGATCTTGATTCGATCGTCATTCGTCCGAGTATGCCTTTGGTTGGATGACTCGTTGACTCTTCGAACACTTGGCTTGATCCCGCACGTGTATGGATGCATTCCGTCGCTTGATGCGATTCATCGATCTCGTCGCCTCGTTGGTTTGTCGGTTTGTACTGAGCTGAGCTAAGGGACCTATAAGCAATTTTATATGCCTACAAGCTCAAGTGGGTGTGTGTGTAAATAATGAGTAAAATCAAATCTAACTCAAATAGCTAATTAGCAACAATAAGAATATGAAAATCAATAATAATATAGCTAGAGAAAAGAGTTAGAAAACTTCTCTATAAACACAAAGAGAGGATGAGAAGATATTGAAGATGAACTCCTCAACAGATGATGTAAACTCCTCTTTGTAACAGCAAACCCCAAAAACAAACTAAACAAACTTAAACTCTTTTAAAACTTATTTAAAACATTTCTTGGATTGCTATAAGAACTGAGGTATAAGGGTTCGGTCATTCGTTGGCACCCTTCGTAGGCCCGTCTTCGATTGGTACTGTCGTCTCAAGCCCGAAAGCATCAACAGCTGGGACGACCTAGAGAACCTGTTCCTCACTCACTTCTTTGATGATGATGCTGAGGTGTCAATCAGGACACTCTTCAATGAGAATCAGGAAGACGACGAGACAGTCGATGACTTTGTCAAGCGCTTTTGGAATAAGACGATGGACTCTCAAAATCTGATCACAGAGGACTTCATCCTCCAAACATATCATAACAATTTCTCTTTGGACGTATTGGAAGTAATGGGAGTAGCACCGTCCAATACCTAGAAAGAGTTGAAAGTACACAGAGAGCAGGCCGAGCGCTTTCTCAGAAGGAAGAAAGCCGAGAGAAGCCAACCGACGGCTAACCCTCCAAATTCAAGCTTTGTCTCTCGTGATAGAGGGAAGGACCCTGCAGCTGTTGTTGATGCTAATCAGACGTCACAACAGCAATCCCAGAGACAACAAATGACTTCAGGTCCGAGACTCCAAAAAGAGTACTCCTTTAAGGACGAAGACGTTCCAGCCATCTTCGAATCCCTCCTCGAGAATAACAAGATCAAACTATCACCTATCGCAAATCAGGAGAAAGCTTACAATACTACGGATCCAAAGTACTGTGTGTACCACAGGAGGATCATTCTTCCAACCAAGGCTTGCTTCGCTCTCAAGAATGACATCCAAACTCTAGTAGAAGCTGGTGTCATAATGCTAAATTAAGACGAATGAAGACTCCGATAAGTATAAGAGTATAAATTGCTCCTTCCGACACTCCGAAGAGTATACGAGTATAAACTACTTCTCAATACTCCAACAAGTATACGAGTCTAAACTATTTCCTAATTTTAACGGGAAGTTCCTGAAAGAATATCGTATGTGATATTCTTAAGGATAACTCGATCATTCAGCTGAGTACAATGTTAGACCCAGTTTCACAAAGAAAACTAGGGTTGGATGTAATGGGAAGTTCCCGAAAGAATGCTATATGTTGTGTTCATAGGGATAACCCGGTCGCTACAAAAATGGGATGAATAAGAAACTCCCACTTGGACTCTAAATGCTGGGAGCAATTCCACCAGCTTCCGAGCACTCTTTTGCTGAGATGAGAGTTGTAAATGCTGGGAGCAATTCCACCAGCTTCCGAGCACTCTTTTGCTGAGATGAGAGTTGATCACATCGTTAGATCAATCTTTAGCAATTCCACCAGCTTCCGAGCACTCTTTTGCTGAGATGAGAGTTGATCACATCGTTAGATCAATCTTTCCTCATAAAAAAAACTCCCACTGGTGTTGACGATTCATAGTTCTCCACCACAAAGTCCCTCACTGATTAAATTAATTGACAGTGGGTCCACTAAAATTCTTTCTGGTTTAATCCATTCAAACTCATATTGTGTCTGTGCACTCAACACTCTAATTGTCAGAGTCCAGACATAATGCTTAGAATTTTAATCTGCCAATCCCCGACAATTATCAAACCCCTTCGTGTTAAGTATTTGTCACTTAACACTAGGGACTCCTTTCGAGTGATTTGTACGAATCAATACTCCTATTATAATTTGTACTCCCGCTCTTACTGTTCATTTAGTCAAACCTTCTTATAGTTAGGACCACAACCACAGCCAAAATCCCCTCTCGATTCCTTCAATGAACGAGAGGTCCACAAATTGAGTGACCAAACATATAAAAGTTAGGGTCATCTCAAACTCCTCTTGGTCAAACCTTCCTATAGTTAGGGCCAAAACCACATTTCACTCTCGATAAACAAGAAACCCACCTTTATTTCTGTAATCAAACCTTCCGACAGTTAGGATTATCCGAATCTTTTTGATCCTCAGAGTGAAGATCCCACACTTAGTTTCACCTTCCCAGATTCTTGAAGTGGAGATCCCACTCTGAGTTTTTCTTAGCTTTGGGAGATAGAATATAAAATTCTTTCTCTCTTGCACCGGGTTCATCTTTGCCCCAAGAGAAGACATAATCTTTCCACATTACAACACCATAATCCGTGCCTTACACGTACGGAGAATTGTAGGCATCGAAAATTGCCAATAGGTCTCCACGAACAGCTCAGTGTTAAGGAACGACGATAAACGTCAATATCCGGTTCACAGGAGTTCGATTGATGTCGGTGAACGATTGAAGTGAATCGACGAACTACGTGAACTAACAAAATTTTGGAATAACGGAGGTACGTGCTAATCGGGAGCCCCGCGATGTTTACAAAAGGAACAATGCCCTTCATGTCTCATTCATTTTACAGATGATCCGACCATCGGAACTGATAGAACTCATTGTCGGCTTTCCAACGTACTTCGAATCACTCAAATCTGAGTTCAGACGAAGAATTTACAGCGGAAACGGGCAAATACACCATAACGGAGTGTCTCGGACCAACAAGACACCCTAGGGTGTCTCGGCTAAAGCCGAGACACCCTTGGGTGTACGCTGGGGTGTCTCCAACGCATAATTGGGCCTTTGTGTGGTTTTAACCGCCCGGAACCCCTCAAGCCTATAAATACAAGCCTCAGACCCTCATTTTTTGAGAGATCTGGAATTTTGGGGAATTGGCGAAGCCCTGCCAAACTGAAGAGTGATCGAGTTCTTCAACACAAGAGATCGAAGGTCGTCAGATCTACATCACCCGCATCCAATCCTTAGTATTATCCCGTTGTGGTAATTCTAAGAAGAGCAATTATCTCGCTTTTGTCGAGATAAGCGCTTCTGTTTCTAGATCTACTCGCGGATCGACGAAGCTCTGGACTTGATCTGATTGCCAGGTAGTCCACGGATATCGACATCCCCGTCACAGGCTAAAGACCCACGCAAGCAAGAGACGACGAACGGATCTTGTGTTTATTTTCAAGAAAGTTGTAATCTTTTACTCTTTTGTTGTTTGAATTCATTTGTAACGCTTAAAGTTTAATGAAATCAATGACTAAGGTAACTTTCGACGAAAACAAGTCTCGGTGGCGACCACAGTGGGAGCCAACAGCCTCGCTGCCGAGGCTGTCGTGACGCAACCGGCATTCAAGATCCGGGTGAATGAAGAGATTGAATATGAATTCGATCAACAGAAGTTCGAACAGTACCTCTCTTCCTCCTCCTCCAGATCCGCCTCTCCAAGCAGGCGTAGGAAGACATCCTCTTCCAAAAATGTTCGCGGGACCTCCGGCTCGAAGATCCGAGATCCCCTCGCCGTAACTGCACTTACTCCCCACGACGCTTCTACGACGTCTAACATGGTCGAAGCTGTAGATCCAGATCTCCCCTCCGCCGTGAAGGTGACCGCTGAAGGTGCTCCAACTTTGTCGAAGAGGGCGGGCCAAAGACGTCGTCAACGCCTCGCACGATAATTGGCCAAGGCCGCAGAGTCGATGGACGGGATCCGGTACAATAAGGATCTAAAGTCCAGACAGCGCCAAGAACAACAATGGCGAATCGTCAACTTCTCCTCTAAGACGGAGACAAACGAATGGGTTCGCGTCAAGAAGACTCGCTCCACTCTCGAAGAGGGAATCAAGAAACGCCGCGCATTACTCGCGCATGCCCGAGTCCTTCTGCAGAAAGCGGAAGAGATGCAGAAAGAAGAGACGGTCAAGAAGCCGCCTAGACACAAGCAGGTGTGGGTGCCAAAGGCAAGACCAGCACCTAAGATAAAAATGAACGGAGTTACCATACAGCCTCCTTCAAATCTAGATCCCGTTTCCCCTGTTCCTGTACCTCCGACGGAGCCAGGTAAGAACGTGGGTCCCATAAGATCCAGAGTTCCTTTGAAAGCTCACCTCGGTCCTTTACCAGAAAGTCAAGGTAAAATGCCCGTGAAAGAGCGATTGGGGCCATTGAAGGATCCCCAAACAATAGTCCAGACTGGGGGTCGTACCAATCCCCCCAAGAAAGATAACAGAGGGAAAGCCATTGCTACCGACCGCATTGGATTGCGAGTCGAAGTTCAGGAGCCCGTTAGGTTTTCACGCTCGCAGAAGCGTAAACTTAAACGTGCGACTCTTGAGAACGCTAATAAAGCGTCGTATCCCCAGAGGGAAGCACATTCGTCTGACAATGATGGTGTTATACCTGGGAAGTCATGAGTTGTACTATAGAACTGGGAGTGCGGGTAAGTCTCGAAAGAGAGACGCTCAAGACACGGAGTCTCACTGTCCGTGTGCCAACATAATCAAGGCGGTATTGTCAGAATGCTACTGTTCTAAAGCCCCAAGGAGAGTTTCGGTGTTCGAGAGAATTTCCACCAAAACGTCCGAGACCAAGCCAAGGCGTTTCCGTAGGAAGAAGCCTGTCCGCCAAGAGGACGAATTCCTAGAAGTGTCTGTTAATATGACCGGCAGAGGCAAATCGACAAGACGCTTTAGCCCATATCAGTTTGCCGAAATATCCCAGCGTATGACTCGATTGCGATCAGGGACCAATAGGCGAAGGAATTACCAAAGGATGCAAAAGGGACTTCCTTTAGAAGAGGAGGTGTCAGATGATGGTTCAGATTCTTGCTCGGCTATAGCGTCCGACGACATGGCATCTAGTGCAGGACAACCCTACGAGTCACTTATGATCAGCGCCGAACAAGTAACCAAGATGCTTGAAGAGGCCCTGACTAAGCAGAAGGAAAGTTTCAAGCTCGAAATGCAGATGGCCATACAGAATATGAGAGAAATGCATGACCAACAAATCTGAGCGCTAACAAACCAGCAAGGCGAGCTAAGTCGTCATAACCAGGTTGATCTGGAAGATGAGGACACAGGTGCGAATGAAACTCACAATGTCAATAATCCTTCCATCAATACAGGGGGTGGTAACGAGAATGCCAACGAAGACTCAGGTGAAAGCTTGAAGATTAAAAACCTCGAGAGCAAAATCAATACGTTGATTTCCGCTCAAGAGATGAAGAAGACGGGCATTCCTTGTCCATACCAAAGAGAATGGGAATCGATCCCCTATCCGGCGAAGTTCAGTCTAATTAACTTCACGCCATTTGATGGGAAGGGTTCACCCACTCAGCATTTGATTTACTTCAAATCGCACCTAGGAGTCATCTCCGTTAATGAGCCTCTGATGGTACGGTCCTTCGTTAGCACTCTTCGTGGAGCCGCCTTCGATTGGTATCGTCGCCTCAAGCCAGGAAGCGTGAATAGCTGGGACGACATGGAAACTAAGTTCCTCACTAATTTCTTCGACGACGACACCGAGATATCCATCGGAACGTTGCTCGATGAGAAACAAAAAGACGGGGAATTGGTCGACACCTTCGTCAAAAGGTTCCGGAACAAGGCGATGAATTGTCGAGACCCGATCACTGAGGAATTCATTCTCCATACTTACCACAATAACCTCGTATTGGACGTATTGGAGGCAATGGGAACAACACCGTCTAACACTTGGAAAGACTTGAAGGTGCGCGGTGAACAAGCCGAACGCTTCCTCCGAAGGAAGAAGGCCGAGAGGAACCTACCGACGGCTAATCCTCTGAACTCGAACTTCGCCTCTCGTGGTAAGGGAAAGGCACCTGCAGCTGCTGTTGGTGCTAATCGAACGTCACAACAGAAATCCTGAAGGCAGCAAAAGACTTCGGACCCGAGACTCAAAAAAGAGTATTCCTTCAAGGACGAAGACGTTCCAGCCATTTTCGAATCCCTCCTTGGAGGCAACAAGATCAAGCTACCACCTATCACAAATCAGGAGGAAGCTGACAACACTACGCACCCAAAGTACTGTGCATACCACAGGAGGGTCGTTCATCCCACCAAGGATTGCTTTGCTCTCAGGAATAGCATCCAAACCTTGGTTGAAGCCGGCGTCATAACGCTGAGATAAGCCAAATGAGAACGGCAAGACTCCGACGAGTGTAAGAGTATAAACTGCTTCTCAATCCTCCGATCGGTATAAGAGGTTAAACTGCTTTCTGATACTCTAACATGTATATGAGTCTAAACTGTTTCATTTCTTTCACGGGAAGTTCCTTGAGAATTTTTTATATGTAATATTCTTAAGGATAACCCGGTCATATAACTCAGTACAATGTCGGACCCAGTTCCACAAGGGAAGTTGGGGGTGGATTATTCAAGTATCGGGAAGTTCCCGAAAGAATACCACGAGTGATATTCTTAGGGATAACCTAATCACTATAAAAGTGATAAGTAAAACATCCACATTGAAACTCTAAAGGTTGGAATGTTTTCCATTATTGTTATCAAATTCACCAATTCTCATGAGTTATCTTGTTGAGACGAGATTCGATCCTTTTGACAGATTAATCTTTCCTCACAAAAATCCCCCACTGATCAAGTCAATTGACGATGGGTCCACTAAATTTTCTGTCCGCCAATTCATGGCAATTTCCAAAGCTTGACGTGTTAAGTCCTGATTACTTAATGTCAAAACCCTTCATCGAGTGGCCAGTACAAACCAGTATTTCTACTGCTACTTGTATTCCACTCCCTTTGCTTCCAGGTCAAACCTTCCTACAGTTAGGACCACAGCCAAAATCTCCTCTCGATTCCCTCCATGAACGAGAGGTCCACTTTCAAATCGGGTGATCAAACCTTCCTACAGTTAGGATCACCTCAAACTCCTTAGCACAACGTCTACATGCGGAACAGATTTAGACAATCCGCATGCTAGCCCGACTCAAACGGTAGTCGGTAAAGGTTAATCAAATCCGTTGAAGGCTGGGGTTTAGCCAAAAATCCTAAAGTCAACGCCTAACACGCGTCGCGGGGTAGTCTATTCCCGTGAGAAAGATGAAGTCTATGTATTCAATATCGTAGCACTAAGAGCGTTAACTCTCTTAGCATAACGTCACATGCGGAACGGATTTAGACAATCCGCATGCTAGCCCGACTCAAACGGTAGTCGGTAAAGGCTTATCAAACCCGTTGATGGCTGAGGGTTTGCCAAAAATCCTATAAATACGAGAGTCACTGACGCATCAGCTTCATTAGTTAGTCTCGTGACCTGAGCATCCAACGACATTCGAAACCCTAGGGTCAATGCCGGTCAACGCGTAACCCTAGGTCAACGCCGGTCAACGCGTTGATTCGAAACCCTAGGGTCAATGCCGGTCAACGCGTAACCCTAGGTCAACGCCGGTCAACGCGTTGCGACCAAAAAATCAACGTTCGACGTTCGAAACCCTAAGGTCAATGCCGGTCAACGCGTAACCCTAGGTCAACGCCAGTCAACGCGTTGCGACCAAAAAGTCAACATTCAACGTTCGAAACCCTAGGGTCAACGCCGGTCAACGCGTAACCCTAGGTCAACGTCGGTCAACGCGTTGCGACCAAAAAATCAACGTTCGACGTTTGAAACCCTAAGGTCAACGCCGGTCAATGCGTAACCCTAGGTCAACGTCAGTCAACGCGTTGTGACGAAAAAGGCAACATTTAACGTTCGAAACCCTAAGGTCAACGCCGGTCAACGCGTAACCCTAGGTCAACGCCAGTCAACGCGTTGCGACCAAAAAGTCAACATTCAACGTTCGAAACCATAGGGTCAACGCCGGTCAATGCGTGACCCTAAGTCAACACCAGTCAACGCGTTATGATCAAAAAGTCAACTCAATAACACGAGCCAAACTCAACTCATCAGTTGTAGATTTGAGACTTCGGCGATGGCCAGACGATAAACGCAGCACCGGAAGAACTTCAGCTATTCACCAAAACATAGAGTAGACTGAAAGTCAAAAGAGTCAAGAATCGAAGCTAACTATAGGTCCTTTATGCCGACTGAAGGCTAGACCAATCACATCCAAAGTATTCCAGCCTCTTCTATAAAAGAAACGAGTCTGGAACGCTTTGGAGGGGGTATCTGTAGGCATCGAAAATTACCTATAGGTCTCCACGAACAGCTCAGTGTTAAGGAACGACGATAAACGTCACTATCTAGTTCACAGGAGTTCGATTGATGTCGGTGAACGATTGAAGTGAATCGACGAACTACGTGAACTAACAAAATTTCAGAATAACAGAGGTACGGGCTAATCGGGAGCCCCGTGATGTTTACAAAAGGAACAATGTCCTTCGTGTCTCATTCATTTTACAGATGATCCGACTATCGGAACTGATAGAACTCCTTTTCGGCTTTCCAACGTATTTTGAATCACTCAAATCTGAGTTCAGACGAAGAATTTACAGCGAAAACGGGCAAATACACCATAACAGAGTGTCTCAGACCAACGAGACACCCTAGGGTGTCTTGGCCAAAGCTGAGACACCCTTGGGTGTCTTGGCCAAAGCCGAGACACCCTTGGGTGTCTCGGCCCAGTTAGGGTGTCTCGGCCAAGGTGGAGACACCCTGGGGTGTCTCCAACGCAGAATTGGGCCTTTGTGTGGTTCTAACCGCCCGGAACCCCTCAAGCCTATAAATACAAGCCTCAGACCCTCATTTTTTGATAGATCTGGAATTTTGGGGAATTGGCGAAGCCCTGCCGAACTGAAGAGTGATCGAGTTCTTCAACACAAGAGATCGAAGGTCGTCAGATCTACATCACCCGCATCCAATCCTTAGTATTATCCCGTTATGGTAATTCTAAGAAGAGCAATTATCTCGCTTTTGTCGAGATAAGCGCTTCTGTTTCTAGATCTCCTTGCGGATCGACGAAGCTCTGGACTTGATCTGATTGCCAGGTAGTCCACGGATATCGACATCCCCGTCACAGGCTAAAGACCTACGCAAGCAAGAGACGACGAACGGATCTTGTGTTTATTTTCAAGAAAGTTGTAATCTTTTACTCTTTTGTTGTTTGAATTCATTTGTAACGCTTAAAGTTTAATGAAATCAATGACTAAGGTAACTTTTGACGAAAACAAGAATTTTATCCCGAATCCTAAGAAGGGATAAGTCAATGCCTAACACGCGTTGCCGATTTAATCTTTCACCGATTGAAGAAGACACCAGAATCTAAGTCTGAGAAATTTTATCCCAAAACCTAAGTAGGGATAAGTCAGCGCCTAACACGCATTGCCGGTTAGTCTTTAATTATAAAAAGGACAAAAGCTCACATATTCAATATTATGGCAGGTTGTTATTAATAACACCATAATTCGTGCCTCACACGTACGGAGAATTTTATCCTGAATCCTAAGTAGGGATAAGTCAGCGCCTAACATGCGTTGCCAGTTTAGTCTTTCACCGATTGAAGAAGACACCAGAATCCAAATCTGGAGAATTTTATTCCGAAGCCTAAGTAGGGATAAGTCAACGCCTAACACGCGTTGCCGGTTAGTCTTTAACCGTAAAAAAGGATAAAAACTCACATATTCGATATTGTGACAGATTGTTATTAATAATACCATAATCCGTGCCTCACACGTACGGGGAATTTTATCCCAAATCTTAAGTAGGGATAAGTCAACGCCTAACACGCGTTACCGATTTAGTTTTTCACCGATTGAAAAAGATACCATAATCCAAGTCTGGGGAATTTTATCCCAAAGCCTAAGTAGAGATAAGTTAGCACCTAACACGCATTGTCGGTTAGTCTTTAACTGTAAAAATGACAAGAGCCCACATATTCAATATTATGGCAGGTTATTATTAATAACACCATAATCCATGTCTCACACGTACGGGTAATTTTATCCCGAATCCTAAATAAGGATAAGTCAGTGCCTAACACGCGTTACTAGTTTAGTCTTTAACTGATTAAAGAAGACACCAGAATCCAAGTCTGGGGACTTTTATCCCGAATCCTAAGAAAGGATAAGTCAGCGCCTAACACGCGTTGCCAGGTAGTCTATTCCCGTAAGAAAGACGAAGTCTACGTATTCAATATCGTAGCACTAAAAGAGTTAACTCTCTTGGCATAACATTACATGTGAAAACGGGTTTAAACAATTCACATGCTAGCCTGATTCAAACGGTAATCGGTAGAGGCACATCAAACCCGTTGAAGGCTGAGGGTTTGCCAAAAATTCTAAAGTCTACGCCTAACACGTGTTACCATTTAGTCTTTTCACGTGAGAAAGACGAAGTCTACGTATTCAATGTTGTAGCACTAAGAGAGATAACTCTCTTAGCACAACGTTACATGCAGAACGGACTTAAACAATCTGTATTTAGCCCGACTCAAATGGTAGTCGGTAAAGGTTCATCAAACCCGTTGATAGCTGAGGGTTTACCAAAAATCCTATAAATGCAAGAGTCATTGACGTATCAGCTTTATTAGTTGGTCTCATGACTTGAGCATCCAACAACCTTAGGATAAGATCCATACATGCAGATGAATTAGCTTTAATAGTTGGTCCTGCAGCCTCAACATTTGGGATCGCCATGCTCCAATACCTTAAGAGCTTAAACTGTGTATACTCCAGCAAACGTACGAGTATAAACTGTGTCAACGGCGATCGATGCAAAACCCTAAGGTCAATGCTGGTCAACGTGTAGCCCTAGGTCAACACTAATCAACACATAATCAAAGCTAAACCCTAAGGTCAACGCCGGTCAATACGTAGCCCTAGGTCAACAACAGTCAACGTGTTGTAAGAAAAGTCAACGCCAGTCAATGCATAGCTTTGAGTCAACCCCGATCAACACATTGTGATGGAGATAATTAGTTCAAAGTTAACTCAATGACACAAGCCAAAACCAACTTACCAAGTTCGATTCGAAACTTTGACGACGATCAGACGATAAACACAACACCGGAAGAAATTTAGCTATTCATCAAAATAGACTGAAAATCAAAGAAGTCAAGAATCGAATCTAACTACAGGTCCTTTCACACCGACTGAAGGTTGGACCGATCACAGCCAAAGTATTTCAGGCTCTTCTATAAAAGAAACGAGACCGAAACACTTTGAGGGTGTATCTGTAGGCGTCTAAAAATGCCTATAGGTTCCCGTACGCTGCTCAAGACAGAGAGAAGATGATGAACGTTACTATTCGGATCGCAGAAGCTTAATTGATATCGATAAACACATGAAGTAAGTCGACGAACCATGTGAAGCAACGAAACTGTAGAATAACTGATCGGGAGCTACGCTTCGCTTATGAAAGACGAAGCACCCCTCGTGTCCCATCTACTACACATATGATTCAACCATGGGATCTTGTAGATCTTCTTGTTGGCTTTCCTTCGCATATTGAATCGCGTAATTCCGAGTTCGGATGATAAAAATACAGCGAAAACGGACGAAATACACGAAACTAAGCTCTGAGCCAAACCAAGACACCCAATGGTGTCTCAGCTTGGCTGAGACACCCAATGGTGTCTCGGCCAAGCCGAGACACCCACGGGTGTCTACAACCTGAAAAAATCAGATTTAGCAGTTTTGAAGTCATTTTTCGACGTTAACCACCTAGATTTGTTCCAACTGATCTAATATCATCCAAGAACATGGTTAAGTGGTTAAAACTAAGGATAAGAGGGAATCGATCATTCTTATCTGAAAACAGGGGTCCCTAAACCTATAAATACAGGCCTAAGGCCTTCATTTTTCTAGATCTGGAATTCTCGAGCGTTAGCGAAGCCCTACCGAACTGA
This sequence comes from Asparagus officinalis, assembly GCF_001876935.1. Lineage (NCBI taxonomy): Eukaryota > Viridiplantae > Streptophyta > Magnoliopsida > Asparagales > Asparagaceae > Asparagus > Asparagus officinalis. The sequence continues at coordinate 42,674,938 of NC_033794.1, read as the reverse complement.
AGACTGAATGAGCACGAATTTCAGAAGAGAGGAGGATATTAGAGCGAGTTCGTCAGCACGAAGAAGAAGAGTTCGTTAGATCTGCAGTTTACGTGTTCTTCCATTGAGATTACCCCGTTGCAGTGATCTCGAGAAGAGTGATTATCTCGCTGTTGCCGAGATAATTGCTTCGGCTTCTTGATTCCTTCGCGAATCAATGAAGCTCCGGATCTGATCTGGTCGTTTGGTAGTCCATGGATATCAGCGTCCCCGTCACCGGCCAAGAACCCACGTAAGCAAGAGCCGATAAACGATTCTTGTATTTATTTTCAAGAGGGTTGTAATTTTTATTTTCGTTATCTAAATTCATTGTAAATGATTAAAGTTGTAATGAAATCGATAATGAAGGCGATTTTCAACGAAAACAAAGATGAAATTATTCAGATACAACACACATAAAACTGTGTAATCTCTCCTCACTTATAGATTCTAAAAGTTTCCCAAAACCACCAAAATTCACATGAGATTAAATTAAGCGACAAAATAAAGTCAACTAATATTTATCATGATGGATCAAGAGAAGGCCGAATTATATAAACCTAATATGTATTATATCGAAATTCCTCATCATTTGTAGTTCCTGAAAGAAAAAAAAGAATTAGAAGCAAGTGAAATAATAATTTTCTCTAAAGATTATATACTATGTACTTTTTTTCATCATATGCTTAGAATATTTATAGTTACAAATGAAGACTATCAGAATTCATACTAATTTTTGAACCATAAAAAAGTGACTCTTAGATACCATTCCAAAATAACTGAATGACACATAAACACTAATAACAAAATGTAACTCCTATTGCATTTAGTATGTGTTATTAGACACTAAAGCCGTGCAAACATTCAAGCCTGTAGTGGGCTTTGCACGCTAATCCACGTCCATAACAATATGCATTGAGTTATAGCAAATATATCATTCAAAGTTATAGTATAGTTTTTATAAAATATATTATAATATAGTTACATACATATATATTAAATTATATTTTAGTATACTTTCTTCTTTTATGTATAATACACTATAGATATAAAGTTTAGTATAATATAGAGATATCAATCTATGGTAATTATTTATATCATACATTATTTTTAAGTGTACACATTTGTTTGATTATAACTATTATTATAGTATAATGTAAAATATAATATAGATATAAAGTTCATTAATTATTAATACCTAAACTTCAGTATAAACTTTTTATACTGTAGTTTAAAATTATATATCTAACTATACTAAATATAAGAATGGATGTTATGTAAAAATTTTGAAGGGATATAGTTTATGTATGTATGCATGTAGATACACTTGTTGTCCTTTTATTAGGATCTTAAGTGAACCATATAGAATAAGTAGCACAAAATTTTATATGAAACACATCAACATAATTAGAACTATACTTCCTAAAGCAAATGATACGTGACAAAATTCTTTTAGCATTAAAGAATAAACTCGGTGACTGTCACACACAAAGAGTCTCTCTTTGTAGAATTATCTTTTTTTCCTAAATCTTTTTGTCTCAATTAACCCCAAATATATAAGATGAAAAAGAAACAAAGAGATGTGGATAAGAAATGAGTTTCTGCTATTATGACAACACACACCACACTGAAACTTCAATTTAGATAATATAAATGCATTTATACATGCACAAAAGTACTAAAAATGTTAATGGATGGAACTCTTGTCCCAACTTCATCATGAGCTCCTCCGATACCCTCATTCTCCATCGAAACCTTCATCACCACCTCCAAATCCACATCCCCTTCCTCGATCGAATTACCCACTACTACTTCCTTTATCAGATCCACCATCTTCATCGAATCAATGACAATTTCCCATCGAACCCAGCTCCTCTGGCTCCTCTGACATCGTCTCTAGCCCCTACTATCAAAATCACCAAGCTTGCTGCAACCACCTTCACCAAATTCACCTCACTGCTAATGTTGAGCTTGCCTCAATAGGAGAAGCATATCTTTTAGTAATCGAATTCCACGCCTTCCTTCAATTTTCTTGCATTGGCAAGGCAAAGAAGAGTAGCAGAGGGAGAAAAAAAGTAGAACTTGGACACTTTATTCATTTGATTTTACCTAGTATTTGTTATGTGAAGAGTGGTAGAGGGTGTTGGCCTCATATTTATGAGCCTACTCCCTAATCTTGTTTTGATGATGACAAATAATTCCTAACATCGTTTGTCTAGTGATTATATTTGTTAAATAGGTATTCTAGATAAATATCAATGTTGGAGGTTGGTTGGATTGCGCTTACACGATCATATCCATTGGAGGATGCAAGGAAAATCTAAATGAAGCTTTACGCAATTCAAGTCAAGATCTAATATCGCCTCATCCGCAACCAAGATGAGCTAATATGAAGATCATGAGCTTGGGTATATTGTTTATAGTATAGGTTTATATTATGTGTGTTAATACTTTAAAGCTCAAACTACACACATACATGTTTCATTTTTATCGTATTACATGTTTTCGAGAAAATAAATTATTTATGGATTAAATACTTGATTATCAGTATTAAACATCTTTTATAAAGTCCATTAATCCATTTAAAAGAAGTTTCAAACTTGTTTGAACTTGTTTTGTCAAAATCAAGTTTTTAACAAGTTTATTTTCGTGCATGTTTTTACAAAACTGATGAGTTTTCACAAATGGGAAATGCAATTTGGGAAATTCTTTTTCTAACATGTTTTATTAGATTTTTATAACCATTTTCCAAAATTTTATTATTTTTGGAGTTTACCATGTCAAAATGATTTTACAAAATTAGGTGTTTCAATAGTTTTTAGAATATGAAATATCTATTTTAAAATAATTATTTCTCTTAACTGGGAAGTTATATTTTAGGTGTTTCAACATGCTTATCTACATGTCTAGAAATGTCCCTCAAATTTTCATGATTTTTGGAGTTGTTTTGCTATTTTTAATTGATTTTACAAAATCAGATATGCAAAATTTTGGAATCTAATGTGAACTGTGTAAGTCGACCTACTACTGTATAAGTCGACTTGCTACAGTATAAATCAACTTGCTATAGTATAAGTCAACTTAGCAGATATTTTTTAGCTTGTAACGACTAGTTTATTGGTTGACTTATGCACTGTAGCAAGTCGACTTATAACACTGTAACGACTAGTTTTTCCAGATTTTCAGGTTTCTATTTTTTTGTCTTTTTTCTTGGTTTTCTCTTAGTTTATGGGCTTGTTCTATGATCCTATATATATCCCATACCCTCTAACTTCTGTGGGTAATTTTAAAAAAAGTTTTAAACAAGTTCAAAAGGGGTTTTAAAGTTTATTTAGTGTGTTTATAAGTTTTGTTTGTGAAGAGATTTTCATAAGAGGAAGAAGAGATCATCTTTGGTGTTTGAGCTTAAATCTCTCATCTCTCTTACTCTTGTCATCTTAGAGAAGTTTCACTAAACTCAATTCTAGCTTTACATATTTATATTTGTTATTTATCTTTTCTCTAAGCTAGATTTACAAATGAGTTTGGTTTTGTTATTGCTCATTGTTTACACACACCCACTTGAGCTTAAGTATTTTTATACATAGTATAATTGGAGTTGTGGGTTTGTAACATTGAGTGTGGGCTTACATAGAGTTCTAATCCATTATAGAGAATAAACATTTTGTATTTGTGCTTTTATTATAAGATACACTTTGTAATACACTTGTACACCGAGAGGAGTGTGTGGTGAGAGACAGGAACGATTCCAAGAGGAGTGATGTCGGTAGTAAATCCTAAAAAGATTGTAAATCTAAGTACTTGAGGAAGGCAACACGGGCTAGAGACCAACACTTAAGAGGGTATAAAGTGTGATTGCAAGAGTGTGAATTGTGAAAGTTTTTGGTGAGCTAGAAAACCAAAATTGTGTGGAGTTGTAAATGTTTTGGGTGAACGTTGAAAACCCGTTGTGATAGTGGATTCTCCCTGGGAGTGAGGAGTGAAGACGCATGTCGGAAGGACCGAACTCCATGATCATATTGTGTATTTGTGTTTTGCCTTGGCGTAATTTTTGTGCTCATAGTTCATTCTATTCTATTTCGCCATTGCCTCATGTTTATATCGCACTTAGTTTAAATTGCATATCCTAGTTCATATATATTGTTGTATTTTACACTTGTTAGGATAATTTGTTAATAAGTTTTATATTGGTATTAATATCATATTAGATTATCATAAACCCTATTCACCCCCTTCTAGGGTACTTTCAATTAGTATAAGAGCTTGGTGTTCTTTGATTTATGGCTTAACCACCTTGAGTTAAAGATCCAAGCTTTCATATTGTTACTAATTTTGTTTTGATATTTCTTTTTGTTTGCATAACACATTATGGATATGCACGATGCACCTAGCTTAGGTTATGCCATTGATGTTGCTCCTCGATTAGATAATTTCCTATATGCTCAATGGTGTGTTAGATTTAAACTTTTTGTTCAATCTAGACATTTCAATTTATGGAAAAATATAGATGGTGTTTATATTGTATCCACATTGGAGAAATCTAAGTGGAGTAAAAATGATCATAAAATATTTACCATGAACAAGCTCTTGTTAGAATTTTTATATAATGCTTTTGACTAACCATTATCTAACAAGCTTGATTCATTTGATAATGCTTATACATTATGGAAACTTATAGAAGCACATTAAGGAAACTTTGAGGCGATCCGACAAGCTTTGGCGGCTTCCTCTACAAGTTCATGTGGATCCTCATCGTGCACCCGACCACTAGGCGATAGCCCTAGTGTGTAAGAGATTCTAATTTCGAAAGTGAATTAACAATTGATGAACTCGCTTGTGCTTATGAAAAGTTAATGCATGCCTATAAAAAATTACAACATAATTTTATTGATCTTAAAAGCAAACATGTAGAGTTAAAATCCGATCATGAGTTATTAGCTTCTAAGTTTGATACTATTTCTAATGAAAATATGATCCTTAAAGAAAACAATAAAAAATTAAAATTGGATAATATTGTTTTAACTTCAAACGTTGCTAATTTAACACATGAGAAAGTAATACCTTGTTAGAAGTAGATGTTGGACCCTAGGGGGGGGGTGATTAGAGTCTTATGCTAATCTAATCCGATTTAAATGCCAATTAAAATTAATTAATGAGTTATCCTAGCAAGTATGAAATACCACAAGATATATGAGTTAGAATAAGCAATATGAACAATGAGATATATCCTATATGATGAAATATATATGCAAGGATATATATAAACTAACACAAGGGGAAACAATAAACTAAACAAGATAGTGGATGAAATAAATGAGCAATGCACAAATGACGATAAGAATTATAAACATAAGATAAAGTGCGTCAAAGCAAACTCAAACACACGATATGATCACGGAGTTCGGACCTTCCGTCCTACGTCTCCACTCCCCTCTCCCGGGGAGAAATCTACTATCACAACTGGGTTTTCTACGCTCACCCGAATAACGTTTACACCTCACAATGTCGGTTTTCAACGCTCACCGATCAACGTTCACTCCTCACACTCGGTTTTATAGTTCATCGAAAAGTCCACAACATACTCGGTTTTCTAGCTCACCGAAAACCTTACACTACTCACAATGTAACAAATATAAATTTGTTCTCTACAATAGATAAAAACACAATTAAGCACAACTCAATGTTACAATCTCTCACAACCCTAATATACTATGTATGCAAATATAATAAGCTCAAGTGGGTGTGTGTAACAATGAGATAATATAATCAAATCTAAACTCAATATAAAAACTAGCTTTAAAGAATGATAATCAAATAACTAAGCAAATGTAAAGCTAGATAGAGTTTAGAAAACTTCTCCAATAAATGACAAGATGGAGAGATAGAGATTGGAGCCCAAACAAGAAGATGATCTCCTCCACTTGTGAAAACAATCTACATAAACCAAGCAAACACTAAAAACATACTTAAACCCTTGTTTAAAACTTTCTTAAACTTGTTTAAAATACTTCTTAAGTGCCCTTAGAAGTATGAGGGCATGGAGTATATATAGGCTCATGAAACAAGCCCAAAAACCCAAGAAAACCAAACAAAAAAGACAAAATAACGGATATATCAAAATCTGAAAAATATAGCCGTTATGCTACAGTAACTTCCAGAGAGTTTGGCGGTCGACCGTGGCGGTCGACCGCGGATACTGTAGCACTGCATATCAATTTTGTAAAATCAGTTAAAAATAGTAAAACAGCTCCAAAAATTATGAAATTTTGTGGAACGGTTCTAGACATGTAGAGTGACATGTTAGAGAAAGAATTTATGAAAAAGCAATTCCCAGTTGAGAGAAATAAATGTTTGAACACAGATATACAATTTCTGAAAATCTGCTGACATACATGATTTTGTAAAATCAATTGGGCATAGTAAATCAACTCCAAAAATAGTAAAATTTTGAGGGAAGTTTATAAACATGTAGATAAACATATCAAAGAAAGAATTTCTTGAATATCACTTCCCATTTATGAAAACTTATCTGTTTTGTAAAACATGCACGAACATGTGCACGAACAAATACATGATTTTGTAAATTCCATTAAACATAACAAATCAATTCCAAACTTGATGAAACTTTGTGAAATGTTTATAAGAATGAAAACAAACATGTTAGAAAAAGAATTTCTCAAATTCAATTTTTATTTGTGAAAACTCATGTATTTTGCAAGTGTGTCCAAAGCATGAAAACTCAAAACCATGCATGTATATATATAACTATATACATAGAAACCAAATACGTGTGTGTATATGATATTGAGCTTAAGGTACTTAACACACATAATATAAAACCTAAACTAAGTTACCCAAGCTAGATCGTGATCGTCAATAAGCTCTTCTTGGTAATCTTGCGGATAAAGCTTGAACTTGGATCTTCAACTTGAATTTGCATAGCTTCAATCACTATTCCGCCAACCTCCATTGGATATTATCGTTGAAGAGCAATTCCATCCATCCTCCAACTCGTTATTTGTCTATAATAAATAGAAATATACCAACACTAGACAAATAACATTAGTGGTAAATTGTTTGTTAAACATCATCAAAACAAAGAGGCCAACAATCTTCCCCTTTTTGATGATGACAAACAATTTACAAAAAGGATATATGCATGAAAGGAAATGAATATACAAAATATAATATATCATGCATATAATCATGAAAGAATATACTCATAATATTTCTCCCCCTTTGACAACATCAAAAAGGGGACAACCATATAGATGAAAGAGAGCGAAAGCTCCCCCTACATATGAGCATGGGTGAGTATAAGAACAATAATAGAATAGGGAAGACTCCCACTATTAAAATGCCTCATGAATATTTGAAATGATGATTATGGCAAACATATGTGAGCAAGCATAGATGGAAAATATGCTAGACACCACTCACATACATAAAGACAAATGAGAACATATATAAATATTTAAAATGAAAAATAGTGTCTCATATCAACGAACATAAAAACCATTTGTAAAGGTAGATTTATAAAATCAAAAGAAGAGAAACATGAGAATCATGTAAAAAGTTTTCAAATGAAAACAAATCAACTAAGAGAAATCATAAATCAAAGTTTAAATCCAAAAACGTAAGACCAAATCATCATTGATTCAAAAAATCATGAGAGGCAACCATATCTAGCTCTTGAGCTAGTAATAACCCATATGAATATTTAAGCATCCGGTAAACATAATTTGGGAATAAACACCCAATAAACCGGGGGGTTATATAAATACAAACCTCTCATCAAAACAAGACCAATAATCATGAAAACAAAAGATTTAATCAATTAAAAATTTGTTTTCATAATCAAAAGATTTTAAGATATAATTTTCAAAACCAAGAAAAAAAAAGAAAAACACTAAAGTACTTGGTTTTAAAAATCAAATTTGTTTTGGTACCCAAGAATTCTTGGTACCAAGAGATTTAGGGACATGACCCCTATCTTTTAAGCTCAAAGCCCTAGGGTTATGAACCCTCTTAGACATATGTGGTGCACTAACACAGTCAAAGCAATAATCATTCAAATAACCCTTCCGATTGCAATACGTGCAATGAAAGAGATCCATTTGTTTTTGTTGACCATTAGTTCGTGCACAGGAAACATTTGCAACCATAGATGATCTTTTAAGATTATTTTGTAAATGTGAAACATTATCAAAACAAAACTTTCATAAGTGGCCATATCTACCACAAACATCATATTTAAACTTTTGTGGCTTAATAAAATCATTTGGAAAAGGAGATTTCTTTTTCAAATCATAGTAAAATTTTGCCAAATGGCCAAAACGTCCACAAAGATCACATCTATACACATGAGCATGCTTATGATGAACAATGGGTGCATGTGTGTGTACATGTGATGAAGAAGCTACATGAGATGCACAAGGAGCATTGACATTTTTATGTTTGTATGCATCATAGCAAAACTTAGCTAAATGACCTTGACGGCCGTGTGCATGATGAGTGGATGATTTCTTAGACTTGGCACACATATCCATAAGCCTCTTATGATTATCAAAGCATATTTTCAAAGTTGAATCTAAAGATGAAATGTATTTTTTCATAAGATTCAAGTCTTTATTTTTAGGCACATATACACTTTTAGAAGTAGAACATAAATAGTTATTTATAAAAGAAGCAGTATCATTTTGTATGTTCTTTACTTCTAAAATGGCATTATCTTTTTCATGAGTTAACTTGGCAAAGTTTGAAAACAAAGAATCATGATCCGAATTTAATTTTTTATTGTTTTTTTTAAGGATCATATTTTTATTAGAAATAATATCAAACTTAGAAGTTAAAGACTCATGATCGGATTTCAAATTTTCATGCTTGCTTTGTAAATTAATGAAATTATTTTACAATTTCTTGTAGGCATGCAATAATTTATCACTAGCACAAGCAAGTTCATCACTATATAAATCATTATCGGGTTCGAACTCGCAAACCTCACTAGGGCTATCGCCTAGTGAGCGTGTGCATGATGCTCCTTTTGAACTTGAAGCGGGATCCTCCAAAGCTTGTCGAATCGTGGGCACAATATAAGCATCATCTATAATTTCCCATAAATCAAAGTGTTTATATTGAACAAAAAGTTTAAATCTAACACACCATTGGGCATAGGGGAAATTATCTAATCTAGGAGCAATATTGATGGCATAACCTAAACAAGATACATCATTCATATCCATAATGTATATATGCAAGTAAGATACAAATAAAGCTTAAAATTAGATTAGCACAATAAGCTAACTTGGATCTTTAACTCAAGGCGATTAGACCTTAAATCAAAGAGCACCAAGCTTTGATACCAATTGTTGCACCCTAGAGGGGGGAGGTTGATTAGGGTCTTATGCTAATCTAATCCGATTTAAATGCTAATTAAAATTAATTAATGAGTTATCCTAGCAAGTATGAAATACCACAAGATATATGAGCTAGAATAAGCAATATGAACAATGAGATATATCCTATATGATGAAATATATATGCAAGGATATATATAAACTAACACAAGGGGAAACAATAAACTAAACAAGATAGTGGATGAAATAAATGAGCAATGAACAAATGGCGATAAGAAATATAAACATAAGATAAAGTGCGCCAAAGCAAACTCAAACACACGATATGATCACGGAGTTCGGACCTTTCGTCCTACGTCTCCGCTCCCCTCTCCCGGGGAGAAATCCACTATCACAACCGGGTTTTCTACACTCACTCGAATAACGTTTACACCTCACAATGTCGGTTTTTAACGCTCACCGATCAACGTTCACTCCTCACACTCGGTTTTATAGTTCACCGAAAACTCCACAACATACTCGGTTTTCTAGCTCACTGAAAACCTTACACCACTCACAATGTAACAAATATAAATTTATTCTCTACAATAGATGAGAACATAATTAAGCACAACTCAATGTTACAATCTCTCACAACCCTAATATACTATGTATGCAAATACAATAAGCTCAAGTGGGTGTGTGTAACAATGAGATAATATAATCAAATCTAAACTCAATATAAAAACTAGCTTTAAAGAATGATAATCAAATAACTAAGCAAATGTAAAGCTAGATAGAGTTTAGAAAACTTCTCCAATAGATGACAAGATGGAGAGATGGAGATTGGAGCCCAAACAAGAAGATGATCTCCTCCACTTGTGAAAATAATTTACAAGAAGATGATCTCCTCCACTTGTGAAAACAATCTTCATAAACCAAACAAACACTAAAAACACACTTAAACCCTTGTTTAAAACTTTCTTAAACTTGTTTAAAACACTTCTTAAGTGCCCTTAGAAGTATGAGGGCATGGAGTATATATAGGCTCATAAAACAAGCCCAAAAATCCAAGAAAAACAAGCAGAAAAGACAAAATAATGGATATATCAAAATCTGAAAAATATAGCCGTTATACTACAGTAACTTCCAGAGAGTTTGGCGGTCGATCGCGGTACTGTAGCACTACATATCAACTTTGTAAAATCAGTTAAAAATAGTAAAACAGCTCCAAAAATTATGAAATTTTGTGGAAAGGTTCTAGACATGTAGAATGACATGTTAGAGAAAGAATTTCTGAAAAAACAATTCTAAGTAGAGAGAAATAAATGTTTGAACACAGATATATAGTTTCTGAAAATCTGCTGACATACATGATTTTGTAAAATCAATTGGGCACAGTAAATCAACTCCAAAAATAGTAAAATTTTGAGGGAAGTTTCTAAAAATGTAGATAAACATATAAAAGAAAGAATTTCTTGAATATCACTTCTAATTTATGAAAACTTATCTGATTTGTAAAACATGCACGAACATGTGCACGAACAAAAACTTGATTTTGTAAATTCCATTAAACATAACAAATCAATTCCAAACTTGATAAAACTTTGTGAAATGTTTATAAGAATGAAAACAAACATGTTAGAAAAAGAATTTCTCAAATTAAATTTCTATTTGTGAAAACTCATGTATTTTGCAAGTGTGTTCAAAGCATGAAAACTCAAAACCATGCATGTATATATATAACTATATATATACATAGAAACCAAATATGTGTGTGTATATGATATTGAGCTTAAGGTACTTAACACACATAATATAAAATCTAAACTAAGTTACCCAAGCTAGATCTTGATCTTCAATAAGCTCTTCTTGGTAATTTTACGGATGAAGCTTGAACTTGGATCTTCAACTTGAATTTGCATAGCTTCAACCACTATTCTGCCAATCTCCATTGGATATTATCGTTGAAGCGCAATTCCATCCATCCTCTAACTCGTTGTTTGTCTATAATAAATAGAAATATACCAACACTAGACAAACAACATTAGTGGTAAATTGTTTGTTAAACATCATCAAAACAAAGAGGCCAACAGTAGAAAGCATGAAAAATAAGGTTAGCTCTTTTGCAAACAATTATATATATTCTACTTCTAATAACAATGCTTACGTGCAAAATGATGATTTGAATCATGTTAAAAATCGTATATCATCGTTTGATTCAACCCTTAAAATATGTATTATAAATAATAATAAGCTTATGGACTTGTGTGCAAAGTCCAACACAAATTCTTCTAAGAAACCCACTCACTATGCACACATGTATAACAAAGTATATAAGTATACTATTTGCGGCCGTAAAGGCCATCTTACTAAATTTTGTTATAAGCACAAAAACCCTCAAAATCCAATATTATTGACACTTGTGCATTCCATCAAGCTTCATCATCACACACACATGCTCATGCACCTATTATTCATCATAAGCATGCTAATGTGTATAAATGTGATTATTGTGGTCGTTTTGGTCATTTGACCAAATATTGTTTAGATTTAAAAGGAGTTTCACACATGCAAAAAGATTTAAAGAAACCATTTTTGTTTGCAAATGTTTCCCGTGTACATCCATATGGTCCACAAAAAAATGGTTCTCTTTCATTACACATATTACAATTGAAAGGGTCAATTGAGTAATTATTATTTTGACCGGACTAGTGTACTAAATACCCCCAAATGGATTCATAACCCAAGGGCTTTGAACTTTAATGATAGGGGTCATGTCCCTAAATTTTTTGGCACAAATAGTGGTTGGGTGCCAAAAACTTTTTGATTTTAAAGTCAAAACTTTTAATGTTTTTATTTTTTTTCATGAGTTTGAAAAACGTGGTTTGAAAATTTTGAAAATAAAAACAATCTTTTTAATACTTTTGTTGTCATTTTATTGGCTTTGTTTTTTATGAGAGATTTGTGTTTTAGCAACCCCAGGATTTATTGGTTATTTATATCCAAATTATGTTTACCGGGTGCTAAAAGTTTTTTTTTTGTTTGAACAAGCTCAAGAGCTTGATATAGTTGCATGTCTTACTTTTTTATCGAATAGAGTACAAATGTATTATGGTTTATGTTTATCCTAAGCATAATTTCCTTTGGTATTATTTGTGGCTTACAAGATTTAATCATTGGTTTTTAATTTTTGGTTTTAAGTTTTAGTTTTTAATATATATCTTATGGATATGTTTTAGACCCTTGTGACACTTTGTCCTAATAATACAAATGTGTTCACTTGGTCTCTTTGCATGTGAGTTATGATTAGCATGATTTTATATTTATGCTTGCTCACATATGTTTACCTTGTTTTTATATTGTTTCTAAGTGGTTTGTGTTTATGGTTTAATTGAAAACACTTTGGTGATGATATTTATATGTTTAAGCTTATGGATCATCTCTTTTGTGCTTTATAATGTATAGGATCCTTCATCTGATTTGTGTCTTATGTATGCTCACATTAGCTATCATGTATACATATTCTTGTGTGGCAAATGTATAGATATATGTTGTTGCTTGCCATAGTCATCATTGTATGCATTTTATATGACATTTTGATAGGGGGAGCTTTCTTTCTTATATTTATTTTATACACACCATGCTTAAATTAGGGGGAGCCTTCGCTCTCTTTCATCCTTGTTGTTTTCCCTATTTTGATGTTGACAAAAGGGGTGAAATATTGTGAGTATATCTTGCCTTAATTTTATGCATGATTATTATAATTTATATATTCATTTTGTAACATGCATATCTCTTTGTGTAAATTGTTTGTCATCATTAAAAGGGGGAGATTGTTTGTCTCATGGTTATGAGCCTACACCCTAATATTGTTTTGATGATTACAAACAATTCTTAACATCGTTTGTCTAGTGATTGTATTTGTTTAATATGTATTCTAGACAAACATCGATGTTGGAGGTTGGTTGGATTGTGCCTACACGATCATATCCATTGGAGGATGGAAGGAAAATCCGAATGAAGCTTTGCGCAATTCAAATCAAGATCCAATATCGCTTCATCCGCAACCAAGACAAGCTAATATGAAGATCATGAGCTTGAGTATATTATTTGTAGTATAGGTTTATATTATGTGTGTTAATACTTTAAAGCTTAAACTACACACATACACTTTTTGTTTTTATCGTATTATATGTTTTCGAGAAAAATAACTTGTTTATGATTAAAAACTTGATTATAACTATTAAACATATTTTATAAAGTCCATTAATCCATTTAAAAGAAGTTTCAAACTTGTTTGAACTCGTTTTGTCAAAATCAAGTTTTTAACAAGTTCATGTTCGTGCATGTTTTTTGCAAAACAGATGAGTTTTCACAAATGGGAAATGCAATTTGAGAAATTCGTATTCTAACATGTTCTAATACATGTTTATAACCATTTTCTAATATTTATCATTTTTGGAGTTGATTTACTATGTCAAATTGGTTTTACAAAATCAGGTATTTTAGTAGTTTTCAGAATCTAGAATATCTGTTTTAAAATAATTATTTCTCTTAACTAAGAAGTTATATTTTATAAATTATTTTCTAACATGTTTATCTACATGTTTTGAAACTTTTATCAAATTTTCATGATTTGTGGAGTTGTTTTGATATTTTTAATTAATTTTATAAATCAAATACGCAAAATTTCAGAATCTGCTGTGAACTGTGTAAGTCGACTTACTACAGTATAAGTCGACTTGCTACAGTATAAATCAACCTAGCAGATATTTTTCAGCCTGTAACAGCTAGTTTATGAGTCGACTTATGCATTGTAGCAAGTCTACTTATAACACTGTAATGGTTAGTTTTTTTTTTTCTGATTTCCAGGTTTCCATTTATTTGTCTTTTTCCTTAGTTTTCTCTTGGTTTTGGTGCTTGTTCTATGATCTTATATATATCACATACCCTCTAACTTCTGTGGGTAATTTTAAAAAAGTTTTAATAAAGTTTACAAGGGGTTTTAAAGTTTGTTTAGTGTGATTACAAGTTTTGTTTGTGAAGAGATTTTTACAAGAGGAAGAAGAGATCATCTTTGGTGTTTGAGCTTAAATCTCTCATCTCTCTTACTCTTGTCATCTTAAAGAAGTTTCACTAAATTCAATTATAGCTTTACATATTTCTATTTGTTATTTATCTTTTCTCTAAGCTATATTTACAATTGAGTTTGATTTTGTTATTGCTCATTGTTTACACACACCCACTTGAGCTTAAGTATTTTTATACATAGTATAATTGGGGTTGTAGGTTTGTAACATTGAGTGTGGGCTTATACAGAGTTCTCATCCATTGTAGAGAATAAATATTTTGTATTTGTGATTTTATTGTGAGATACACTTTGTAATACATTTGTACATCGATAGGAGTGTGTGGTGAGAGTCGGGATCGATTCCAAGAGGAGTGGCATCGGTAGTAAAGCCTAGGGAGGGGTTGTAAATCTGAGCACTTGAGGAAGGCGGCACGAGCTAGAGACCAACACTTAGAGGGTGTAGAGTGTGATTGCAAGAGTGTGAGTTGTGAAAGTTATCGGTGAGCTAGAAAACCGAAATTGTGTGGAGTTGTAAATGTTTTGGGTGAACGTTGAAAACCCGTTGTGATAGTGGATTCTCTCTGGGAGTGGGAAGCAGAGACGTAGGTCGGAAGGACCGAACTCCGTGATCATATTGTGTGTTTGTGTTTTACCTTGACGTAATTTTTGTGCTCAAAGTTCATTCTATTCTATTTCGCTATTGCCTCATGTTTATATCATCCTTAGTTTAAATTGCTTTCATATTGTTGCTAATCTTATTTTAATATTTCTTTTTTACTTGCATAATACATTATGAATATACACGGTGCACCTAGCTTAGGTTATACCATTAATATTGCTCATCGTTTAGATAATTTCTCATATGCTCAATGGTGTGTTAGATTTAAACTTTTTATTCGATCTAGACATTTCGATTTATGAGAAATTATATTGTACCCACTTTGGAGAAATCCAAGTGGAATAAAAATAATCATAAAATGTTTACTATGAACAAGCTCTTGTTAGAATTTTTACATAATGTTTTTGACTCACCATTTTCTAGCAAGCTTGATTCATTTGATAGTGCTTATACATTGTGGAAACTTATAGAAGCACGTCAAGGGAACTTGGAGGCTATTCGACAAGCTTTGGCGGCTTCCTCTTCAAGTTCATGTGGAGTCTCATCTTGCATACGACCACTAGGCGATAGCCCTAGTGTAGTAAGCGATTCTGATTCCGAAAGTGAATTAACAAATGATGAACTCGCTTGTGCTTGTGAGAAGTTATGCGTGCCTATAAAAAATTGCAACATAGTTTTGTTGATCTTAAAAGCAAACATGTAGAGTTAAAATCCAATCATGAGTTATTAGCTTCTAAGTTTGATACTATTTCTAATAAAAATTTGATGCTTAAAGAAAATAATAAAAAATTAAAATTGAATCATATTGCTTTAACTTCAAACGTCGCTAATTTAACTCATGACAAAGATAATGTCTTGTTAGAAGTAGAAAGCATGAAAAATAAGGTTGTCTCTTTTGTAAACAATTATATTTGATCTACTTATAATAACAATGCTTATGTGCAAAATAATGAGTTGAATCATGTTAAAAATCACATATCGTCTTTAGATTCAACCCTTAAAACATGCATTATAAATAATAATAAGCTTATGGACTTGTGTGCAAAGTCCCATGTAAATTCTTCCAAGAAACCCACTCACTATGCACACCTGTATAACAAAGTTTATAAGTATACTATTTGCGGTTGTAAAGGCCATCTTGCTAAATTTTGTTATAATGCACAAAACCCTCAAAATCCAATATTATTGACACTTGTGCATTCCATCATGCTTCATCATCACACACACATGCTCATGCACCTGTTGTTCATCATAAGCATGCTAATGTGTATAAATGTGATTATTGTGGTCATTTTGGTCATTTGACCAAATATTATTTTGATTTGAAAAGAGTTTCACACTTGCAAAAAGATTTAAAGAAACTATTTTTGTTTGTAAATGTTTCCCGTGCATATCCTTATGGTCCACAAAAACAAATAGGTCTCTTTCATTGCATATATTGTAATTGAAAGGGTCATTTGAATAATTATTGCTTTGACCAGACTAGTGTACTAAATGTGTCCAAATGGATTCATAACCCAAGAGCTTTGAGATTTAATGATAGGGGTCATATCCCTAAAATTTTCGGCACCAATAGTGGTTGGATGCCAAAACCTTTTTGATTTTGAAGTCAAAACTTTTAGTGTTTTTATTTTTTTCTTGAGTTTGAAAAGCGTTGTTTGAAAATTTTGAAAATAAAAACAATCTTTTTAATACTTTTGTTGTCATTTTATTGGCTTTGTTTTTTTATGAGAGGTTTGTATTTGAGCAACCCTAGGATTTATTGGTTATTTATATCCAAATTATGTTTACCGGGTGCTAAAAGTTTTTTTTTGTTTGAACAAGCTCAAGAACTTGATATAGTTGCATGTCTTACTTTTTTATCGAATAGAGTACAAATGTATTATGGTTTCTGTTTATCCTAAGCATAATTTCCTTTGGTATTATTTGCGGCTTAAAAGATTTATAAATTAATCATTGGTTTTTAATTTTTGGTTTTAATTTTTAGTTTTTAATATATATCTTATGGATATGTTTTAGACCCTTGTGACACTTTGTACTAATAATACATATGTGTTCACTTGGTCTCTTTGCATGTGAGTTATGATTAGCATGATTTTATATTTATGCTTGCTCACATATGTTTACCTTGTTTTTGTATTGTTTCTAAGTGGTTTGTGTTTATGGGTTCATTGTATACACTTTGGTGATGATATTTATATGTTTGAGCTTATGGATAATCTCTTTTGTGCTTTATAAAATATTCCTTCATGTGATTTGTGTCTTATGTATGCTCACATTAACTATCATGTATACATATTCTTGTGTGGCAAATGTATAGACATATGTTGTTGCTTGCCATAGTCATCATTGTATGCATTTTATATGGCATTTTTTGATAGGGGGAGCTTTCTTTTCTATATTTGTTTTATACTCACCATGCTTATAGATAGGGGGAGCCCTTGCTCTCTTTCATCCTTGTTGTTTTTCCTATTTTGATGTTGATAAATAGGGAGAAATATTGTGAGTATATCTTGCCTTGATTTTATGCATGATGATTATAATTTATATATTCATTTCGTATCATGCATATCTCTTTGTGTAAATTGTTTGTCATCATCAAAAAGTGGGAGATTGTTATCCTCATGTTTATGAGCCTGCTCCCTAATTTTATTTTGATGATTACAAAAAATTACTAACATCGTTTGTCTAGAGATTGTATTTGTTTAATAGGTATTCTAGACAAATATCGATGTTGGAGGTTGGTTGGATTGCGCCTGCACGATCATATCCAATGGAGGATGGAAGAAAAATCTGAATGAAGCTTTGCACAATTCAAGTCAATATCCAATATCGCTTCATCCGTAACCAAGACGAGCTAATATGAAGATCATGAGCTTGGGTATATTGTTTGTAGTTTAGGCTTATATTATGTGTGTTAATACTTTAAAGCTCAAACTACACACATACACGTTTTGTTCTTATCGTATTATATATTTTTGAGAAAATAACTTGTTTATGGATTAAATAATTGATTATAATTTTTAAACATATTTTATAAAGTCCATTAATCCATTTAAAAGAAGTTTCAAACTTGTTTGAACTCATTTTGTCAAAATTAAGTTTTTAACAAGTTCATGTTCGTGCATGTTTTTGCAAAATAGATGAGTTTTCACAAATAAGATATTCAATTTTCCAAATAATTAGGAAGTTTTCACAAATAATTATTTTCCTAATATGTTCTATTACATGTTTATAATCATTTTCCAAAATTTTATTATTTTTGGAGTTGATTTACTATGTCAAATTGATTTTACAAAATCAGGTGTTTCAACAATTTTTAAAATCTAGAATATCTATTTTAAAAAAATTATTTCTCTTAACTAGGAAGTTAAATTTTATAAATTATTTCACTAAAATGTTTATCTACATGTCTAAAAACGTCCCTCAAATTTTCATAATTTTTGGAGTTGTTTTTTTATTTTTAATTGATTTTAGAAAATCAGATACGCAAAATTTTAGAATCTACTGAGTACTGTGTAAGTCGACTTCTATAGTATAAGTCGACTTAACAGATATTTTTCATCCTTTAATGGCTAGTTTATAAGTTGACTCATGCACAGTAGCAAGTCGACTTATAACACTATAACGGTTAGTTTTTTTAGATTTTTAGGTTTTTGTTTTTTATCTTTTTCCTTGGTTTTGGGGCTTGTTCTATGATCCTATATATACCCTATATCATCTAACTTCTGTGGGTAATTTTAACAAAAGTTTTAAAAAAGTTTACAATGGGTTTTAAAGTTTGTTTAGTGTGTTTACAAGTTTTGTTTGTGAAGTAATTTTCACAAGAGGAAGAAGAGATCATCTTTGGTGTCTGAGCTTAAATCTCTCACCTCTCTTACTCATGTCATCTTAGAGAAGTTTCAATACACTCAATTCTAGCTTTACATATTTATATTTGTTATTTATTTTTTCTCTAAGCTAGATTTACAATTGAGTTTGGTTTTGTTATTGCTCATTGTTTACACACACCTACTTGAGCTTAACTATTTTCATACATAGTATAATTAGGGTTGTAGGTTTGTAACATTGAGTGTGGGCTTACATACAGTTCTCATCCATTTTAGAGAACAAACATTTTGTATTTGTGTTTTTTTGTGAGATACACTTTGTAATACATTTGTACACTGAGAGGAGTGAGTGGAGAGAGATAGGGTTGATTCCAAGAGCACTGCCGTCGGTAGTAAAACCTAGGGAGAGGTTATAAATCCGAGCATTTGAGAAAGGCAACACGGACTAGAGACCAACACTTAGAGGGTGTAGAGTGTGATTGTAAGAGTGTGAGTTGTGAAAGTTTTCGGTGAGCTAGAAAACCAAAATTGTGTAGAGTTGTAAACGTTTTGGGTGAACGTTGAAAACCCGTTGTGATAGTGGATTCTCCCCAGGAGTGGGAAGCGAAGACGTAGGTCAGAAGGACCGAACTCCGTGATCATATTGTATGTATGTGTTTTGCCTTGGCGTAATTTTTGTGTTTATAGTTCATTCTATTCTATTTCACCATTGCCTCATGTTTATATCGCTCTTAGTTTAAATTGCATATCTTAGCTCATATATATTGTTGTATTTCACACTTGCTAAGATAATTTGTTAATAAGTTTTATATTGACATTAATATCGGATTAGATTAGCATAAACCCTATTTACCCCATCTAGGATACTTTCAGAGGGGGGGCCTGGGAAGATATTATATAGGAAGTGAAATAAAACAGATGGAAGTTGGAGGGGTTCATGATAATTTGTTGGAAGTATCAAGAGGAGCTCACTTGTCAAATGTATTAATGCACGAAAAGAAGCTTTACTAACTGCTAATTTTCTTCTCTATGAAATATTTCCATTAGAGGGACATCAAATTTTCACTCATTAGAAAATCTAAGTTTTGTGGGGACCAATAAAGGTAGAATTAGGGAAGTGTGAACTATTTTCTATCTTGATTTGTGTCTCTTAGGCACTATAAACTATTGACGTCTGAATAAAACAATTCATCTATGTCTTTACATATGCGCACATAAACACCAAGTTATTGTTAATAATTCGATTAGATAACGATTAATTTATTAATTTAATTAGAGTTACATAATTAATTATTTTAATTTTTATTTAAAATCACTCTAGATGAGATACAAACGTTATTTGCAGCTGATAAGCACTAAAAAAATTTAATGTTTAATTATAATCTTATACTATTAAAAATCTAAAGTTTAATATAAATTTGTACCAATATAATCTAATTGGAGTTGCATTATTACATAAATAATAATTCCTACGATATATTAAAACATCATACACTTGATAATCTAATACTATTATGATAACTGATTTAATTATTATATTAGATTCAATTTATTTAATAATCTAAAGAATAGTTATACTATAGTATAAACCTTTAATTAATGTGATTTAATAAGTTTGAAAGTTATGACAATAGAGTAAATTGGTTAATTTCATGAAAGATGAAGGGCATTTTGAGAAACGAAAGTTTTTCTAATACTCACTCTTTTAAAGGGAGAATGATTTAACAAGAACGGGATTTCGCCAATTTCTTTAAAATCCATTTGAAATTGGTTGCGCTTAGGTCCAAAATCCCAACTTTACATCAAATAAGGGCGTGTTTGTTTCACCCCTTTTATGGAATAGGAATAGGAATTGAATCTGAGAGGGAAAAAATCGTAAATAAAGAATTCTTTATGAATCCTATTCTTGAGTTTGGTTCACAACAAATTTATAGATTTCGAAATCTATAAAGTTAAAAATGTATGGTGATTTTATAGAAACCCAAATCCTAATGATTTGGGAGGATTTTGGGCAAAAAGCTGACACACCTGTACTACTCTCCCTCTCCTTTTTTTCGGATTCCATTTCTTCACAAACCCTATATTATTATGAGACAAAATCATGTTCTCATTCCAAACCAAACTAAAGAATAGGAATTGGAGGGTTTCTCTAAAGTTGAGTTCTATTTTTTTCATATTATGAAACAAAAATAGAAAAAAAAAACGGTTTTTCTATAGAGTGACCATGGGCATTCTATAAGGTAGGAGAGAGATAGAGAGAAATAAACTATGCACAGAAATTAATGCAAATCAGGGGGCCCATCGGCTATTCATTTCTCTCTATCTCTCTCCTCCCTTATAGAGTGCCCATGGGCACTCTATAGAAAAACTGAAGAAAAAAAAAAGATTTCATGAATCCATAAACTTGCCTTAAAATTTTTCTATGAATTTGATAGGATTCCATAAAAAAATCGGATTCATAATCCTATTCTTGTTCACTATTGAACCAAACACCTCCTAAGAGTGAGTTGCGCAGGAAGAACATATTTTGGGAATTTGAAAATTGTTTGGTAATTGTGGAAAACATTTATACCGCTGTATTCATGTTTAGTGCATATTAAAACCTCTCTGCTCCCATCGGCGTTTGAGATTAAGGTTGTTGTTGGTAAAGTTGTGTATTTATGACACAACTTGGAAAGTTGTTGTCCACCTCATCAATTTTACTTTTATATTTTTCTTTGTTTGTTTTTTATTCCATTGGAATCATAAATTGCTTGTTTGGTTTGTAAATGTAACTTTAATTGTTTGTTTGGAAAGTGTAAAAAGTGATCCCTACTCAAATGATCATATTGGTTGGAATTATTTTTTATTATTTTTTCCTGACTTCAATGTCAGCTTTCTCCTAAAATCATGTCTTTTTTTTATGAAATCACTTTACAAGCCACATCAGCATATGAAATCACTTTACACTATTTTCACAAATACAAACAAACAATTGAAAGTGATGAAAGCTGACATTGGGACCCACTTTTTTACACTTTCCATCATTTTACATGGTAAAAACATACAACCAAACAGCCCCTAAAGTTGCAGCTCCCATTGGTGCTTGAGATTATGTTGCAGGAGACTCTGTGATTCAAGTCATTAAGTTCTAGGTCAATTCATTCCAATCGAGCAAAACTGTCAATACAACAGTCTGCCAATTACTATATGATACTCCAAACTAAGAGGCTAGTTGTATTTATTTTCAAAGCCCTTCTTTATGGCATTAAATATCAGCAACATCAAATATGATCGATTTCTTAAATATGAATATATGATAGAGCAAAAGAGGCTAGTTGCATTGTTTTAAATATCCCTTATATGGTTGATAATATTGACTAATATATCGAGTAACGCTTGCCGCAAAAAAAAAAGGTCTTGATATCTTTTTGGAAAAAATATATGAGTGAAATATCTCCAACATTGCAGCTATATCGGCCTCAACCAATATATTCTTTTATAAAGTTTACTATAATACAATATAGTCTCAATATTCTTTACCTATTTTGACCATTTTAAGGCTATACATCATGATCCTTCTAATATTTCACGTGACATTTCAGCCTAAAAAAATTGACAGAAATATTGCAGCATCCATATGGATTTTAATTTGTTTTAAATGTTGATTTGGTTTTATTGTTCAATCTGCATATGTCAGCAATTGGAAAGAACTAGGTTCAATTGAGGCCAAATTCCTTCACAAAAGTTTTGAAAAAAATAAAATAAAATCTTTCTCAATACATTCATTCTTTGTTGCATCAAGTATCAATACACACATAGTATATCCGATACGAAACACAATATTTATTAAACATCTCTGATATATACCCGATATCTTCCTGTCAATATGGAATTCTTCAGACAGACATGTCCCTCATATCCATTACTTACGACCTGGCTAGCTGGCAATGAAGCTCAATCATTATATGTGCTAAGGAAAAAAGCTAAGAGTGGATGACACTCTCAATTGTGCAGCTTACAGTATAATAATATAGTAAACGCAAAACATGGAGTGAAGACACAAGAGGCAGGAAAGTCGAAGAGGTAAAGACGCGCACAAAAGAACAGATATATGGAAGTTGCAAAATAAACCTTATAGTGATACAAAGCAGCATAAACTCTCGATTGTTTCTCTCTTTTGCATGAATCCAGCACAAGGCATGCATATTCGTAAAGTCTTTTCCACCGCCAAAACTTCAAAGTTGTGGTAAGGTTTCAGACTGACAAACTTTAACATCACAGCTGATTGAGTATCCTTTCCTGAGCTGGTTGAGTATCCTTTTCTGAGCCAAAACCCAAGCTATTAAGAATAAATGATACTTCTTTTCTAACAGCTGTTTTAAATGCATGACTAGTGGAATTTGAACAAAGGAGCTTTGATAGCATCTTAAAGCCTCTTCCATAGCATAAGAACACTGAAGTTGTGACGAGGGTTGAGGGTTAAAACTTTATATTCTAACATATATAACTAAAATAAGCGGACTTTGGTTTCTTATAGTATGTCTATGTCTATTATGGAGAATAGGGGTGCATCTAACACATGATGGACATTATATTTACACTACATCAAGGAGAGGATAACAAAACCAACGAAGTCCAGGGATATGCATGAAGAAATTCCCAATAGTAACCAAAAGTTCAGAAGGGGGCATAAGGCGTGAGGAAATTCCCAACAGTAACCAAAAGTTCAGGAGGGGACATGAATTATCACAAATATTATCTTTTCATCTGCATGATCATCATCTATATCACTAATGATGCCCATCTAGATAATACAGAGCAGGCAGAAAAATAGTCGAAGGAAGAGACTATCAGATGTGCCAAAATATAGCAACTTCAATCCCGTTGTGTCAATAGTTGCAAGGCACCTTGAAAACTGTGGTCCTCATAAAATTTCCTCAGTATTATAAAATAAAATAAAAAGAAGTAAACCATGATCATCCTCTCCAAATGAACTTTAGGCATATAAGAAAACTGCAATTGCAAACCTCTCCAAAGGCTCCGCATCCAATGATGGTCAGCAGATCAAAATCATCCACATAGGTCTTGTCTAAGTAGCATATTATCCCTCTCCTTTTTCTCCAGAACCTGAATTAAATTGATCTGTCCTTCCTCCGAAATGCGTGAGGAACTCTATAAAATTCACAGCATGCAAAAATAAAAAAATAAAAAAAAAATCGAAGTTGTCAATCACAAGACAGGAAGAAAACTAGCACCAAATATTGGAGTAACATCGACATGCCTCAGCGTTACAGAACAAAAGCACTCGATCAAGGCAGGAAAAATGACAGACTAAAGTTGCAACTCAATTAAAAAGACAGGCAGAATCTTGTATAAATATGTGAGGAAAACCAAACTAAAAGAAATTGACATGTAAATAGGTCAAATTTATATGTAATGAAGAAAATGCTCTATACACCAGAATAAAACAAGAACTATCTCGTTGCATGCTCATATTGGAGAAAGGTCGCCCAAGACTTGCTTATTGATCATGTTCCCATCATCTAAGTTGTAAGACAGCACACCAGAGCATCAAAGCTCTCCAGGTTTAACATAGGGTAGCAAAGACCTGATGTTCCACTCTATCAACACAATTAAACATTCCGAGCACATCAACTAGGGACTTTAAAACTCTAGAACTCAAACTGACATTCATACACATGATGTCATGGTAGAAATTAGAAAGTACTAGAACCGCACAGAGAGAAGATCAAGTAAGTGATCCTATAAGAATGTTATGCGACAACTTTTAACCAAAAAAACAAAAAAGAGATGTCCAGGAGTCTTCCACCGATTATGACGGGAATCCGACTTCAGCGACAACTCTCCAAATGCTTGGTGAATGGATATGTTCATCTTCTCCTACTAAATTCCATTTATTGTCTAGCAAAAATGGCTGATCTTAATGCATTCAACCCAATAATTAGGCACCCAATGCATCTCCCCACCACTCCCAAATTTTAAACCTAAAACATATAATTACAAAAGCAAAAACAGAATGAGAAGACACTCAATCAACCAGCAGAAGGCATAGAAAAACCAGTAGCGAAGCATTTGTGGATAAATCAAAGCACCAAAATCAAATGTCATAGCACATCCGTTTTCCATAATCTTTTACTACATGATCGCTCCTAATTAGTGAATAAAATCAATAATCAAGCTGAGAGATAGACTGACAGATATTCAACAAGAAAAGTGTTAACAGATATATGGATGTACTGTAAGTTTAACAGTCTAGATTCTGTTTAATCAGCACCATTTGTCCAATCACAGAATACATTCTGAAATTATCATAACTAGTATCTCAATCTCAATCACAGATAAGTAGAATACTGGCAAGAAAGGACTCACCAGCAAAGAAAAACCATGTTTGAACTGGATAGTTACTGTTACTAAATGATTCAGTCAGAGTTGCAGGTAATCTAAGACCTGGCGCTACTGCCATCTGCAATAGCGGGGTTCTCTTCTTTGCCAAGAGCAACCACAACTTTCTTAAGAATGGCTTCCACGAGCAAGTGAGAGTTCTCCACAGCTTTAGAGATTGATGTCCATCTTTCGCCATGCTTTGGCTCCGCAGCAACACATCTCTTGAGAACATCCTTTTGAGTATCCTCGTTACCATGCTGAAGTTCAAATTTGTAGTATAATGCCCAGAAATCTCCAACATCAGGGGAGAGAGTAACTGCTCTGTTGAACCAACTCCTTGCTTTGTCCACTTTCCTGTCATGCCAGAATAGTTTGGCCACAGTAGCAATAACATGAGGATCATGATCACACCTTTTGAGAGCATCTGCACTCTTTGCCTTGCGTTGGGGCCGAGGAGCCATCTCATCGAAGCAGCACCCACAGAATTCACTAGACGGGCTTATACCTTGCAACGCTTTAGCCATCAAACTATCTGCTTCCTTTTTAATTCCATGCCTGGATTCAGCCCGGATAGCTGCAAGCCAAACCTCAGGGTTCTGAGGGTTTTTCTTTCGCGCGTTAGTAAGGACAGCACGAGCTTTGGTCAAACCATTCATCCTCTCTTCTAAGCTAGCAAGTGAGAGCCAAAGAGGAATACAAGAAGGACACTGCTTCAAACCCTTCTCATAAGCTCTCCTCGCTTCCTCTATGTGATGCAGCCGGTCAGCTTCACTCACTCTCTCTACATGACCCAGTCGTTCTTCCATCTGCCCAAGCATCAACCACAGCTTAAAGAATTTAGGGAAACGCTCCAGCCCTTCTTCCAGCAACTTCCTCTCCTCTTCAATATTATTCAACTCCCTCTCAACTATAGCAGATTTCATCCACACCCTCTCTGTTCCTCCCTTCTCTCGAGCTTTGGCCAGAAGCATCCTTGCTCTTTCAGGTTCACGATTCTCAAACTCAAGCTTGAAGGCTGCCAACCAGATTTCTTCAGAGTCAGGAATTGCAGCATAAGCTTCTTGAAGGATTGCTCTCGCAGCAGGAACATCTCCTGCAAGCCACTTCTCTTTCGCACCCATCAACCACAAAACCTCGGCCTGCGGCTTATAAGTTACTGCTCTCCTTAACAGAGCATCAAGCGACTCCCTTGTTCCATGACTCTTTTCGAGCTGTGCTGCTTTGAGCCAGATGCTCTTCTTTGTAAAGAAGACAGTGAGTGCATAAGCATAAATAGCTCTTGCGGTCTCAATAGAACCCCGCTTCTTGCATTCCTCAGCATCAGCCACCCAAGTCCTCTTCCGGTCTTCTTCCTCCACTCCGATGCCAATAGTGTTGTGAATTATAGCCTGGCAAGTCACCACAGACCCGGCTCTCTCAGCCGCCTCCGCCTCCTTCATCCAAGCCTCTCTATCAATATCCAACCCTTCTCTCTGCAACGATCTTATACCTCTCTCTATCACCTTGCTAACAGATGAAGTATTCCCATTAGCTTCCTCGAGTTTCGCAGCAGTAATCCAGATTGCAGGCTCCTTGGGAAGCTTCTCTCTCGCCTTGTTAAGCACTTTCTTTGCCTGCTCATAGGTCTCCAGCCTCGCAAGAGCAATCCACAACTCAACATGTAAAGGACAGCACTCCACTGCTCTATGAAGCAAAAGCCTAGCATCTTCTTCATTCGCAAGCTCCACGACCGCCTTCCACAACCTAACTGAATCCGGAATGTGTTCCAGACCCTTCCGCAAGACCCTACTCTTGTTCACCTCGTTGTTATTCTCCAATTTGGCGGCCTGCATCCAGAGCTTCACCGAGTTAGGAATAGCCTTCACCCCTCTCGCAATCACCGCCTTGGCTTCGTCAGGGCTAGCAAGCCTACAAGCTTCGAGCCAAACGTCCTCATTCTTTGGGCACTCTTCGCATCCCTTCTGAATCAACTGCCTTGCGGCCTGAATCTTTCCGGCAACCTCTTCCAGAACCTCTTCCAGCCTAGCTGCCGCAATCCACCCCGGGGGATGCTTAGGGTTAGTCTGTGTCACCGACTTGAGAAGCAACCGGGCTTTCTTAATATCCGAGATCTCAGCATCACTGGTGATCTTCATGCTCTTGAGATCAGTCAAATACCCCTTAGGATCCACCACAGTAAGACCCGAAACAGAATCCGACAACCTATCCAGCTTCAGAGAAAGCACGGTACCTCTTCCTTCTCCTACAGCAGTCAAATCCGTGACCGGAGTTTGAGACCATGGTGTCTCGGTCCCACCCGCAGCCCTGCTCTTGGGATCGAGCGCCGTGACGTGCTCCTGCTCCTGCCTGGCCTTTTCGAGAAGAGTATCGGGCACGGGCACGAAGCTCTCAAATCTCTTCTTCTTGTTTCTGAGAGAATGATCGCCAATCTCAGGTATGCTATCCCACTGCTCGGGAGTCACGTCCGCCAGCTTCCTCTTCAAATCAGCAAACTGCTCAGTGATCTTAGGGTTTGAAGCCCGATACTTCTCGTCCCTTCTTGGTCGTCGGCTTCCCGCGTCTTCTTCTTCCTTTCCTTCCGGCCGCGGCCGGGTGCGGCGGGGCGGTGGCGGCGGGGGCGCGATGGCGGATCGATCGGGAGGTCAGGGAGCAGCGCGGGGGGGCCCGATACGACGATCGGGGGTGGGGATGATCCGGCGTTGGCCCACGGCCGGGAGACCTGCGACGTAATTAGGAGCGGGGTTTGGGAGTTTAGAAGTGCCAAACGAGCGGGGGGCGAGCAGGAGCCGCGCGCCGCCGCGGGCGGCGGGCGCGGGGGCTGGGAGGAGCACCGCGACCATCGTTTCGTTTTTATGATGGTTAGGGCCAAAGGTCGGGGCGGGAGCTGGAATGGGACTATTAGCCCTATTAAAACCCTAGGGATTGTGTGATCATGTATAAGAGAAGAGCTCGGGCTTGGAGGCCGGTCTAATACTTGAGGGATATTTGTTCAGGGCGGTGCTTTTGGTGATAAGGCCTCCGAATGAAGGATCTTTGTTTCCGGGGGGGCCTTATCAATAAATTAATGACCCTTTTAAGGGCCTCCGAATGAAGGAACTTTGTTCTTGCTTAGAAACCCAACTTTTGACTTCGATTTATCAAAAATCTGCGCCCTTAAACCCAAATCTTAAAGTTTTAAACCCATTCGAAGAATATACAGTGTTTTTCTAATTTGTATTTGTACCAAAAATAAGCAATTCCTAAAAAAAATATTGTATGTATCTCATTAAAACCTAAAAACCACTATTGTTGATGGCTAGGATCAAACAATCAATCATATCCAGATGATGATAGGTGCGGATCCGGGGGCAGAATCGGTTCCTTTTGAGTCTTCACTGGGACGAGGAAGAGGTGATTGATGAATGAGTCGCCTCCTTCTCCGACTTTATGCCTGGTTCTTGAAGTGGAGGCTGAAGTCCATACTGCATAGACAAGAAGAATTCGTGAGAAGGCGGGGACCGGTTCCCCCGTGGTTCCTCCGACGGTCATGTTAATGAAACTTGAGTGGGAAAGGGGAAGTTCAGGAACCGAGGTGGCTCTTGAGGTGACAATGTGCCATTACAAAGGGTCTGTATGAGCTCCTTTGTGTATATGAAGAATTGTGTGTGTTCTTTCTCTTTTTTAGAGAGCGAGCAAACCCCCCTTTTGAGGTTTGGAGTCTACCTGTATCTATCACTATGATGGGGATAAATGGGTCACTTCCAGCCAAGCATAGAGAGGCGGTGGCAAAGTGCGGGCTAAGAGTCGAGTCATCCCTCGTTTTACAGGTGTCGGCTGTCGACTGGATGAGAAGTCACTTCGGTATGGGAGATGGTGTCTCCGCATTTTCCAGGAAGTGAATAAGAGCATGATAGAAGGCACGCTGGCATGCTGAGTCATCTCTCGCTTTACAGGTGTCGGCTGGCGACTGGAGGGAAAGTCACTTCGGTACGAGATAGGGTGTCTCCGCATTTTCCAAAAAATGATTAAGAGCATGGCAGAAGGCACGTGGGAGGCTGACAAGTCATGAAGACTTTCAGGCTAGAATCAAGATAAGTCTTGTCCGAGGTGGACTGAGATGCTGACATGTGCTCAGGGGAAGAGACTTGAGGCGGAGGTTATTCCCCAATCTAGTCGATAGGGAATGTTCATCAAGTCATCTCCGTGACTCGCCGAGTAAATGGTCGAGTGCCCTTGATGGGTCGTCTTCGACGATAGGGTCGGCTGATCTCGCCTTTCGTGTCGGCATAAAAGAATATCGATTTGATGAGTCGGCAGGGTCGAGGCCTCTGTTGAGCTTGACCAGTTTGAGTAGGGCTAGCATGCAGATTGTTTAAGCCCGTTCCGCATGTAACGTTGCGCTAAGAGAATAAACTCTCTTAGACTTGGTGCTATATTATTGAATACATAGACTTTGTCAATTTCACGGTAATGCGCTACTCGGCAACGCGTGTTAGGCATAAACTTATCTCTATTTAGGGATCGAGATAAAGTCCCCCAAAATGAATTCTTGTGTCCATTTCACGGTGAAAGACTAACCGGTAACGGGTGTTAGACATAGGCTTATCTCTACTTAGGATTCGAGGTAAATTTCCTGTGCGTGTAAGGCACGAATTTTGGCGTTATTAATAACGACCTACCATGATGTCGAATACGTGGGCTTTTGTCCTTTTCACGGCAAAAGACTAACCGGCAATGCGTGTTAGGTGTAAATTATCTCTATTCAGGAGTCGAGATAAAGTTCTCCATGCATGAAATGCATGGATTTTGGTACTGAAGAGCTGTGTTGTGTCTTCTCTTAGGGCAAAGACGAACCTTGTGCTAGAGAGAAAGAATTTTATATTCTATCTCCAGGTGCAAAAGAAACTCAAAATGGGATCTCCACTTCGAGAATCTGAAGGATAAAACTAAGAGTGGGATCTCCACTACGAGAATTGAAAAGATTTAGATAACCCTAACTGTTTAAAGGTTTAGTTATCCAATCTGAAAATGAATTTCTCGTTTATCGAGATGAAATTCTAACTTTAGCCCTAAATGTTTAAAGGTTTGGCTAAAGGGGAGATTGAGATGATCCTAACTGTTTAAAGGTTTGATCGTTCAATTTGTGAACCTCTCGTTCATGGAAGGAATCGATAGGGGATTTTGGCTTTAGTCCTAACTGTTTAAAGGTTTGACCAAAGGGAGTTTAAGACGATCCTAACTGTTTAAATGTTTGATCGTTCAATTTGTGGACCTCTCGTTCATGGAAGAAATCGAGAGGGGATTTTGGCTTTGGCCCTAACTGTTTAAAGGTTTGACCGCTCGATTTTGAAGTAGACCTCTCGTTCATGGATGGAATTGAGAGGGGATTTTGGTTGTGGTTCTAACTGTTTAAAGGTTTGACCAAAATGGGAGTGAGGTGATACAAATGACAGTGGGGTGTCGATTTGCACAAATCACTATATCAATACAGTGGGAGGGTTTTAATCATCTTGGAAATGAAAAATAGTCAGAGTGGGAGGTTCTTAATCATTTTTTATCATGATTGAGAATTTATTGGTTTTGGGTTATCCTTAAGAATACCAAGTGTAGTATTCTCCAGAAACTTCCCATCAAAGGTAGGGAACAGTTTAGCCTTGTGTACCAGTTGGAGGTTTGGGAAACAGTTTATACTCGTATACCTTATTGGAGTACAAATGATGAACAGTTAATACTCGTATACTCTTCAGAGTGTGGATGGAGAATCTGTTTATACTCATATACTCATCAGAGTTAGGGGAGATAGTTTATACTTGTGTACCCAGTGGAGTTAAAAGGATGAGCAATTTATACGCGTATACTCTTCGGAGTTTGCAGGTGCAGTTTAACCTCATATACCTGTCGGAGGTTAGGTCGTCTTTATTTGGTTTGTTTTGTCATTATGACGCCGGAATCAATTAAGACTTGGATTTTGTTTTTGAGGCCGAAGCAAGCCTTGGTGGGATGAAGAACCCTCCTGTAGTATGCACAGTATTTTGGATCCGTAATCCTCTTAACTCCCTCCTGATCTTCAATAGGTGGTAGCTCAATTTTATCGTTGGCGAGGAGGTACTTCAATATGGCTAGAACTTCATCATCTTTGAAAGAATACTCCTTCTAGAACCTTGGATCAGGAGTCCTTCGCTGTTTCTGAGGTTGTTGTTGTGACGTTTGATTAACATCAACAACAACCACAGGTGCTATCAGCGGGCTTCTCTCGGCCTTCTTTCTTCTAAGGAAGTGCTCGACCTGTTCTCCATACAGTTTTAATTCCTTCCAGGTGATTGAGGGGATAACTCCCATAACTTCAAGGGCATCGAGGGAGAGATTGTGATGTCAGGTCTGGAGTATGAACTCCTCTGTGACCGGATCTTGGTAATTCATCGCCTTAATCCGGAAACGTTTGACGAAGGTGTTAACTGACTCTCCGTTCTTCTACTTCTTATCTAGAAGAGCTCCAATTGACACTTTAGTGTTATCATCGAAGAAATTACTGAGGAATGAGTTTTCCATATCGTCCTAGCAGTTGATGCTTCCTGGCTTGAGACGTCGATACCAATCGAAGGCGTCCCCGCGAAGGGTGCCTACGAATGATCAGATCATTAGTGGTTCATTCCCGGAGATCATTCCTAGGTGGGACTTGAAGTAGATTATATGCTGAGTTGGCGAACCTCTCCCGTCAAACGGCATGAAGTTAAGGTATGGAATTGAATCCAACTCTCTAGGATATGGGCACAGAATGCCCGTTCTCCTTACTTCTTGAGCGGACATTAAGGTATTGACCTTATTCTCCAGCTCTTTCATCATCTCATCGTCGTCTACATCTTCCTTCGGGCGATTTTGAGGACGAACGATAGGATCACCCTCAGCGTTGTCAGTAGTGATAGGGCCGCCCCCAGTGTTGGTATTATTGTTGGGGCCACCCCAAGTGTTGGTGTTATTATCGGGGCCACCCCCCAGCATCTTTGTCATTGGGAGAAGCATTAGCATTGATAGTCTCCTCTACCTCTGAGTCACTATCTACCTGATTGGTAGTGTGACGACGGCTAGATTCACCGTGCTGATTAACTCCTAAATTTGTTGAGCATGTAAATCCTTGACCTGTTGCACGACCATCTCTATTTCAATTTTAAAATCTTCTTTTTGTTTGGCCAAGGCTTCTTGAAGAAGTTGAGCCACTTGTTCGGTAGTGATCATGAATACTTCTCGAGCTCTCCTCATGTTAGACATTGTATCGTTGGAGGCGATTGCGAAGCAAGTATCCGAAAATTCATCTTCTGAAGACAGTCCTTCGTGCATCTTTGGGTAATCTCCATGTCTGATGGCTTCTAACTGGAGCTCAGACACTCGTTAGGCTATTCCTGAATCAACTTTTCTTCCCGGAGAAAAGTAGGGATTAGCGTTATTCGAATTGAACACAGACTTTTCTTAGTCAGCCATGTTGATGGTGACTTCTGTGAGTTCATCATCTTGAATAACCGATCTTCTTTTGTGGGAGTATCTTGATTTGGGTTTTGACGCTTTAGTGGAAAGCCTTCGGAGTATCGAGACCCTCTGTGGAGTGTTCTTGGGGTAGCTACACTCTGATAAGACTATCCTGGATAACCTCTCACAAGGGCAGTGTGAGTTCGGCATTGGGGTACTTCTCTTTCGAGATTTATTCGTACCCCCCGCCCGATAGTACAACTCATCGACGTTATGGTCGGAGCAACCTATCGGCTGTTGATTTGATTCCCCAGGTATGACATTATCATGTAACAGACACGTCTTCTTCTGAGGATGTAATGCCTTGTTGGCGTTCGTAGGAGTCACACATTTGGAATCACACCTTTGTGAGGGTGAAACCCTAACGGGCTCTTGGTTTTTCACACGTACTACCAAGTGGGTAGTTACGGGAATCAACTTGTTGGAAGGTTACATACGACCCCTAGTCTGGATATTTTCTCGAGAATCATTCAGCGGACCCAAGCATTCCTTAACAGGAGCTTTGCCTCGATCTTTAGGTAGAGGACATCCTTCAGCAGAAATCTGAACTTAGAGAGATCCATGTTGTTGTAGGGCTTCACCGGAGGTGCGGGAGCAGAAGGAGCGGGATCTAAAGTTGATGAAGGTTGGGGAGCAGCCTTGGAGCTGGAACCGAGTGAGAGATATGACCGGTGTTTCTTATCAGGTAGAGGCACATTAACTATCTTCGGTACAGTTTTAGACGCTGTCTTAGCCTTTGGAATACAAACCTGCTTAGATCTTGGTGATTCTTTGACCACCTCTTATTTTTGCAATTCTTGTGCCTTTTGCACAAGGATCCGGGCATGCACAAGAAGTGTGCGGTACTTCTAGATGCGCTCCTCGAGAGTATAACGGGTTCATTTGAAACGAACCTATTTGTTAGTCGACGGTTGGGAGGAGGATCCCGATGCTTGATGCGGCGATGGCTTAGCTACTTGGCACCTTCTAAACTCTAGATCCGATTGGTAGCGGAGTTCATCCACATGTTCTAAAGCTGTAGCGAATTGGCATGCAAGACGTTGGCGGCGCCTCTGACGAGCCCTTTTCATCAGCACTGACGCGCCTTTGATGGACAGCTCCGTTACCTTTGAGGAGTTGTCATGAGCATCAGATCCGGCTTCCTTAGAGGCCGGAGAGGAATCTTCAACAGCATTCGGGCGAAGATTATCACCCTAAGTTTTTAGATTTGAAGGCCAATTAATCTTCTTCACGGAAGTGGTCTTCCTGCGCTTATAGGGAGAGGAAGATCGGGAGGAGGAGGAGGAGACGTACTCCTCAAACTTCTGCTGGTCAAACTCATATTCAACATCTTCATCCACGGGGATCTTGACCAGTGGCT
>NC_033794.1:42587841-42640805 GCF_001876935.1 Asparagus officinalis | reverse complement strand
ACGGCACGACAGCCTCGGCAGCGAGTCTGTTGGCTCCCACTATGGTCGCTAGTGTGTTCGGGTCGAAAATCATTTTCATTATTGTGGGACTC
Organism: Asparagus officinalis; assembly: GCF_001876935.1. Classification (NCBI taxonomy): domain Eukaryota; kingdom Viridiplantae; phylum Streptophyta; class Magnoliopsida; order Asparagales; family Asparagaceae; genus Asparagus; species Asparagus officinalis. The sequence goes on along the minus strand of NC_033794.1, from coordinate 42,640,713 downwards.
ATTACAACTTTAGTCATTACAATGATTCAAAAGGAAGGACTTTTTATAAGACTCCTTACACAATGCAAATAAAAAGATTATAATTTTCTTGAGAACATATGCAAATAGATCGTTTATCGGTCTTTTGCTTGTGCGGGATCGTTGCCTGTACCGGGGTTTATTCGTGGACCACCAACTGATCAGATCCGAATAACAATTTCATTGCCTCGCAAAGGAGACAAGAAATTGAAGTGACTATCTCAACAACAATGAGATAATCACTCTTCTTGAGAATCGTAGCTAGGTACAATCTTAAGGAAAACGAATGAACGAGATGCAGATCTCTCGAACTCTTCTCCTCCTTGTGCTGAAGAACTCGCCAAGATCCCTTTCTCCTTTCTAAAATTCATGCTCCTCACTCTTCAATTTGATAGGGCTTTGCCAAGGCTCGAGAATTCTGGATCCGTGTAAATGAAGGCCCTAGGGCCATATTTACAGGCTTCGAAAGCTTTGTTTTCGGATAAGAACGATTAATTTGATCTCATTCTCAGTTGTAATCACTTAACCAAGTTACAAGATAACTTCAGATCAATTGGGGAGGCTTTGGATCAGAATATACTCAAATCTAGGTGTTAACGAGCATAATCAGTATTTTTAGGCGCGAGATAGACTTTTGTCTTGTCCTTGGCGGAGACACGAAGTGTGTCCTGGTTGCGCGCCTCGACCTATTTTTCACGTAATTCCTCGGTCCGAACTCAAAATGACACGATTCAAAGTGCGTTGGAAAGCCAGAGAGGAGATCTACAATCTCCTATGTATGAATCATGTGTGAAGTGGATGAGACATGAGTGGTTCTTCATCTTTTGTGAGTGAACTGTAACTCCTGATCGGATCGTCACTTCGTTATTTCATCGTCCCGTTGATTCGTATGCTTTGCCGACTTACTTCATGCACTCATCAACATCAAATAATACCCTTTGACTCAGATAATGATGCTCATCATCTTCTATCTCGAGCTACATGTGGGAACCTATAGGCAATTTTTGTCTTTTTGCTTGGATTTTCTTGGTTTTTGGGCTCTGTTTTGTGAACCTATAAATATCCCTTCAATCTCAACATTTTAGGGTATCTAAGAAGTGTTTAAATCAAGATTACAAGTGCTTAAAAAGGGTGTTTAAGTGTGGTTTTCAATTTTATTTATGTGAAGAGGTATTCACAAGAGGAGGAGATCATTTCTATCGTGTTTGGGCTTCAATCTCAATCTCTCTCACTCTTGATTTTCAGAGAAGTTCTGCTAAGCTCTTTTTCTAGATTCATATATATTTGTTGTTGATTATTATTTCATTAAGCTAGATTTTAAATTGAGTTTAGTTTTATCATTGCTCTTTGATCATACACACCACTTATTGAGCTTTTAGCATTTCATACATTATATAATTGGGTTATGGTGAGTGATTCATTGAGAGTGAGCGTAATTGAGTTCTCATCTTGTTAGAGAATAAAAACTTTGTATTTGTGCTTAAATTGTGAGATCACGTTGTAATTCACACAGACACTTAGAGAAGTGGTTGGTGAGAGACGGGGTTAATTCCAAGAGGATGGCGTCGGTTGTAAATCCTAGGGAGAGGTTGTAATTCCGAGCACTTGAGGAATATGACATGGGCTAGGCCAACACTTAGAGAAGTGTATTGTGTATTGACTATTGGTTGAGTTGTAAACATTTATCGGTGAGCGTTGAAAATCGATTATGTAGCTTTTTGTGTTGATAGTGGAGATTCTCCTCGAGGGTGAGGAGCGAAGACATAGGTCGGGGGTGACCGAACTCCGTGATCATTTGTTTGTGTTTGTGTTTGGCATTAGCGTACTTATTCTCTTGTATATTTTCTTATCGTCTTTGTCTCATGTTTATATCGCCCTTAGTTTAATTGTATATCCTTGCATATCTCATTTTATACCATATTGTTAGGATATATTAGTTAAAAGTTTTAATTTGGCATCAATATCGGATTAGATTAGCAATTACCCTATTCACCCCCCTAGGGCAATTTCAAATCTGAAGATAATGGATCTCCACACAAAATTTGTGATATTGCTCTCAGCAATTTTGGCAAATGGTTCAGCTTTGATCCATTTGGTGAAGTAATCAATGGAAACAATCAAGAATTTTTATTGCCCATAGGCTATTGGGAGAGGCTCCAACAAGTCTAATCCCCATTGAGTGAATGGAATCGGGTTCAGAAGAGGGGTGTAGGTTATTTAAAAATCACTGCAGATAGCTGATCCCCCATCAAACACCAATGATGGAAGTTATAATCTAACGACTTCCAGAAGGCTATAATTTAAAAACTTTCACGTAGATCGATAAAAGTTACAATCTGACAACCTTCGCAACAACTGATAAAATCTCTAATTAACAGCCTTCACAATCAATATCGGGAGTTACAATCTGACGACTCTCATATTTTCAAGGAGCCAAGACGAAGATTACAAGATGACGGTCTTTGTAATGCTCTAGCAAAAGAGACTACAAATTGACGGTCTCTTCAAATCAAAACAAAGGGTTCATCCCCAACGTTCAAGTCCAAACGCACGAGTCAAACCTGTGTTGCAACATCAACACGCACGGGTCAGACCTGCGTTGCAACATCCAAACACAGAGGTCCTCCATGCGTTACAACATCCAAACGCAGACTTCATTGCTGCGTTTTTAGCCCAAAACGTAGAACCCAACTCTGCGTTCTAGATCCAAACACAGAGTTCATTGCTGTGTCTCAGACTCAAAATACAAAGCGACCAGTGCGTTCTCAACCATCAAATTAGGCCCAACTCTGCGTTTCAAGTCTAAAATGTAGAGTTGGGGCCCAGAACGCTATTCTCTATGTTTAACTCATTCAAACGGTTCCAAAAACCATTTCCCACGATCTGAGGGGATCACAATTCCACCTAGGAGAGATTTTAGGAGGCGGTTACACCCCTTAAACCCTTGAACGGTTTCAAAACCATTTTCCACAAAATGGGGTCGGTTACACACTATTAAGAAGAGATTTTAGGGGGCGGTTACACCCCTAAAACCTCTATAAATATGGGTAAACTCAACTTTGTTCGGGATCGCTGGCGTTTTTGGGGGAATTGCGGGAATTTCTAGGCAGTTCGAGGAGGATTTTTTGGATCAGATCATCCAAGAGATCTTGAGGCAGCGATCTTTAGCAACAGAAGATTTTTAGAGATTTAACACTTGGCTTATCAACCGAATTTTCAGTTAAAACAACTCTTTTCACAAGAGTTTAAACTCATTCCGAGTTATATAAAACTCATCAAGAGTTCCTTTTCAAACTGGCCACGCAAGTTAGTTATTCCAGTGAGTTGAGACGTGCGGATCGTCAACGGAGAGCAAACTCAACGCGAGCATTCGAGGGAGGCACTTCATCGCCACCGTGAAGAACCCATAATTAAACAAATGAGAGGATCTCCATCGATTCTCTTCTCTTTTGTAATCAGAAAATTCGAATTGTAATTAAGTTTGAGAGAGTTGTAAACATTCTTTTTCTAAGCAGTTAGAGAGAATAAAATTGAGAGAGTTGTAAACATTCTTTTTCTAAGCAGTTAGAGAGAATAAAATCAAATACGATTCTTTCATTATTTTCTTATTACAACATTCTTTTTCTAAGCAGTTAGAGAGAATAAAATCAAATACGATTCTTTCATTATTTTCTTATTACACATTTTTTAACAAACAAAAGATGGTGACTTTGCTGGGGACAAGCTTCTCTGATAACGAAGTAGTGGCTCAATCCGACATCCGTCTTGTTAGAACAACCATCAAAACTCTCGTGGTAGAGTTTGATCAAGCCAAGTTTGAGGAGGCCATCTCTTCCGGATCCCTTAGCCCCAAGGCTATGCGCAAGATCCACAAAGTCTCTAAGGAGACTAAAGCTCCAACTGTTGCTCCTATGCCGAAGGAAGCCTTCTCCTTTAGCCAAGAGTGCTCGAATAACCCCTCCTCCGAAGGAGTGTGCTCAGCTTCTGCCAAATTTGTCCACCGAGTTGAAGGTTCTGCATCCGTGCCAAAGCGAAGGGTATTGGGTCACGAAAGGCCCATTGCGACGACCAACTCCGTCAACGCTGACGACATCACTGCAAAGGCCTTAAAAGAGGCCAAGAAGAACGTCGCTCGACGAAGGAGAAGATCTTGACGAGCACAACTATGAGAAAGCCGATCTCTCAGCCAACGCAAGCTTCGTGTTTGTGTGCTAAAACGCAACTCTGAGCTTTATGTTTCTACTATGAAATTTGAGACACATGTTCATGAGCCCAAATAAGAGTTTCGCAAGAACCAAACTAAATGCAGCTCTCAAGAGTGCGTTATTCAAACAAAACACAGCTCTCAGGAGTGCGTTATTCAAGCAGAACGCAGCACTCAGGGGCACGTTATTTAGCCAAAACACAGCTCTCAGGAGTGCATTATTCAATCAAAATGCATACCTCAAGGGAACGTTACTGAGCCAAAATGTAACCCTCAAGGAAGCGTTTCCAAAACAGTACGTAACTCTTAGTCATGCATTTCAGAACCAAAACACAGACTCCAAGACCGCGTTTCATCAGCAAAACACAGATCCCAGGAGTGTGTTTCATCACAAAAATGCAGACTTTAGTCTTACGTTAATCAAGCTAAGCACGACCCTCGTATTCCTTCTTCGGAACGCGATGTGATTCGTCGTGTTCAAAAAGATCAACATGGATTTAAAATTCATGTTTGCTAATAACCAGTCTCATCCATTGACGGACAGGGGGTTCTATCTCTACCCTCATGCTCTGTGAGAGGTTCATCCCAAGTCTCTGACTTGTGGGAATTACCGTCGAGAGAAAGATTGATGCAAAGGGTCGTTCATTCATGCCAATGTAACGACTGATTTCTACAGTTCTCTCTGGATGTCAATGTTCCTCACGTGTGGCCAAAATGTTAGGGTTCGACCAATTAACGAACGTTGCTTTGTTCAATCAACGATGTTGTTCGCGCATGAAGAAGACTTCAGAGGCCGAGTATCCTGGAGTCACTATCAATGTGATCGGTAGAGAGAAGTCGTCAGTCCCTAGTTCTGATGAGTCAGAGATGGATCGTTCTCCAAGCATCAGAGAAATCGCTAACGAGTTTGAAGGAATCTACCAACGCACTTGGACACGAACATGAGCCATTCTCCCTGTCGATTATCGAAGTTTAGCCAAAGGAACCAATTCCGATGACGAACATTCAGCCATTGCAGAGTCTCAATCATCAAACTCTTTCATTGGACATAAGAGCTTCGCCCACATGGTAGAAAATTCTAAAGATCTCTCAAAGAGGGTTGCTGAGCAGGAGGCCATGCTCCGAGCATAGCAGGAAACCATCAATCAACTTCGGGATATGATGGATCAAATTATTGCAAATAGAGCCAATTTTCAGAAAGCTGAGTCACAACCTCAGTAAGAATCCTCCCGAAAAGGAGGATCGTCCATATCGAAGGTGAAACAAAAAGTGAACGAGACCTCTGATCAAGAAGCTCATCACATAGTCTCTTCATCTGAAGAAGAGAAAGAAGCCGAGAATGAGCAGGATCCTCAATCTGCCAAAATGGAAGAATTGGAAGCCCGTCTCAATGCTATTGCTAACAGAAGCGAGCTCCAAGACGAGGGAGTTGCTAGGCCCTATCCCGCTGAATGGGATGCAGCCCCTTATCCTCCAAAGTTCGAAGTCCCGATGCTACAAATTTTTGACGGCACAGGATCACCGAATCAACATATCTATCATTTCAAGTCATAGACTAGGAATGTGATATCAAACGACGTCATACTTGCTCGATTGTTCTTTGGCACCCTCAAGAGAGTTGCCTTTGAATGGTTTAGGAAACTACCTACCGGATGTATCCAAAAGTGGGCGGATCTAGAGAGACTCTTCCTGTTAAGATTCTTTGAAGATGATACAGAAGTCTCTATCCATACCCTTCTCGTCACTAAGCAGAAGAAGAGGGAGCCTGTCAAAGCCTTCGTCAAGAGGTTCCAAAACATGGCTCTGCGATGTCCGACAAGTATGACATAGTCTACTTTAGTGGAGACCTGTCGACACAACTTGCAAACCGTCCTTCTAGCACAAATGAGGGTTACAGAATGTCGTTCCTGGAGACAACTAATCTCTCAAGGTAAACAGGCTCAAAAAATTATTGCCAAAATCAGAGTCAAAGAACAAAGTAGGCAGGATCAATCTGAGCAATCGGACCAAGCCCAATCTTCTCAGCCAGAAGGGGAAGATACTACGGCCACTGAAGTCAATCCTCTTGAGTAGGATGGCGGGTCCAAAACTATCATGTTAATAGTTACCTCTGATAGTCAAACTCATTAGACAGTGGCCCACTAGGCGATGTGTCATGTCTACCCTTTTTTCCCTCTGCACTTGTTCAAGACTGGGGGTTGGTTTATTTATAGTTCATTGGATTATGAGTACTAAATTTTCTGAGTTGTCATGTTCAATATAATACCTCTGTCAACTACGGAATCCGCCAAAATAAAATCAAGTTAACAATACACCTCTGATAGTCCATTTCCCCCAAATCCCCCACCAATTCTCTTCAAGTAGGATGGCGAGTCCACCAAAACTATCATGTTAATGATCACCTTTGATAGTCTATTTTTTCAAATTCTTCCACTAATCCTATTCAGTAGAATGGTGGGTTTACCAAAACTATCACGTTAATAGTTATTTCTGATAGTCAAACTCGTCAGATAGTAGCCTACCAGGTGATGGGTCTCTATTCCGACTTGATGGATAGTGGCCCACAAGGCAATATGCTATGTCTACCCCTCTTTTTCTTCCCCTGCTAAGTCTTAATCAAGACTAGGGGTTGGTTACTTGGAATCCACTAGATTAAGAGTAACAAATCTTTCACCTCATCAGGATAATATTACACTCTAACAATCATCACCCTCACGGAGTATGAATTCAGTTTGTATCACTCTCAATTTGTCACGTTAACAATACACCTCTGATAATTAACTTATCAATCCTCTTCAATAGGATGATAGGTCCTCAAAATTTTTCAAATCGTAACTTTCCCCAGCAAGACGCTAAGTCTTCAAAATCTTATTTAAATCATAAGTACAAATTCCTGTCACGTTAACATCATACCTCTGACAAAATCCACTTATCAATCCACTTTAATAGGATGATAAGTCCTCAAAGTTGCTCCGATCGTAACAAATTCTTGTCACATTAATATCACATCTCTGACAAATCAACTTATCAATCATCTTTAATAGGATGATAAGTCCACAAAGTTACTCCGATCATAACAAATTCCTATCATGTTAACATCAAACCTCTGATAATTAACTTATCGACTCTCTTCAATAGAGCGATAGGTCCACAAACCTGTCAAGTTAACATCACACCTCTGCTTATCGACTCTCTTCAATAGAGCGATAGGTCCACAAACCTGTCAAGTTAACATCACACCTCTGACGACCAAATCAACTTATCGACTCAACCTGTCAAGTTAACATCACACCTCTGACGACCAAATCAACTTATCGACTCTCTTCAATAGAGCGATAAGTCCACAAACATGTCAACTTAACATCACACCTCCGACGACCAAATCAACTTATTGACTCTCTTCAATAGAGCGATAGGTCCACAAACCTATCAAGTTAACATCATACCTCTGATGACCAAATCAACTTATCGATTCTCTTCAATAGAGCGATAGGTCCACAAACCTGTCAAGTTAACATCATACCTCTGACGACCAAATCAACTTATCGACTATCTTCAATAGAGTGATAGGTCCATAAAATACTATTAGGTTAACATCACACCTCTAACAGTCAAACTCCCCCAATGAACTTATTAATCCTTTTTCAATAAGAATAGCAAGTTTTTATTATAAAATCCTTAGTGGATTAAAGATTTTCTAGAATTATCCTAGTGACAAAGAAGAATTTTTTTTAATTTTACTCTAAGTGAAAATTCATGCCAAGTTAATACTACACCTCTGGCACTTCTAACTTTCTTTCAGTATTTCAAGTGAAAATATAACACAGAAAGAAACAGTGACAAAGTCTACGTATTCAATACCGTAGCCAGTGATTATCATTAAATTAATAATTTTTTAATCCATACCTCTCATGTATGGGGAATTTTATCCCGAATCCTAAGTAGGGATAAGTCAACGCCTAATATGCGTTGCCGGTTAGTCTTTGACCGTAATAAAGATAAAAGCCCACGTATTCAATATCGTGGCAGGTCGTTATTAATAACGCCAAAATCCATGCCTTACACGCATGGGGAACTTTATCTCGATCCCTAAATAAAGATAAGTCTGCACCTCACACATGTTGTCGGGTGGTCTGTTCCCCCGAAAATGACCAAGTCTACGTATTCAATATCGTAACACCAAAAATCCATGTCTTACACACATGAGAGACTTTATCTCGATCCCTAAATAGAGATAAGTTTGCACCTCACACGTGCTGCCGGGTAGCGCATTCTCGTAAAAATGGCAAAGCCCACGTATTCAACATCGTGGCAGGTTGTTATTAATAATGCCGAAATCCATGTTTTACACACATGGGGGACTTTATCTTGATCCCTAATTAGGGATAAGTCTACGCCTAATACGCGTTGCCGGTTAGTTCTTCCCTTGAAATTACAAAGTCTACGTATTCAAAATCATAGCATCAAGTCTAAGAGAGTTCATTCTTTTAGCATAATGTTATATATGAAACAGATTCAAATAATTCACATGCTAGCCCGACTCAAACGGTAGTCGGTAAAGATTTATCAAATCCGTTGATGGCTGAGGGTTTGCCAAAAATCTTATGCATGTTTGCAGGCCCATCAGCTTAATGGATGTAAGCCGAGACTTAAAACAGATGAGCTAAAGACAAGTCTCAAAGACTTAGTTAAAAATGCATGAAATCCACCTCTGCGTCTCAAGTCAAAACGCCAAGGTCAGACCCGTGTTGTAGAAACCACAACGCCGAGGTCACACCCAGGTTCCAAATTAAAAAACATAAGGGTGAGACCCACGCCTCAAGTTCAAAACACAGGGGTCCACCCCTGTATTCCAAAAGCAGGATTATGATGTATACCTTCATATGGGTCCGGCGTGGCAAATCCCTTCAACCAAGATGCCTTCGAAGCGAGTGCAGAGAATGACTCCTTTATGGCAAGGAATCAATAGCTCCAAGATCAGAGTTGAGATCCAAAGTATTCTGAAAATTTGTCCTAGTCAACCGCGAACTTTTAAAAACTTTTGAGGGGGTTTTGTAGGTTGTCTAAAAATCACTATAGATAGATGATCCCCATCAAACATCGATGATGAAAGTTACAATTTGATGACTTCTAGAAGGCTGTAATTTAAAGACTTTCACGAAGATCGATAAAGATTACAATCTGATGACCTTCGCAATAACTGATGAAAGCTCTAATCAACAGCCTTTACAATCAACATCAGGAGTTACAATCTGACGACTCCCATATTTTCAAGGAGTCAAGACGAATATTACAAGATGACGGTCTTTGCAATGCTCTAGCAAAAGAGATTACAAATTGACGGTCTCTTCAAATCAAAACGCAGGGTTCATCCCTAGCGTTCAAGTCCAAACGCACGGGTCAAACCTGCGTTGCAACATCAAAACGCACGGGTCGGACTTGAGTTGCAACATCAAAACGCAGAGGTCCTCCCTGTGTTGCAACATCTAAATGCAGACTTCATTGTTGTATTTTCAGCCCAAAACACAGAACCCAACTCTGCATTCTAGATCCAAACATAGAGTTTATTCTTGCGTCTCAGACTCAAAATGCAGAGCGACCTGTGCTTTCTCAGCCACCAAAATAGGCCCAACTCTGAGTTTCAAGTCTAAAACGTAGAGTTCGGGCCTAAAATGCTATTCTCTGTGTTTGACTCATTCAAACGGTTCCAAAAACCATTTTCCACTATCTAAGGGGATCACAACTCCACCCAGGAGAGATTTTAGGGGACGGTTACACCCCTTAAACCCTTGAACTGTTTCAAAACCATTTTCCATGAAATGGGGTTAGTTACACCCCATTAAAGAGAGATTTTAGGGGGCGGTTACACCCCTAAAACCTCTATAAATATGGTTAAACTCAACTGAGTTCGGGATCGTTGGCTTTTTTAGGGGAATTGCGGAAATTTCTAGCAGTTCGAGGAGGATTTTTTTGGATCAGATCATCCAAGAGATCTTGAGGCAGCGATCTTCAGCAACAGAAGATTTTCAAAGATTTAACACTTGGCTTATCAACCAAATTTTTGGTTAAAACAACTCTTTTCACAAGAGTTTAAACTCATTCCGAGTTGTATAAAACTCGTCAAGAGTTCCTTTTCAAACTGGCCACGCAAGTTAGTTATTCCAGTGAGTTAAGATGTGCGGATCGTTAATGGAGAGCAAACTTGACGCGAGCATTCGAGGGAGGCACTTCATTGTCACCGTGAAGAACCCAGAATTAAACAAAGGGGAGGATCTCCATCGATTCTCTTCTCTTTTGTAATCAGGAAATTCGAATTGTAATTAAGTTTGAGAGAGTTGTAAACATTCTTAATCAGGAAATTCGAATTGTAATTAAGTTTGAGAGAGTTGTAAACATTCTTTTTCTAAGCAGTTAGAGAGAATAAAAAAGTTTGAGAGAGTTGTAAACATTCTTTTTCTAAGCAGTTAGAGAGAATAAAATCAAATACGATTCTTTTATTATTTTCTTATTACAAAATTTTCAACAAACAAGGGGTGAGTTTAGTGTCTAAAGCTCTTGGCACGTTGGAGAAGAATTAGCACTTTTTCACATTGGGAGACAAGTCTTTTAGACTCAGGTAAGTTGGTGGACGATTAGTATCCTTAGCGGATCACTATCAGAGCAAGTGTTCTCGATCTTGGGTGAATCTTGTGGGTCCCTTCATGGATCCCTTTCAGAATATAACTGGCCTCTGCCGGTTGAAGATATCGGAGATAGGGCCCCACACTACTGCTCGAGTATGACATTCAATAAAGCAGGTTATTGAACATAAGATATCAAGCATTCCTCTATAAACTCCTCGCTTCAATAGTATTCTCTGGTGACGTCGCCCTTGGTAGGTAGTGAATGAGTGTATCTATCCAACAGGGTTTCACAGAATTCTCGACTTTCATGATAGGGTCTAATGTCTCCAAGATGCTAGGACGCTTGAGGGTGTCCGTGTGCATAGGTTATGAATTATTCCCTGAGCTGGATGACCCAAGCTTGGATAGGGCATTCACCTAAGCATTAAGGGCACGGGGGACTTAGGTGATCTTGAAGTCTTTAAAGTTGCTCAAGAGCTCTTTGACCACCTTCAGGTACAACATCATTCTTTAATTTTTGGCCGCATAATCTCCCCTCACTTGGTAGAAAATAAGTTAGGAGTCGGCCAGATTGTAGATGAGCTCAACCTTGACTGCTAACGTGACTTAAAGTCCCGCCAAAAAGGGCTTCATACTCGGCCTCATTGTTTGAGGTGAAGAAATAAAAAGGGATGAAGTGTTCGTGCGTTGACACATCAGGGCTATGCAGGACTCTAGCTCCACTACCTCCTTCTCTAGAGGATTCGTCTACCTTCAGCAACCACCACAAGGCGAATTCAGGAAAGTCATGTTTGAGGATGTGGCACATCTGAGCATCTTGGCTGTCTTAGACATTGAAGGCTTTGGCAGGGGGACCAGTATGAGCGGAGATGGTTCATCACTTGCTGCATTTGACTCTATCAAGAAGTCAGTCAAGGCTTGGGTCTTCATGGTCGTCCTAGGCTCAAATTTCACATCATATTTACTAAACTCAACTGACTTGTTGATCATCTTCCCTGAAGTAGTTGGATTTCCAAGTGCTTTCTTCAAATGCAAGTTTGTTCGCACCACTATGGTATGCAATTGAAAATAGGGGTAAAGTCTCCTAGCTATAGTGATGAGAGTGAAAGAGGCTTTCTCAATGAAGGCGTAGTTGAGTTTAGCCACCTTCAAGATTCAATTAACATAGTATACCGTCTTCTATGAATTATCCTCCTCTTAGATTAAAATAGAGATAATGGATTATGGGGAGATAGCCAAGTAGAGATACAAGGTCTCCCCTTCTCTGGGTCGGGTCAATAGTGGTTTGGTGCTCAAATATCTATTGAGGTCCCTAAAGGCCTCGCTGCACTTGGCCATCCAGCCCATGTCTTCCTTCAGCTCCTTGCTCCCTCTTAAAGTTTTTAAGAGTGAGAAGCTTCTCTTAGTAGATTTCGAAAGAAAGTGGCCTAATACTGCTATTTTGCCATTCAACCTCTGAATATCCTTCAGTGTGTAGGGTTTAGGTAGCTTCTATATGGCAGTTATTTTCTCCGAGTTGATTTTGATGCCTTGCTAAGTGTAGGCATTAAAAAATGCCAAAATTAAAAATATGAAAAGAAGGGTCAGGGAAACGAACCCCTTTTCAACAGAAACAAGGTTCGTTGTTTATAAAAGATCAAAACTCGATAACGAGAGTCGCCATGCAGTTGAACTCAACTGAATGAAATGGATCTACGAGACTTGAAGCTCCTCATTGGATACAAGGTTTGAGGTTCGCTAGTGAATACTAGACTTGAAGCTCATCATTGGATATGAGGTTCGAAGTTCACTAGTGGATACGGGGTTCAAAGCTCGTCATTGGACACGAGTTGGACTTTAGCTGTCAAGATGTGAAGCTCGTAATTGGAAACGAGGTTTGAATCTCATCATTGGAAATGAGACTTGATATCAAAGACGAAGCTCGTCATTGGAAACGAGGTTCAAAGCTCATCATTGGATACAAGGTTCGGAGTTCATCATCGGAGGTGAAGTTCGTCAATGATAACAAAGCTTGTCATCGGATTTAAAGCTCGTTAGTGAAGACGAAGCTCATGAGGCTCGCCACGCAGTGAGGCTCGACATAAGAGACGAGGTTCACCAACACAGTGAAGTTCATCACCCACATGAAATCAGGCTGTAACTGCCACGGAGACCCAGTCAGCCACGTAGGCTAAATCCAAGGAGTCAGTTACGCCACTCCACAATTTTAGCGCATCAATTACGCCCACGATTCCATGATTGTAGCACGTCAGTTACATGCTCAAACCCTATAAATAGCCACGGATAGCTACAGAGAAAAGGGTTGGTTAATTGAGACTTTTAATCATCAGAAATCAGAGCTTTTGCGTGTAAGTTCAGAGATCAAACCTCGATTCTAGCTGGCTAACGAAGGTCAGAAGCTCTCGTGATCTTGGTCTGATCATCAACGGGAGGCAAGCTCGACTCAAGCATCGGGGGAAGCATCCTTTCGCTACCAAGAACCCATGTTAAACAAAGAGAGGCAGAATTAATCTTCTCTTCATCTGTAATCGAGAGAGAGTGTGAGTGATTGTAAGGGTTTCGTACCAAGTGATCGAACCTATTTCTTAAAACAAGAAAATCAATCCCAATATTAATTTTTTGACCCTACAGATGATGGCGACCATAGTGGGAGCAGCTATTCTCTCCGATGAGATGGTGGTGGCGCAATCTGACAAGATTACAGTGGAAACGGACGTCGAAACTCTGGTCATCGAATTTAACCAGTCCAAATACGAGGAGTACCTCTCCTCTGGTAAGTCTAGTCCCACGAAAGCACGAAAGTGTCGTCGAGTCTCGTATGAGACTTTAGCCCAAGTGGCTTCTGATGATTCAACTCGAGTTAGTCTCGAGGAAAAGTCCAAGCCCCTCAAAGAGGAGGCTCCAGTAACTAGCTATTAGGCTAAGAAATAGGTTGTCAAGCAACCTAGCCAAACTTCGGCTTCTACCAGCCAAATCATGGCTTTGGATAACGAACATCGCCCAGCTTCGGCTGAGGCAAAGGTTTCCGTTATTCCATTATCGAGATGTGCTCGACAACGTCAGCATCAGAATCAAGCTCGCCGTAGGGCTCGAGCTTTGGTCTCGCTAGATGGTTTTCATTATCGACCGAAGGTTAATCAACCTAAGGTCAACAAGTCTGACGAGGGTCAGGTGAATGAGGAGCGTTCGAAAGACGGACCTCATCCTCGTACCCTAGTAGACTCAGAACACGAACCTCATCCTCAAAAAGAGGTTCAACGAAATCAACAAGTGGTTCATACCGAGGTTCACCATGAAAACGGACCTCAAATTAAGAATCGACCGAGAAGACGAACTCACCAAACTTGTCCTAATAGCGAACCTCGTCATGCAAATGATGGAATTTGTCAACTTACCCAAGGTCGTCAACCTCTATCATTTAGAGGGTCTCTCTTGGGTAAAGCTATGACGACATAATTGACTGGGGGTCGTCCAGATGGTGACCTTCGGAATTATCTCACGCGCAAACGAAGCGTGAATCAGATGCATTCACATTGCTACTATGAGAAGCTCATATCTGTGGTGCTTTCCTAATGTCCATGGGGGAAGTCAATGCATCAATCTTCAGTCTTCGAATGATTGACTAAATTTCCAATAGTCGCATCATCAAGAAGAAGACGCTTTCGTCCAAAGAGACAAAACATCCAAGAATCGCCACATTGAAGTGACGATCAACATGGCCAGCAAGGGTAAAAGCAAAATCTCAGCTGAAGATTCAGAGTCTTCTGATTTTGAAAGATCTCTCGGATTATGAGAGGCACTTATTGAAGGCCAAGGCATTTATCAACATACCCGTTCTCGTACTGGAGCGATGATCCTATTAGACTACTACAAACTAGCGGATTTATCTGGTGGTGCTAAACCTGAAAACTCATCCATTGCTACTTCTCAGCCCTCTAATACCGACCAAAGTGAGCAAGCAAGTGCTCACATGACAGGAAAAGAGGAAGAACTCTCGCGGTAGCTGTAAAAGCAACAATCAACCATCCTGAAGCAGCATGAGTCCATCAGACGCCTGGAAGTGATGGTGGAGAGACTCCATGAGGAGAAGGAAAAGAAGATGAAGAAGACTCATTCCCAGACCTCAGGATCTAGGCGTAGAAGACCTTCACCTGTTGATGAAGATCACTATGATGAAGACGAGGAAGAAAGAGTTGTGAAGATTTATTCTGAATCGTCCGAAGCTAAATCTAATCCTCGCACGAAAGAACGAGATCAGAAGTGGGAAGATTTTCAGAAGCAGCTTGACGTATTGAAGCTTCAAGGAAACTTCAAAGAGTTGGGGGTGTCAAGACCCTATCCAAGTGAATGGGATGCGATCCCGTATCCTCTGAAATTCAAACCACTCAACTTGGTGCAATTTGATGGCAAGGGTTCTCCGACCCAACACATCTATTATATCCAGGCGCAGACTGGACACATAGTGGGGAATGATCCTATTATGACTCGACTCTTCATTAGTACCCTTAAGGGGGTGGCTTTCGAATGGTTTCGCAGCCTCGAACCAGGGTCAATCCATAGTTAAAGAGATTTAGAAAGGCTTTTCTTAGCCCGATTCTTTGACGATGACACTGAAGTGTCTATGGCTACATTACTGTCTGAGAAGCAGAAGAAAACAGAGTCAGTCAGTGATTTTGTTAAGAGATTCAGAAATCAATCGTTGCATTCACGTGATCAAGTTTCTGAGGCTACTCTCGTGGAAATGTGCCGCAACAATCTTTCCATCAATATATTATCCAAGATGGGCGCTGTTGAAGCCCGTTCATGGAAGGATTTGGTTTGGCAGGGAGAGCAAGTGGAAAACATGCTCAAGAGGATAAGTGCTGAAGAACCTCAAGAATCCCAGCCTAAAAAGAGAGGTGGTAAAGGCAACTATAATTCCCAGAAACAATCGAAGGGGAAAGACACCTTAGCTGTTAAGACAGGTCCATCTCCGAAATCCTCTACTAAGCAGAAAGGGAATTCATCCGACAATCGTTTTCAGAAGAAATATGATTTCAAGGATGAACACGTGGTCTCTACTCTTACATGTTTAATCAAGATGAATAAGATCAAGCTGCCAGAAGTAAAGCGGAACGCAGAGGTATCAAGGACTGATGATCCTAACTTTTGCATGTATCACAGGATGGTGCATCATCCGACTAAAGCTTGTTACATCCTGAAAGACAAGATTCAAGCTTTATTAGACGCAGGAGTGATGATCCTTCAAGCTGAGCAAAAGAAGGTGTCTGCAAATATGGTTTTACTTCAATTTGGAGATTTTGCCGAAGTACAAATACAAGATGGTGTACAACTAATTCCTCAAGCAGAGGCAAGGGTGGTGAATTTTGACCCGCATCGGAAGAAAGAGAAGGGGATGGTCCCTTACACTACCCCTAAAGGCGAACTGATGTGGGTTCATCCTGATTTGTTAATGGATGAACAGTAGACATCGGCAAATTCAAAGAAGCCTAAAGCCACACGAAGATCTTGCAACACCGTTTCACCATTTCTCGATGAGGGGGTTGAAACTATATCACTTAGCAATTCTGAGGATGAACAGCCAGCTTTCGCTGCACAGCCTGCATAGGTATCAGGAACCCTCGGAGGAAAAGAGTATTTGAAGAAATATTCTGAAACAATAACTGCACCACCCAGACCAGGGAAAGAAGTAGTGGAGCAACCTCAACCTAAGGAACTTCGTTACAACAAAGCACTCAGAAAAGATGCACCAGAGAGTTCAAAAGATCCTTTTCAGTTTGATGTGATGGCTCAGTTAGCCAATATCCCAGTAAGGATTACCTTGTTCGAGCTCTTACGTTTATCTCGATCAACGAGAGAAGCTCTCCGTGAAGCATTGGCGGATAACGAGGCTTTTCTTACTCATTTTCCACCAAATCCAGCCGGAGCAACACTGGAAGAAGCTTGTCCTCAATGTTGTCAAGTTTTTCAAAGAAGAATACCATGCATCACCTTTTCTCAAGAAGACATGCATGTGAGGAACCCGAAACATGATAGACCATTATACTTCACAGAGTACATCGGCTCTATTCGGGTAGATAGAATTCTGGTTGATCCTGGTTCTGCTTTGAGCATCATCCCGTTGCGGCTCATTCATCACCTTGGAATTCCTCTGCATTGATTATCAACGACGAGGACCACCATATATGGCTTCAATGCCTCTAATACTCGTCCCCTTGGAAAAATCAAACTTAAATGTCAGATGGGTGACTTGAGGATGGATGTTACCTGCTACGTCATCGATGCAGAGACATCTTACAACTTGTTACTGGGTCGACCATGGATCCATAACAATTTGATTGTTCCATCCACTCTACACCAATGCATGAAATATGTAAGTGAGAGTGGTGAAGTAAAAACAGTGGTCGCAGAGAAGCAACCATTCAAGGGGGTAGAGAATTATTTCACTGATTCTATCCATTACTTTGATGGTGAGCCATTTGAGGTACCACTGATCGAAGAACCAGATAGCGATAATGAAGCCGATATCAAGTCTGAACACGAACAGGGTCTTGTTTTTAATGACATAGAACCTGTCGTAATCGGCCTTAAAAATCTGGATGTAAATGATCCTGTCTATGAGGGCAGTGAAGTTATCTTTAATAATAATGATTTAGCTTACTTCTCGCGTATGGAATTGAATACTAACATGCCAGGTACAAACACTGACGTGATAGCGGATCCGCTATCCAAGTTATATGCTGAATCAAATTTACACATGCCGATTCAGTCGTCCTTTATGACAAATCGACGACAAACCAAATCTTCACAAGCAGTCTTCATAGTACCGGCTAAGGCTAACGGTCAAAAAGACATTATCTTTGGAAAGAGTAATGGCCCGGACCGGTGCAAACCATTTTGGAGGAATCCGAGAAAGAGGAAAGAGATCACAATTCTCATACTTTACTCCAACAACCCGAAGGCTCATGAAGAATATAGGTTATGACTTTATTCATAAACGGGGTTTAAATTTCGACAGAGGGATCCGGACACCAATATGATCTGCTGATAATCACATTTTATTATAATTTTATACCCTCATTATCTATTTTATATGAATAAATATACTACTAATAATTGTTTTTATCTTTAATTGCAGGTTAATGAAGAATAAATCTCAAAACCCTCATCTCTCAACAAAGCGCGCGTCAATGGCTGATTTTGCTTGTCTTGGGGCTCAAGTTTGATCCAATGGCTCTCATTCACTGATGTTTACTATAAATAGGGGTAGAGAGTGAGGGGTTAGAGGTGTGAAAATTTTGTAAACTCCTTTTGGAGAGGAGGGCTACTCTTAATTGAGAAGGCCTTCCAAAATTGTAACTTTAGTTGCAATTAATAATAATAATTTTTTCACCACTTTAAATATTTCTTCTCTTTGTTGGATGATGAAGATGGAGATGAAGAATTATTTAGAGGTTTGCATTTTCTTTCCTTTTTCTCTTTTATTTCCTTTTTATTGCTTATTAGTGTAGATTTATTTCTATGCTTGTAGTTTAGATTTTATTTTCTTGTTAAATAGCCAAGAGGCTAGAACCCTCTTGCCTTAGATTTATTTCATGCTTATAGAGTAGATTTATTTTCTTGCATTTAATTCTTGCAATTTTATTTTGTAGTTTAGATTTTGCAATTTATTTTGTAGTTAGATTTTAATTTCTTATACTATTCACCTTGAGGCTAGAACCCTCTTGGGTTTAGTTTTTCTTTTTGTTTATTTTTATTTTGTTTGATTCGCCTTTAGGCTAGAACCCTCTAGGGAATCACCCTTTTCTAAGAAGTGGGTTCAATTTTAGATTACCCATATCTATAATTGAATCCACCATCTTTAATTTCTTGCATTTTCTTTTATTCTTGAATTTTATTCTTCATTCTTGATTTTTTTTATTTTTGTTTCTTGATTTTATTCATTTTTCCTTCTCACCTTATTGATCATACTCTCATTCTTTTTCAAATCCACTCTCACTTACACTATGCACCTATTCACACACCATTTTCACTCTCTCAATCTCTTCACAATCGCATTCACTTATCACTCTTACTTGTCACATACATAACATAAGAACCGATTTCATATTTTCTCCTACAAAACACCTTCCTCGTGGGATCGATATCTTAAATACTATAACTTGACACGGTTGTGCACTTGCAACCTTTTTGGTACATGTTTATGCCGCATCAAGTTTTTGGCGCCGTTGCCTGGGAAAAAAGAAAAATGATTTTATTTTAGTTCAAATGGAAACGCTTGGAGCTTGAAGATCGCGGATTGGAGAGCTAGGATTTGAAGATTTGCTTTCAGGTAAGTCCTCTTTCTAGTTTTTAATTCCACCCTTTAGCTACTTCTTCACAATTAGAGACAATTAGGACTTAAAAAAAAGATTTTTTTTTTGTTGACCATAATAAAATTCATCCTCCACTTTGACATTTACTAACAAGATAATAAATTCAAACAAATCCCTCCTTCTCATTTGTTTGATTATTAACCCTAATTAAAAAAAAGATTTTTCTTTTTTTTCATCCTTTTTAGTTGCTTTTAATTCATAGGGTTGCATTTCATATAGTGTAGGAATTCACCAAGTGATTTGAGCATCTTGATTTGACACACACTTAAAAACATTTTTAAGGGCAAAACCCCATAATCAAGATAAGGTGAGGGATTTCATCACCCTTTCCTTAGCCCAAAAATCACTAATTCCTCACTACACCACCCAAGCCTAATAAAAACTCATTAGACGTTGGCCCCTAAGGATTCGAGCTCAATAAGGAACAAGAAATCCTTAAGTGAACCGGTTTAAGTTTTCTCAGATTAGTTGGTGTCTAAGGCAAGGTTTAGGGGTTGCGTAAAGCGCTCTGCAAGGAAAGAGGTACTTAATTGATCTTTGATCACCCTCTAGTACTATTCTTACCTGGCTAACTACCTGGGTAAAACTTTGATCTTTTCACTGTAGGAGTTTTTGGTTAGGAGTTGGTCTAGGTGAGTTAGGCTAAACCCTAGAATTAGAGTTGATTGAAAAGTGATTGTTTTGATTTGTTTCAGTTAGGATTTTTCTTTTTCTTTATCTTCTAAAAAAAACTAATTTTCTTTCTTTTCTTTAAGAAAAAAAATAAAAAAAATAAAAAGAAATATTTTGGTGTATGCAACAGTGGATTAGGGATAATACACACCGATTAATTCGATTTGAACTAATCATAGAAATGGAGCATCCTAATCCACCCGTTCTTCATGATATGTGCTATCCCATTAGGAATGCAATCCCCTCATGCATTAGGCTCCCCGAAACAAATGGAATAAGTTTTGAGCTTAGACCGCAATACATAAACATGCTTCCCAAATTCATTGGTAATGAAACAGAAGACGCAAAATGAGAGAATTAAATGAAGATGCGGTTAAGCTTAGATTTATTCCATTTGCTCTTAAGGATAAAGCAAAAAAATAGCTGTACAGCTTACCAACAAATTCCATCTCAACTTGGGATGAATTTGTCACCGTTTTTCTTAAGAAATTTTTTCCTATTCATAAAACGGTAAAGCTTAGGAACAACATTCAAAACTTTAAAATTATCTTGGGGGAACCTTTTTAGAAGTATTTTGACCGATTTAAAGATCTTCTCATCCAATGTCCTCATCACGGTTTAGAGAAATGGCGATTGTGCCAAATAATTTATGAGAGATTAGATTATTCTGCAAAAACTTTCTTAGAATCAATGTGTCACGGGGATTTTATGAGGAAAAATGCTGATGAAGCTTGGGAGTTTTTAGAGAGACTTTCTGAAAAAACCATGCAATGGGAACACTGTGATGACCGAGTGTCATCAGTTCCCCAACCCAACATTCTAAGTCTAGTGGTCTTTCCTTGGAGTCAAACATTGCTTCTGAAGCGAAGATGGCGACAATTCTGCGGAGGTTAGAAGCCTTAGAAATTAAGGAACGAGCTCCAGCTCAACTCAATCATGTTTCTTTCCCAGGATGTCATAATTGTCAGTCTCCTACCCACGTTTCAGAGGAATGCCCTCTCTTAGGAAACAATCATTCATTAGAACAGATGAACGCTGCATTCCAGCACCCTAGAAATGATCCATTTTCTCCAACCTACAATCCAGGTTGGAGAAATCATCCCAACTTTGCATGGAATCTAGGAAATTCTCCCGGAACTCAAAATTTCACTCCCGCTTCGACCCAACATTTTCCTAGGGGAAACACAGTTCCGTTCAATTCTCATTCACAATTTCAACAACCTAATCTGCCGTATCAAAATCAGTCTCATCTTCATCAAGCTGTAATTCAGACTCCTCACAATCCAGATCAGGATAAACGTCTCAATGTCTTGGAAAGGGGTTTAGAAACCATAATTAAGGCCTCTACTCAAACCACGAATATGTTGACTCAAACGTCTAGCACGCTGAATTCCTTCATGCAATCAACCGGACAAATGCTCAACTCCAACACTCAAGCTATAGCTAGATTAGAATCCCAACTTGGTCAACTAGCTAGTGCCGTGAGTGAAAGAGAGAAAGGAAAATTTCCGAGTCAACCCGTGGTCAACCCTAATAACACAGGATGCAGTTCATCCTATGAAGCTCAAGTGAATGCAATCCATTCACTTCGGTCAGGTAGACAGGTCGATAATCAAGTGAGAACTCCTCCAAGTCAAACTCTTGATCCTGTACAAATTCCTTCTCCTTCTCCTTCTGATGAATCTATTCAACAATCACTCCCCTCAGATGACCAAGAACCTGAACCCGAACCTGAGCCTGCTTTTGATAGATTTAGACCGGTTGCTCCCTTTCCAGATAGACTCAGGTCTAGGAAACACTCTCCTCAAGAGGAGAAGATCCTAGAAACATTCACGTAGGTTAAGGTCAATATTCCTCTCTTAGATGTAATTGAACAAATTCCATCTTATGCTAAATTTTTAAAAGAATTGTGCACTAAGAAGAGGAGAATAAATGTTCCAAAGAAAGTCTTTTTAGCCGCCAATATCAGTGAAATGCTGTCAAATCCTATACCTTTGAAACGTAAAGATCCAGGTTCTCCCATCATTTCATGTATCATTGGTAATACTCACATTGATAAGGCGCTTTTAGACTTAGGGGCCAGTGTCAATTTGCTTCCATATTCAGTCTATCAGCAATTGGGTCTAGGTGTACTGAACCCAACCAAATGCACCTTACAGTTGGCTGATAGATCTGTTAAGGTCCCTATGGGTGAGTTAGAGGATGTTCTGATTAAGGTTGGAGATTTTATTTTTCCAGTAGATTTTGTAGTCTTGGAAACACAGCCTGTTTCCAATCCCAAAGGACAGACACCTGTCATCTTAGGAACAGCCTGTTTCTAATCCCAAAGGACAGACACCTGTCATCTTAGGACGACCGTTCTTGGCCACTTCTAATGCTCTCATCAACTGTAGAACTGGTCAAATGAAGCTGTCCTTTGAGAATTTGACTGCTGATCTCAACATTTTTAATCCAGGGGACCAACCAAATAATTAGCCTCTAGAAATAAACTACATTCAAGAAAGATCAGAAGAAGAAGAAGAAGAGTCTGATGAGTGTGATTTAAGTTTTGAGGAAATTTGTGTTATACATGTGCTGCTTTGAATTAAATTTTGAAGAACTCTTTCTTGATGAACTTAGATTCTTGAAGAATAATCAACAACCAAATTTTCAGAACTTCACAGAAGAATTGGTTGTTAGAAAACAAAACATCACAGTACAAGAGTCTAAGTTCATTAAGAAATGTAAAATGCATGACACCAATAATACATACCTTACTTTGTTGCAAGAATTACTGAACACCCCGGAATGCTTGGAAATTCATATTATTGATTATATCATTCTGAATTTGTTTAAAATCTGGGGAAGAATTTTCAACAGTAAGGTAGGATTCAATGTAGAACAGGAACTCTTCATGTTAAATACTTCATTCTACATTGTTTATTTTGTTTATTTCAGAATAATAAAAAGAATTTATTCTTCTCTCATGTGAGAGTTTCTTGTTCAGTTTTCAAAAAAAAAAAAGAAAAAAGAAAAAGAAAAGAAAAAAAAGAAAAAAAAAGGAAAAAGAATAAATTTTTCATCCTCCTCAGACCAAAGGTAACTACAGATTTTTATCAGCGGACCAAATGTAAGTGCTTCACTTCTTATCTGCTTTACTTTATGCATCATAGAGTTTGCATTGAGGACAATGCAAAAATTTAGGTGTGGGGGTGAGAATTAGTTATTTTTTTGCTCTTTATTTTACATTTTTAGTTTTTTTTCTTTATTTTACATTTTTAGTTACATTTTTTTCCCTTTTTCTTAAAAAAAAATTTATAAAAATATCGTCACTTGCCAAATTGATAGAGTTATGTAATAATTAATTTATTTGATAAATTTGAAATTTTCTAATCCCTAGTTGGTTATTTACTTAAGTTCATCTTTTATGATAACTCTAAATAAATTTCTTAAGAAATGATTTTCAAAGTAGTATACTTTACTTAAGCCTTAACTTGGACTTTTATTTAAAATAATGAAATTTTTGCATGCTTAATTTAGAGTTAAAAATAATTTTTTTTTCAAAGTGTCTTGATTTACATATTTTCCAAACACATATACATATAAAAAAAATTGCAAAAGAAGAGTGCGAAAAATGGGCACAAAAAAAGGAAAAAAAACTCTTGAATTCAAGGTGATTCTATCTTATAAAGCCTAAGTTGATCGAGTAATTAAGCCCAAGGAGTATTTTCATACTTAATAACCTAAGCTCATTTGGGTTGGGATCCATTGGCCCAAAACTCGTTAAATGGTCACTTAGAAAGCCCGTTAAAGTAGAAATAAATCACCAAGGAAGAAAGTGTTAAATTTTTTTTTTGTATATATGGTCTTGGAAAATATTTTAAATCAAGCAACTTAAAAATTATTTAAAACAAAGAGTTAGCATGTTCTTTTCAAAACTTTTAAATTAAATTCCTAAGTTTGGCTTGGTTTTGTATTGCTACAATGAGAAGATTTTCTTAAAAATATACCTTAGAGGTTTATATAAAAACGTTTTCTTGAGTGATAACTAGCTTCAATTAGAATGTCTAAATATATCAAGGAAAATTAGTTATTTACTAACTTATTTAACTTGGCAAGTTGACCGAATTTTGTGGGTATATTCACTGCAAACCCTCACGAGACTATAACTCGTCCACTAGGGTAACCTAGGGGTTTAAAGGCTTGTTGTATGCACTAAATATAACCACGATTCCTGCGAAAGTGAGTTAGGATTTTTTTTATTTTCTTTTGCTAGAGGACTAGCAAGAGTTTAGGTATGGGGGTATTTGATAATCATATTTTATTATAATTTTATACCCTCATTATCTATTTTATATGAATTACAAATTGGATTTTCATTTTTCTTTTGAAAATCAAATAAATCAAAGGTGGAGATTGTTGCTTGGGGCTCAAGACAAATCCAATGGCTCATATTCATTGAAGATTACTATAAATAGGGGTAGAGAGTGAGGGGTTAGAGGTGTGAAAATTTTTGTAACTCCTTTTGGAGAGGAGGGCTACTCTTAATTGAGAAGGCCTTCCAAAATTGTAACTTTTTGTTGCAATTAATAATAATAATTTTTTCACCACTTTAAATTTTTCTCTTCTTCTCTTTGTTGGATGATGAAGATGAAGATGAAGATGGAGAATTATTTGAAGGTTTGCATTCTTTTCTTTTTCTCTTTTATTGCTTATTAGTTTAGATTTATTTCTATGCTTGTAGTTAGATTTTATTTTTTTGTTAAATAGCCAAGAGGCTAGAACCCTCTTGCCTTAGATTTATTTCATGCTTATAGAGTAGATTTACTTTCTTGCATTTAATTCTTGTAATTTTATTTTGTAGTTTAGATTTTGCAATTTATTTTGTAGTTAGATTTTAATTTCTTATACTATTCACCTTAAGGCTAGAAGCCTCTTGGGTTTAGTTTTTCTTTTTGTTTATTTTTATTTTGTTTGATTCGCCTTTAGGCTAGAACCCTCTAGAGAATCACCATTTTCTAAGAAGTGGGTTCAATTTTAGATTACCCATATCTATAATTGAATCCACCATCTTTAATTTCTTGCATTTTCTTTTATTCTTGAATTTTGTTCTTCATTCTTGATTTTTTTTGTTTCTTGATTTTATTCATTTTTCCTTCTCACCTTATTGATCATACTCATTCTTTTTCAAATCCACTCTCACTTACACTTTGCACCTATTCACACACCATTTTCACTCTCTCAATCTCTTCACAATCACATTCACTTATCACTCCTACTTGTCACGTACACAACATAAGAACCGATTTTATATTTTCTCCTACAAAACACCTTCCTCGTGGGATCGATATCTTAAATACTATAACTTGACACGGTTGTGCACTTGCAACCTTTTTGGTACATGTTTATGCCGCATCATCTGCGTATGTCCCGGAAGAAAGCAAGAAGACTATTATCACAAAACTCGTAGTGGATTGGGTTATGAATCTCCACCGTTTATGCTGCGTTTCGGGACTAAAGGAGAGTCAGATAATGATTCTTTCACCTCGTCTTCCGAATCCAATTGCTGGGAATCTGATACAAGTATAGGAGCTATATTCAAAGTACTCATGGCTAACATGACATCGGTGTCTTTGATAGAGAATCAGGAAGACGATCAATTACTTTTGTTTGACGATCCATTAAGTCGA
The DNA here is from genome assembly GCF_001876935.1 of Asparagus officinalis. Lineage (NCBI taxonomy): Eukaryota > Viridiplantae > Streptophyta > Magnoliopsida > Asparagales > Asparagaceae > Asparagus > Asparagus officinalis. Next base: position 42,615,152 of record NC_033794.1, on the reverse strand, counting down.
CAACTTGGTATACAGTGGGAACATCGTTTTGAACAATGCGAACCCCTACTGATGACAAGGTGATTCAGGTGAACATGGGAGATGAGGTTAATCCAAAACCCATATTCATAAGTGATAGCTTATCGCTAGAAGAGAAAGAAGATCTCATTACTCTAGTACGAGAATATATTGATGTCTTCGCTTGGAACTACGAGGATATGCCTGGGCTTGATCCCCAAGTGGCTATGTATCGACTAAATATCAAACCAGACATCAAACCTGTTAAACAGCAGCAGAGGCGATTTCGGCCTCAAATCATGGAAGCAATTGAAGCTGAAGTAAAAAAGCTCATCGAATCAGGATTTATCCATGAAGAGCAGCATCCTGATTGGGTAGCCAATATTGTCCCTGTCCTAAAAAGAACGAAAAGATTCGAGTGTGCATCGACTTCCGTGACTTGAATTCGGCTTGTCCTAAAGATGATTTTCCGTTACCTATCACTGACGTCATCATTGACAATACGTGTGGGTTTGAGAGGATGTCCTTTATGGACGGATTCTCAAGATATAACCAAATCAAAATGTATCCTGATGACAAAAAGCATACATCCTTTCGAACACCTTCAGGGATATACTGTTACACAGTAATGCCCTTTGGGTTAAAAAATGTGGGCGCTACCTATCAACGCGCTATGACCTGTATCTTCCAAAAGAATATATGAAAGACTGTGGAATGTTACGTTGATGATTTGGTCCTCAAAAGTCGTGACAAGGGAAACCATTTACACAACTTGGAAACAGTGTTTGCTCTTATGCGGGTGCACCAGCTCAAGATGAATCCAACTAAGTCATTCTTAGGAATGGCTAGTGGTAAATTTCTCGGGTTCGTGGTCACGGCTATCGGAATTCGTTTGGACCCAGATAAAGTCAAGGCCATCCAAGAGCTACTACCTCCCAGGAATCTTAAGGAGCTTCGAGGCTTACAAGGACGATTGGCGTATATTCGCAGGTTCATTTCTAACTTATCCGGGAAATGCCAACCATTCTCGAAACTAATGAAGAAAGGAGTGTCCTTTACGTGGGATGAGGCTTATCAAAAAGCGTTCGAGGAGATTAAGCAATATCTCTCCAATCCGCCGATATTGGTCGCACCAAAGTTAGGTAAACCTTTCTTGATATATATTCGGGCTACAGATCATGCATTAGCAGGACTCTTATCACAAGTTGATAAAAATGGTCATGAACAAGCCATCTACTATCTGAGTAGGACACTATCGGGTGCTGAACCCCGTTATCCTCTCATTGAGAAGGAATGCTTGGCGCTGGTCTTCACAGTTCAGAAAATGCGACATTACTTGGTTGGATAAACCATACATGTTATTTCTCAGATCAATCCTATTCGGGTATTCATGACACAACCCAGTGTATTGAATTGGCGACTCGCCAGGTGGGCTTTGTTTCTTTCCCAATATGACATCCACTTTAAACCTCAAAAAGCAGTGAAAGGTCAGGCTATTTGTGAACTTATGGCTAATTATCCGTTAAAAGAAAAGGCCGAATTATACCAGGACATACTTGATGAGACATATGAAGCAAACGTTGTCTCTAGAGAACAAGTATGACAATTATACTTCGATGGTGCAGCAAGGACAAGTTCTACTGGTCGGGTTATAGCTGGTGTGGGGGTTGTCTTTATCTCTCCCCAAAACCACATACTCCCACGTGCTGTTTCTTTAATAGAGCCATGTTCTAATAATGTGGCGGAATACAATGCTTTGTTAGTAGGCTTGGATATAGCCAAACGGTTGGGGGTGAAACACTTAGAAGCATATGGTGATTCTCAACTCATTGTTAATCAAATGAAGGGAGAATATGAGGTTAGGAATGAAGACCTCGTTCCTTACCATACCTCAGCGATCGCATTGGCTGATTCTTTTGAGGGCTTCTACATTGACCATATACCCCGTCTCAAGAATACCTATGCTGATTCATTAGCGTCACTTGCTGCTACCCTGGCTTTACTTGAAGGAACTACCCAGCAGGTCATAGTGACAAGCAGACAATTATTCAAAGTATGCATTGCAGATCAATGTAGTTAAAGCAGAACCTTCAACACTCGAATCTAAAGATTGGCGATTTCCGATCATCGATTACGTCCTATACGGCTTATTACCGGAAGACATCAAGGAAAGAGAATCTATTCGTAGTCGAGCACCTAGATTATACTATGATTCTCAATCCCAGACTTTGTATCGAAAGTCGTACGATGGACTTTTGCTTCGCTGTTTGTCAAATAGAGAAGCAAAAGAAGCTCTTAAAGAGGCTCATGCCGGTATTTGTGGAGCTCATCAGCCCGGTCCTAAGTTGTGGGACCGACTACGCAGGTTGGGTTATTATTGGCCTAACATGGTACAAGATGCGGTTGCTTATGCCAAACGATGCCACGCCTATCAGATACATGCTAATTATATGCATCGACTACCCGAGCATCTTCATCCTTCTACCACTTCATGGCCTTTCGAAACGTGGGGAATGGACATTATTGGCCCATTGACACCACCCTCTTCCAAAGGACATCGCTTCGTCTTGGCGATAACTGATTACTTTTCTAAATGGGCAGAAGCAATCCCGTTGAGAGAAGTCAAAATGAGTGATGTTGTTAAATTCTTAAAACATCACATCGTATATAGGTACGACGTTCCGAGACGTATCATTCATGATAATGGGCCCCAATTCGTTAGCCAAGCCTTCACCCGATTTTTGTGACAAATTCAGGATCAATAATTTGGCTTCAACGGCTCATAATCCTGCTGCTAATGGGCTAGCAGAAGCATTTAACAAGACCATCATCAAATTTCTCACTAAAGTGGTTTCGACGAACAAAAGAGATTGGAATGAAAAATTGGGTCAGAGTTTGTGGGCTTACCGCACAACGATTTGAACGCCGACTGGAGCGACACCATATTCATTAGTATACAGATGTGAAGCCGTATTACCATTAGAAATCCAAATTCCCTCTTTGCGGATAGCACTCGCAATTGGAATGACGATGGAAGAGAGTCATCGTCGACGTCTTGAAGAATTGGAAGCGCTTGATGAAAAGTGGCTATTGGCTCAGCAACACATTGAGCTTTATCAAGCTTGGATTTCCAGAACATTTGATAAGAAAGTTAAATACCGCACATTTAAGGAAGGCGACTTGGTTCTTGCAGCTCGGCGCCCGATGATTTTGAACTCTAAGAAGAAAGGAAAGTTTGAGCCAAAGTGGGAAGGGCCATTTGTAGTAGAAACTGTCTATTCAAATGGAGCCTATCGTCTTATCACCAAAGATGGCGACAAACTTATGATGCCTATTAACGGTAAATTTCTGAAGAAATATTACCTGTAGACTTCATCATTAAATGTACCTTGCCGCGGGAGAAGAAGCAAATAAAGGTAATGATTTCTTTATGTCATCTCCTCCAAATTTCCCTCACTAATCCTTTTCAATAGGATAGTGGGACTATTTTTGTGTTAATTCTACCTCTGATTGCTGATGGCCTTCCAATAGTAATCTACTATGCGATGTGTTATTTTCCTAACGTCGTCATTTTCCAAACTTATACCTACCAAGTGATGTGCCTTCGTTTCCAACATCATCATACTTCTAAAGTCACTGAACGATGTGATTTTCCTAACGTCGTCATTTTCCTAAATGACGTTCGTTTTCCTAACTTAGGCCTACCAAGTGATGTGCCTTCGTTTTCAACATCGTCATACTTTTAAAGTCACTGAACGATGTGATTTTTCTAACGTCGTCATTTTCCTAAATGACGTTCGTTTTCCTAACTTAGGCCTACCAAGTGATGTGCCTTCGTTTCCAACATCGTCATACTTCTAAAGTCACTGAACGATGTGATTTTCCTAACGTCGTCATTTTTTCAAATGACGTTTGTTTTCCAAATTTAGGCCTACCAAGTGATGTGCCTTCGTTTTCAACATCGTCATACTTCTAAAGTCACTGAACGATGTGATTTTCCTAACGTCGTCATTTTCCTAAATGACGTTCGTTTTTCTAACTTAGGCCTACCAAGTGATGTGCCTTCGTTTCTAACATCGTCATACTTCTAAAGTCACTGAACGATGTGATTTTCCTAACGTCGTCATTTTTTCAAATGACGTTTGTTTTCCAAATTTAGGCCTACCAAGTGATGTGCCTTCGTTTTCAACATCGTCATACTTCTAAAGTCACTGAACGATGTGATTTTCCTAACGTCGTCATTTTCCTAAATGACGTTCGTTTTTCTAACTTAGGCCTACCAAGTGATGTGCCTTCGTTTCTAACATCGTCATACTTCTAAAGTCACTGAACGATGTGATTTTCCTAACGTCGTCATTTTTCTAAATGATGTTCGTTTTCCAAATTTAGGCCTACCAAGTGATGTGTCTTCATTTTCAACATCGTCATACTTCTAAAGTCACTGAACAATGTGAGTTTCTTAATGTCGTTATTTTCCCAAATGACGTTTGTTTTCCAACATTGGCCTACTAAGTGATGTGTCTTTGTTTCCATCATCATCGTCATACTTCTAAAGTTACTGAACGATGTGATTTTCCTAACGTCGTCATTTTCCGAAATGACGTTCGTTTTCCAAATTTAGGCCTACCAAGTGATGTGCCTTCGTTTCAAACATCGTCATACTTCTAAAGTCACTGAACTATGTGATTTTCCTAACGTCGTTATTTTCCCAAATGACGTTCGTTTTCTAAATTTAGGCCTACCAAGTGATGTGCCTTCATTTTTAACATCGTCATACTTCTAAAGTCACTGAATAATGTGAGTTTCTTAACGTCGTTATTTTCCCAAATGACGTTCATTTTCCAACATTGGCCTACTAAGTGATGTGCCTTTGTTTCCATCATCATCGTCATACTTCTAAAGTCACTGAATGATGTGATTTTCCTAACGTCGTTATTTTCCCCAAATGACGTTCGTTTTCCCAACGAGTATGCCATGTGTTGAACTCTGTTCTTATTACTTAGTTATATTTTGAAGTTCGTTATCATACATTTGACCTGGAGTCTAAAAAAAGACTAAAGGTAGAAGAGAAATCTTAGCATTAAAGTCTAAGAGAAACTCTTCGACAACTCATCATACTGAGGGGAAAAGTATGACTAGTCCAACTCAAACGGCAGTTGGTAAAGACCACCCAAGTCCAGTGACAGCTGAGGGTTTGCTAAAAATCCTAAGTTAGAGTGCTTCAGTTATGCAAGAGAACAATATGTGGACAAAATATAAATTTTATTCATATATAATTGAAGATACAAAAACTCAAAGTACATAGATTGAACTTAGAAGACTCGAGCTACAATATGAGGTTCAGTTACAAGTTCTTTCAGCTACACTACGAGATTCAGTTACAAGTTCTTTTAGCTACACTACGAGGTTCAACGACCTTCGAGATTGCACTATGAACCTCGTCCGCCGTAAACGCGATGTCTTGTTGTTGAAGTTCCATCTTCCGTTCCTGGGCATGAAGTCTTCCCTATACCCAACTTTGAGCTTAGGCGCTTGTAGCACACGTCTACCTACTTGGGTAAACTGACTACTAATTGAAACACCAACAAGCTCTGAGCATAGGATCAGCACTTCTCCCATCTCCGCAGAACGTGAAGACGACACTAACATTGTTGCTGACTCCTAAAAGAAGCACTTCACTTAGTCTGTGAAGCTGCCGCATAGACCGAAGTCTAGAGAAAAGACTAAATATGCTTGGGGGGGTACATGGCATGCTAAAATAGTAAGCATATTTGGACTTCAAATATCTCTTTGAGGTTACATTCAAAAGTCCAACAAGTCAAAACATGTCCTGATTTTGACTCTGGAACACTGAGAAACCCTCAAATGAGTGAGATACTATGAAGACCAAGAGATCAGGGATCGGGTCAGAAGAGTCACCTGAAGTGACAAAGTCATCAACTTTGCCTACCTCACAGGCGACGATCATCGGAGTTTGGAGTCTAATAAGAAACAAAGGTGGAAATCTTAAAATGGCTAGTTTCCTCTGAATCATTTTGGAAGCAAGGCACAGAAGAGGAAGATGAATCCTCTCGAAAAGAGACTACCTATTTATAGACGCAGGAGCCAACCAAGTGGCTGGGATGTAGTACACGAATCCCTAAGCACCGAATCGCCAAGAGGTGCTGCGAACGAAGCGACGCAATCAATTGCATTCGTAATTAACGCCAACGAAGACGTGGCTCGAAGCAACGCATTAAGTGCTCAAGACTTAATGCTGACAAGATAAAATGATATTGGAACTCAATCGAGAGTATGTTCGAACCTCATCTTCGACGAAGGTCATCCCTCTATTCGAACTCAAAGTGTTGAGATTTGGATCAGAACCTCGTCTTCGACAAAGGTCATTCCCTTAGTTGAGCTCAAGTATTGAGGCTTGATTGAAAAAAAAATTCGAACTTCATCCTCAACGAAGGTCACTCCTTTAATTATACTCAAGTGTTGAAACTTGATCAAATTTGGAATCCGAACCTCGTCTGAAGGTCACTCCTTTAATTATACTCAAGTGTTGAAACTTGATCAAATTTGGAATCCGAACCTCGTCTTTGACAAAGGTCGTTCCTCTAGCTATACTCGAGTATTAAGATTTGATCAAAATTGGATCCAAACCTCGTCTTCGACGAAGGTCGTTCCTTGAATTTTACTCAAGTATGAAGAACTCGATTGAAATCAGATTTGAACCTCGTCTCCCACGAAGGTCATTCCGATAATCGAGTTCAAACATCAAGGATTAATTGAATGAGATTAGGACCCCGTTATGTCAAATATGAATTGGAATTCGAATCCAATCTTGTATCAAAATAGCAAGGTCTGTACTTCAAATCGTAAATCGCAAAACAACGAAGTTCGTAAACTTTGGCATTAGATTACGTATCGAGGTGCAAAGTAGAGTTAGTGAACAAGGACGTCTGTTCGATAAAGAGAAGGAATCTAAATGGATCCAGCAGTCTGACGAATTTCCTCAGCGAGCTTAGCTATGGATTCTTGGTTTTCTGTTTCAACATTAGCCAAGGCATGTCTACGCAGCTCCTCATCAGAATAGACGCTCATGTCGTTTACAGCTTTTTCTAGCTGCTCTATCCGATCAACTTCAGATTGAAGCAAGGGTTGATGCTGCATTAGTTTTTAGGCTAGTGTCTGCTTCATATCCTTCATACCCGTCAATTCAGCTTCTGCCTCTGCCAATTGGACCTGAAGAGCCTTGATTTGAGCTTGAAGATGTTCGACCTTACGTTGCTTTTGAAGTTTAGCGTTTGCAACCTTCCTACCCTCTCGAGACAAATTCTCTTCGATCTCTTTGAACTCCTTAATCCGTTGCTTAGTCTCAAGCAATTGATGGTTAAGTTCAAATAAGGAGTCATCCCTTTGTCGCATAGTTTGCATAGCTCGCTCCTCAGCCAAAGGATAAAGAGATCGAGACCGACGATTCTCCCATTGATTGAAAAGATCTTCAACCTTGGTCAGGTGTAACCAATATGGTAATACGGCAAGGTCAGAGGTTAAATTCTTCATCAAGTCCAAGAAAGGTACCAACACCTCTTTAACATCTGTAAAATTCCCTCAGTGGTCCAAAACCTAAACGAAAGATTCTCTCAGGATGCTGAGAAGTTCTCCTATATTTTCGATACGGCGAAAGTTCTCACTGAAGATGGAGGAGAAGCATGTGTGCTACTAGAGGAGACCGTTGCATGAGTAGCGGTAGAAGAAACTCTAGCTGTTGTGAAGACTGGCAGCGCATGGCATACGGTAGAAGTGGCAGCAGTTGTAGTAATCATTGCAGTAGTGGTAGAAGCAGCAGTGACTGCAGTACTTAGTACGATGCAAGTCTCGGTCGTCACAATATAACTGATAGACATGATACTTGTACCCATAGTGGCTTCAGCTTCAGCTATGGTGGCTGGAGCAGATTCATTCCTCTCAGCTTCCTCAGGGGCAATAGTCGGATTATCAGCTGTGCCTGATTCTATAACTGAACTTGGAGATACCCTACTTTTGGCAGGGTCATCAGAAGCCAGTCCCGCCTCAATACCTGCATCAGTAAAGGCGGTAGAATCTGTGGAAATAGCTAAAAAACGGCAAAACAAATTCGTTAGTATCTTAGAAATCCAGAAAGGTAAATAACTATACACCTATCTTACCAGGATCGATGGGAGCGTCTTCGATGTGAGTACTCGGCGCCAAACGCAGTCCAGAGCGGAGTCGAGCTAAAGGAATATCATCCTCAAGTTCCGAATCCGTCTCAACACTGAGTGACTTTATCAAAGGAGTCATGGGCGGAGAAATATTACGCCTTGGTCTTTGGCGACGCGTTTAGACTTGCGCATTCGCCCAATTTCCTTAGACTTCCCCCCCCACTCGTCTGGGGGCCTCTTCTTCTGCAGTTTGTTCTGAATAAGAAGTATCAGGGAGAAACAAGTCAAAATTAACACAAATCAAAGTTGACATACTAGTGATCCCTTTGTCGGGATGTGGTTCCTCAGGAACTGGAGATCGTCGATGAGAACCTTCAGTAGTAGACCCATGTGGAGCAGGCTCGCAAGGCTCGTCCATGGAGGCAAAATCCGCAAATCCACTAAGATTTACTCCATCTCTAAAAGCGTCTCCAATATCGAAAGCAGCAGGCAGGTGGCTCCCGTACTCGTTAACACGAGGAGATCTACGAGATGCACTCTCATTTAGAGCCACGTCTACCTCTTCCTGTGTCTCATGGGGGCTAGGAGGAGTTGTTTCCTCTACCCCAGCACTCTCTTCAGCATGCAAGAACTCTTTGAGCCCTGGTATCCGTTTTCGCCTAGAAGCATTCCCGGATCTGTATCGACGTTGGATATAACGCAACCCCGAAGAATTGACGTTGAAATTGGGAATCCCTGTGTTTGCCATGCAATGCCACTTGCAATAAGCAAGTGTGGTCCGAAGCTATGGATTTTTGGGTGGAAGCAAGAAACGAGCACCTGTGCCACCAGCAATAGTCCAATACCAAGCTCTAGCCCCAATGATTAAGCTACAACCCTAAGATATTAGTTGAGTATTAGGATTACCAACGTATAACTGAGTGTAGCCAAATTGCCGAGCAAAGCGACAAGGCAGGTAGGGTTCCAACACACATACTGGGCCAAAGCGATAAATATGATACCCAGGATGAATGGTCATAAGCCACCTAAAGCAGCCAAGTGATAGAGAAGAATAACCCCGACTATTGGATGTATCCACGATGGCCTATCCATAGCTGGTTCTGGAGAAATGAGGGAAACAGTGATTGAAGTCCCATCTCTTATGGTCGCGAAGAATACGCTGTACCAAGGCCAAATAATGGTGCTCCCAGTCTAAATTCTCCAACCTCTGAATGAAGGGAATGGATTTACCTTCTCTACGAGCAGAGGGCATACCCATAAGGGTTGGACAATGCAGAACAACCCATGCCATGAAATAAGTGTAGGGCAACCCTACCTTTGGATTCTCGTTACCTCAACAAAATTGGTAACATAAACTCCTCAAGCCATAGTGAATACGGGCGATCATGGATGGAAGAAGGGCATAAGAACGGCCGTGCGTTAAACAAGCCATAGTGAATACGGGCGATCATGGATGGAAGAAGGGCATAAGAACGGCCGTGCGTTAAACATACGGTAGAGAACACCACTTCCATTGGCAGCAAGTCGAAACTTCCAGAAACAATAACGACTTGATGAAGCCATAACATGAGATACCCTGCCAATAAAGCCTTGGAAGAAGTAGGCTCACCACTTTGAAAGAAATAACTCTCAAAAGTAGTACCGATAGGGTAACCTTGTTCATATGATTCTGACACCCGATGCATGGGAGGATAAGTAAGTACCCATCGTGACAACTCACTCGCATCGCAAGGACCCAAAGGAACCACGGGGTTGTTCTTATGCTCCAAGTTCTTGAAGAGATATCGAGCCCAGATGTTATGACAGAGGAGTCTCTCACCCTTCTTATTGAGTCATCCTTCCACATTCATACAAATGTGGTAATGACACATTAACTCCCAGAAGGTCTCTACTACTTGGGGTTGCTATTCATACAAATGTGGTAATGACACATTAACTCCCAGAAGGTCTCTACTACTTGGGGTTGCTCCTTCTCTAGAGCAACTAACTCTGTAATGACACATTAACTCCCAGAAGGTCTCTACTACTTGGGGTTGCTCCTTCTCTAGAGCAACTAACTCTCGTTGACCTGGGATATACTCTTCATACGGATAGTTTCCGTTTGGCAGCCCGAAGACTTCTTCCATCTCGTGAAGAGCAATCCCCATCTCTCTATCAGGAGTAAAGAAAGTACGGGTTGTAGGATTATACAACTCCAGAATACCAAAGAGCTGGTGGGAGTTATTAATCAATCCGAATTGTGTCGCTCTAATGGGCGCATAAAGACCAAACTTTTGTAGGTCTTCTTGGTTTTCCTGCAAAATGTATTAAGTGACACGAGGCCACCATTGTGTAGGACTCCAATGAGACCAGCCTAGAGTTCTAAAGTCTTTAGCAGGGAATTGACTGTTTCTCCTAAAGAACGCACGACCAAAGGTGTTAGCCTCTTAGGAGGTCTCACCAATCAGGAGTTCTTTTTGAAAAAGCCCAGGGTGCAATCCGGTGATGTAACGAGCACCACTATCAATCTTGGTGCTGCTACGAGAAAAGTGGGCACATATGACCCCGTCCTGTACTGGGGTTAAATCCCAATCCATTCTCCTGGGAGCCGAGACAATCTTCAAAGCAGTAAGAGAGACGTCACGCTCCATCCGAGGCAAGAACAAGTTTCGTCCATTTATAGTTCTAAGCCATTCATATGTCTTAATATCTAGCAAGTCATGATCCTCCAAAGAGTCTCCGAATAAGAGAACATGCTTCACAATAAGTTCACGATTGATAGACTCTAACGGAGCATCAGTGATCATACACCTAAATGTGGAAACTGAAGGGTCAGAAAGAAGATCCACTTCTTCTAGCCCCCGTTCTCTGAACATCGGAATACTCTTAAGAATAGAGTAATGAGGATGAATGACAATCATCTGAGTACCATCTGCTCCAAGATCGCCACGTTGAGGAAGTGGAGTAGAAGGATATATGACTGCACAAAAAGACAAACAAGATTAGTCTTGAACAGCAGTCATGGCCAAATAACATGAAGGTCATTTTGGCAACGAACGTCGAAATTCATTCGAATAATAAACCTTGACAGGGATAATGAGGTTCATCTGTTCGGCGAGGCTCGTTGGAGAACACGAAGTTCATCTGAAGACAAAATTCGCCAATCCAACGAACGTGGTCGATGAAAAGACGAAGCTCATCATATAAACGAATTTCATTTAACAATTCTAGAGGATGACCCTCGTCAAAATAGCCAAGGATGTTGGACATGTGAAGTGCAACTTGCGAATAAGGCTCATTGAAAGACGAAACAAGTCATAGAGACGAGAATCATCGATGACGAGCAACATCCAGCCAAAAAGACGTCATCTTTATGATGAGTCTAGATCATCTTTATGATGAGTGTAGAAGAAACTGATCATCTTCCTCAAGAAACCCAAGTCTAAAATAGACAGGGTTAACATCCTTCAGAACGCAAATCATGCGTTTAAGATCTATTACCGGAAAAGCTGGGTAGAACGCCAGGTTCGTGCAAAGAGTCAGCTACCTTCTTGCCTTTACTCTTGCTTCGGTCTATAGCGGTCTTAGGGGCCATTGATTTCGCTTGAAGGGCTTGTGAAGAAAGAAAAATCAAAATTTTGAGAAGGAGTTCAGATAACCCAAATGACAAGGAGAGAAGAAAGGACTTCTCATATCATGATATCTTATTTATAGGGGCGGGAAAAGAGTCAAATCAAGGGTCGCGATCTTCAGTTAGGGTCGTTTGACGATATCTCTCCCCAACAAGATATACGAACGGGATTCAAGGGGATTTCCTATCGCCAGCTGGCAACCATTCGCTAGGTCTGGGAAAGGTGCATAGCAGTGATGTTGACGAAACTGCAATGGGTCATTTGTTAGACGGGACAGACTCAGGAACAAACCACAAAATAACTTTCGCGAACACGAGGTTCACGACAAAATCAGGTTCGTGAAGTAAACTCCTCAAGTTCAAGATACCTATTCAAAGTATTTCAGACTACATATAACCCGATTCAAGTCTGAAAACTTTGAAGGGGGTTTTGTAGGCATTAAAAAATGCCAAAATTAAAAAGATGAAAAGAAGGGTCAGGGAAACGAACCCCTTTTCAATCAGAAACGAGGTTCGGTGTTTATAAAAGATCAAACCTCGAGAACAAGAGTCGCCATGTAGCAGAACTCAACTGAATGAAATGGATCTACAAGACTTGAAGCTCGTCATTGGATACGAGGTTCGAGGTATGCTAGTGAATACTAGACTTGAAGCTCATCATTGGATATGAGGTTCGAAGTTCACTAGTGGATACGGGGTTCGAAGCTCGTCATTGGAAACGAGTTCGACTTTAGCTGTCAAGATGTGAAGCTCGTCATTGGAAACGAGGTTTGAATCTCATCATTAGAAATGAGACTTGACATCAAAGATGAAGCTCGTCATTGGGAACGAGGTTCAAAGCTCATCATTGGATACAAGGTTCGGAGTTCATCATCGGAGGTGAAGTTCGTCAATGAAAACAAAGCTTGTCATCGGCTTTAAAGCTCGTTAGTGAAGACGAAGCTCACGAGACTCGCCACGTAGCGAGGCTCGACATCAAAGACGAGGTTCGCCAACACAGTGAAGTTCGTCACCCACATGAAATCAGGCTGTAACTGCCACGGAGACCCAGTCAGCTACGTGGGCTAAATCCAAGGAGTCAGTTACGCCACTCCATAATTTTTAGCGCATCAATTATGCCTACGATTCCACGATTGTAGCACGTCAGTTATGTGCTCAAACCCTATAAATAGCCATGGATGGCTACAGAGAAAAGGGTTGGTTAATTAAGACTTTTAATCATTAGAAATCAGAGCTTTTGTATGTAAGTTCAGAGATCGAACCTCGATTCCAGCCGGCTAACGAAGGTCAGAAGCTCTCGTGATTTTGTTCTGATCATCAACGGGAGGCAAGCTCGACTCAAGTATCGGGGGAAGCATCCTTTCGCTACCAAGAACCCACGTTAAACAAAGAGAGGCTGAATTAATCTTCTCTTCATCTGTAATCGAGAGAGTGTGTGAGTGATTGTAAGGGTTTCGTACCAAGTTTCTCTTCATCTGTAATCGAGAGAGTGTGTGAGTGATTGTAAGGGTTTCGTACCAAGTGATCGAACCCATTTCTTAAAACAAGAAAATCAATCCCCGTACCAAGTGATCGAACCCATTTCTTAAAACAAGAAAATCAATCCCAACATTAATTTTTCGACCCTACACTAAGTAATCATGAACTGAGGAATTTACCTGATTGTACTCCAAAAGCACATTTAGCTGTGTTGAGCTTCATGCGGTATCACCGGAGGACAGAGAATGTTTCTTCAAGGTTCAACACGTGAGGCAACACCTGCTTTGACTTCACAAGGATGTCATCTACATAGGCTTCCATATTATGGCCGATCTGGTGCTTGAAAATCTTGTTGACCAAACTCTGGTAGGTGGCGCCTACATTCTTAAGACTGAAAGACATCACTTTGTAGTAATAACTCCCCTGGTCTGTAACGAATGAGGTCTTCTCTTGATCATGCTCCGCCATAAGAATCTGATTGTAGCCAGAGAAGGCATCCATTAAACTGAGCAATTCATGACCTACACTCTCGTCTACTAGTTGATCAATCCTTAGGAGGGGGTAGCTATCCTTTTGGTAAACTTTCATCGATAGCAGATAGTAGGATCTAGCATCTTGCTGGTTGCTCCTGACAACTCTGACCCCTTTAGGGGCTGGAAACTTTACTATCTAGCGATAGGTGGATGAGACCGCCTACAAGCTATTAAGGGCAGTTCTTCCAAGAATAGCATTGCAGGCCGACTTGATGTTCATCAACAGAAACTAGGTCTAGACAGTGGATTGGCGAGGGCATTCACTGACCATCAGGGGGAGAGTGATCATCTTTTTTGGTATGAGTGCATACCCTATGAATCTAATGAGAGGACCCCGACGAGGCTACAACTAGGACTTATCAATGTCCATCTGATTAGAGGCATCGATGAATAGGATATCAATAGAAATCCTTAATGCCAACCAAAATCCTCTTAACATGAAAGCCATTGATCTTGGCCGAGATGATGCGAGGGTCATCATGAGGCGTCTCGATGCCTTTTAAATTAGAGTCACTAAAAGAGATGGGTTAATCTGTCCTCGGCTTCTTGTCGCACAAGTCGACATGCAACGCTCGTCTGGCATAATTCTTTCGAGCATTGTTAGACATTCCTCCTACCGTTGGGTCACCGTTGATAGTATTGATGACATGTTTATTGTTGGTTTAAGCGGGCCACATGTCAGGCTACCACTAAAGATGAATCAGTGTGGAGTGGAACCTCCTATCATATCTCCCTAGAGCGGGTTCTCTTATGTCCCACTAAGAGACAAGCCTCTTCTAGAATTATTTCTATATCAATTCCTCAATTTCTCTCTGGACGACTCAGCAATCATTAGTATGATGGTTGTGATCATGATGGTATCGATAAAATTGCTTGATGTCTTGAGATCGAGGATTTGACTTCATTCGAGGAGGGGTGAAATTGAGGTACCCTTCTCTCCGGAACATGTAGAGGGCATGTGTGAGGAAAGTGTTAGGGTTAGTGAGGATTAGCTTCTTAGCAACTTCTCTCCTTTATTCCCTCTTGTCGGCCCTGCTCGGTCTGGGTCGGTCCTGAGGGGATCCTTCTACATCTTCTCTTTAGAAGTGGATTCGGCCCCTGGGGGTGTTATCGCTGCTGCTGCTTCTACTTCTCTAGCCGCCTTCTTACGGTCTTTGGCTTCTTTTGCATACATAAATCCTTAGGCTCTAGCTATCAAACGCTCATAATTGGTGAATCAACCTATAATGATTGAGTCAGCCAACTTATTATTTTGTAGGCCTGCCAAGATTGCGGCCATGACGACCATGCTATCAGGGTCGTTGACTTCTAGCCTCTGGGCTTGGAACCTCTTAAAATTCCTTGAGGCTTTCTCCATCCTCTTGCCTCATTTGAAGCAAGACATGGGAGTGCTTCTTTTGCTTGGATTCGGCCAAAAAATGATGTATAAATTTTGGCTAAGCTACTCGAATTTGTTAATGGACTTTCTTGTAGGATCTGAAATAAATACACTAGAACACTAGAGGGGGGGTGAATAGTATTCTTTTAAAAATTATGCAAAGTAGATTATAAATTGCAAAGAAAAAATAGCAACAATCTTAGAAAATCACAATCACAAACAAGAGTTTTTATACAGGTTCCACCAATCTGGTGTACATCCAGTCCCCAAGCAAATCCCGCTTGAGATTTCCACTATAATTTTGAATCAAGTACAAAATTTAAATCAAACCTGACCAATTTGTAAGTTCCTACAAATTACAACATTAATTGACAGTCCCTTGCCAATTGCACACTGATCTCTAGACCAAGAGATCAACCTCTCTCAAACCGAGAGAACTTTCCTTGAATTAAACAACTCAATTCCTATAAGCCTTGATTTGAAGTGTTGTGTAGCAGTGGCTTAGGAATAATTTTAACCTCTGGAAATTGCCTAAATAATATGTATTTTGAATGATGATCAAAGGAAATTTCAGTAAAGATCTTTTTCTCAAAACTTACTGAAATCTGAATTTTTTTTACTTTTGAAAAATGTACAAAGAATGAAGCTTCTAGGTATAGAATCATGTGTCATTTTTCTGAACATATAACCTTTATATAGCGCTTGAAAAGATAAAATTTTAAACTTCAAAATGTTTGAAAAACGACTAAAAGCTGTCACAAGTTTAAATTCAAACGTTCAGAAAAAAACTGTCTTAGTAGTCGACTATAATGCATAGCAGTCGACTACTCTGTAATACAGAAAGTCTGGAAAACAAAAATTCAAAGATCTGTAGTCGACTATAATTGTTAGTGGTCGACCACACTGTAAAATAAACGTTCTGTAAAATAATTTTTAAAGCTCAGTAGTCGACTATATTTTTAAAGCTCAGTAGTCGACTACTCTGTAAAACTAAAGTTCTGTAAATCAAAATTCAAAGCTGAGTAGTCGACTATAATTCTTAGTAGTCGACTACTCTATAGTTTTACAGAAACTTATATCTTGAACTAAGACTATAGTAGTCGACTATTATTCTTATTAGTCGACTACTAAAGAGTAAAAATGTTATGTATGAACTATTTTTAGACTTAATGATAAACTAAATACTCTAATGGTTAACATATGGGATTTCTATTGTTAACCAACACACTAAGCCTGTGTTAGTGTGTTCTAATTTCTATGTGTGTGTGTGAGTGATCAAGGCTTGTACAAAAATTCTAAGTAAAGATAAATATAAAAATTACATTGATGTATTTGTTCTTCATCTTCTTTACTTCATAATGCCTTGAACTCATATTGCACTTGTTCATATTTGATGTTGAAAGCTGAATTTAACACACATAGTGATTCTCAATATGAATAAATTGTTATCATCAAAATTATATCATGGGGACATGATATCCAACATTCTCCCCCTTTTTAATGATGACAAACAATTTATGCATATTTAAGTATATTAAAAAAAATAAAAACTTTGATAAACAAATATACTTACTCTCCCTTTGTCATTAACAAAAAAGAAAGATATAACTAAATAAGCATTCTCCCCCTTTGTCATATTAGAGTCTATAATTCATATTGTTGAGTCTATAAAACATAAATTCTGAAAACATTCTCCCCCTTTGTCATTAACAAAAAGAAAGATATAACTATCCTAAACATATCATAATTTCCTCTTCATGAGGTAATACTTCAAACAGATCATCCAGATTATGAACATAGTCCTTAACCTCACCCATCCAAATAGGTAGGCAAAGACTTCCCATAAAAACCAAAAGTTCCACAATGTTCATTACCATAATCTGTTTAAAATATATAGCACATCAATTAACTAAATAAGCACCATAACAATAACTTAGAATGCAGTCAAATAAGAAACATAGTAGCACACAAATTACATATGTCTTAAAAACCAATAACTACGACATAGTTTTTGACAATCAAACTTAAACATACCAAAATAAGACATAATTATTTTGATAACAAACATAAAGTTCAACCAAATACTAAAAGATGCATGCATGATCTTCTAAGGTGCTGGAGGAGGTTGATGTCCTTGGAAGAATGCACTAAGCTTCATGTCCAAGTTATCAAATTTCTTCATTAACTCCTCCTGATTACTGATGATGTAACTGTTCTGGAAATAAAGAGCTCGCTGACCAGTCTCTAATTCAAGGATGCATGCAGACAAGGTGTTATATTACACATCTGAGAAGCAAGAGGGTTCTGAGTGCATTTGTAGGGGTTGTTAACTAGATGAAGGGCCTGCTTAAGTTGAGGATTGTGGAATATCTTGTGGAATTTGTTCTTGAGGTGGTTGAGGTTCATATTGAGGATTGTGATCATGAATTTCAAAATTTGTCAACTTCATCCTAGTTAGCACATTAGAATCGAAGAATTCAATGGAACGAACGACAGAATTTTCAGTCTCAATATCAACATGAAATTTAACAAAGATTTTCATTAAAAAAGCACTGTAAGGAAGGAATCCTTTTGGTATTGTCAGAAGATTATCAAAATAAACTTTAGCCCAATTAACTTGGATATTCCCCATTATAGCATATAATGCTTTTGCTAAGTCTAGGGAAATAAAATGGAAACTTCCAGTTTTTGGAAACAGGTTATAAGCTAAGGTTCGGGCAATGAAACGAGGAATTAGACGTAGCTTATTTGAATTATTCAATGGTTTACTATAACCAGGAAGAAAAATATGATTTGATAGCAATTCTGAATCATTCATTCTGATTGACCTAAGTGAGACTCCTTGGAAATGAATGTTAAAAAATTTTCCATTTGACTTAGAAGTCAAGTCTATTTCTACTCCTTTGACAAGAGTTCTAAGCTTTTCAGTTCCACTAATAGTTCCTATACGTTCTATATTAGTATAGAACAATTGAACCAGAAAAGGATATGTGGGTTTTCTATTTTCAGCAGAGAATAGTTCAAGTAACCCCGCATTTTCAAAATATGATCCAAAATTCCATGGGATAAAATCATCAAATTTAACAAATCGTCCTGGAAGAACTTCAAATGTGGATATTTTGTTAAATTCTTCAAGTAAATTAGGACTTTTTAAATATATGATGATTTCATCGTTAACATTAGTATGAACTTGCTTAGCTTTCTTAGCTCTAGACATGATAAATCAGAAATATACCAAAAGATAAGAAAGATCAAGTTGAGAAATTACCAAAAACAGATAAAACGTAGGATTAGTCGACTATTACTGGATGTAGTCGACTACAGAATCTATCAGACTGAATAAACCAATGTATTTGATGAAGATTTTGAGAAGAAAAACAAAAATCTGATGATGCCCTAACTTGGATTCAATAGGTTTTGAAGAGGGTAAGAAGAGGGATCGGTTATGAGAAGAAGATGGGTTTTGTGTTTTGATTTTTCTTTAGAATAAAAATCATAATTTGTATAGTTAGGATTAAATTAAGAACAAATGAATGGTGAAGATTTGCTCTTAAAAATGTGGCTAGGATTGATGGGATTAGAATCAATGGTTGAGATGAATTTTACTTAAGTGAAACGGGTATTGGGTTTAGGGTATAACGGGTTTAAATCCAATATGCTGAAAAAACTAGGTTTGGAAAAATCTGAGGTTATAGTCGACTACTAAGCAAATTAGTCAACTATATTGTAATTGACAGAACTCTGAATTTCAGTTTGAACACAGATTAGAGGACTACTAAGTGAATTAGTCGACTATACTGTAATTGATAGAAAGTTAATTTTTAGATTATAACTCATAGTAGTCGACTACTAAACAAATTAGTCGACTACACTGAAATTTACAAAACATCTTATAAGCAATACTTGTGCATGTAGTCGACTATAGGTCAAATTAGTCGACTATTAAGGGTATGTATTCATATGTATTTGTTTTATAACTTTAATTTAAATCTTCAATTGAACATATACCTAATTCTCTTCTTAATTTAACATAAATTTCTTCTTTTAAGGGTTTTGTTAATATATCTGCTATTTGTTTATCAGTAGATATAAATTCTAATGAAATATCACCTTTAAGCACATGATCACGTAAGAAATGATGTCTAATATCAAAATGTTTTGTACGTGAATGTTGAATGGGATTTTTAGATAAATTGATTGCACTTGAATTGTCACACATTATGGATTATATGGGATAATTTTTCCATATTCAGATAATGTTTGTTTCATCCATAAAACTTTAGCACATGCTAGACTTGCAGCAATATATTCTGCTTCAGTCGTTGATAATGGTACTGAATTTTGCTTTTTACTAAACCAAGATACAAGTGAATGTCCTAAGAAATGACATGTTTCACTTGTACTTTTTCTATCGAATTTGCATCCGGCAAAATCAACATCACTATAAGATAATAAATGAAATGTGCTATTCTTTAGATAAAACAACCCATAATTTGTAGTATCTTTAAGATATCTAAAAATTCTTTTCAAGGCTTTAAGGTGTGATTCTTTAGGATTAGATTGAAATCTAGCACATAAATATACACTAAACATAATATCAGGTCTACTAGCAGTAATGTAAAGAAGTGATTCAATCATACCTCGATAGAGCTTTTGATCAACATTCTTACCATTTTTATCTTTGTCAAGTGATATAGTAGTACTCATTGGTGTTGGTTTGCTTGTTGTATTTTCCATTCCAAAGCATTTGAGTAACTCATTAGCATACTTGCTTTGATTGATGAATATTCCATCTTTTAATTGTTTGATTTGAAGTCTAAGGAAGAAATTGAGTTCACCCATGTGACTCATTTCAAATTCATCCTGCATAGTCTTAGCAAATTCTTGACAAAAATTGTTATTAGTAGAACAAAAAATAATATCATCTACATATATTTGAATTAATAATATATCTTTATTTATTTTTTTTAATAAATAATGTTGGATTAACCTTTCTAATTTCAAAACCTGAAGTTAAAAGAAAATTCTTTAATCTATCATACCTAGCACGAGGTGCTTGTTTAAGACCATATAAGGGTTTTTAAGTTTAAAAACATGATTTGGAAAACTTTCATATTCAAAACCAGGAGGTTGTTCTACAAAAACTTCTTCTTTTATAAAACCATTTAGAAAAACACTTTTAACATCTATTTGAAATAGTTTAAAATTCGTAAAATATGCAAATGCAAGTAAAATTCTAATTGATTCTATACGAGCAACTGGTGCATAGGTTTCATCATAATCAACACCTTCTTCTTGATTATAACCTTATGCAACTAATCTTGCTTTGTTTCTAACAACTTGACTAGATTCATCTAATTTATTTCTAAAAATCCATTTTGTTCCAATAATTGATTTATTTTGAGGTCTAGGTATAAGATCCCAAATATTATTTCTTGTAAATTGGTTAAGTTCATCTTGCATAGCAAATATCCAAAAATCATCAAGTAAGGCTTCTTTTGTATTTTTAGGTTTAATAGTTGAAATAAAAGATGTATGAGCAATTAAATTAAAATAAGATCTAGTAGTTACTTTATTAGAAATATTACCAATAATTAAATCATGTGGATGATTTTTAACTTCTACAAAATTCTTTGGTAGATCATTTTGTAAATTATCATCTTTTGAAGCATCTATCATAGGTGTATCATTTATAGTATCAACTAAATCATCATCATTGTTTAAAATAATTAGTGTTTTTGAAAAAATTTCATCAAAAGAAACATGCATTTATTCTTCAATGACTAAAGTTCTTTTATTATATATTCTATAAGCTTTGCTATGGTTAGAATATCCAACAAATATTCTTTCGTCAGATTTAGAATCAAATGTATCTAAGTTATCTTTTGTGTTTAAAATAAAACATTTACAACCAAAAACTTTGAAATAAGAGACTTTAGGAATTCTATCATAAAATAATTTATAAGATGTTTTCTTTAAAATAGGTCTTAATAAAATTCTGTTTAGAACATAACATGCTATTGAAACAGCTTCTGCCCAAAAATACTTTGGTAAATTACTATCACATAACTTGGTTCTAGCACATTCTTATAAAGTTCTATTTTTCCTTTCTACAACTCCATTTTGTGGAGCTGCTCTAGGAAAAGAAAAAATATGTGAAATACCATGTTTATCACAAAAATTTACAAATAATTCATTTTCAAATTCACCTCCATGATCACTACGAATAGAAATAATAGAAAGTGAATTTTGATTTTGAATTCTTTTGCAAAATGTAGAAAACTCATTAAAAGCATTGTTTTTATGTTTAAGAAATATTACCCATGTAAATCTTGAATAATCATCAACAAGAACAAAAGCATATTTACTACCATTCAAAGATGCTACTCTAGAAGGACCAAAAAGATTAATATGAATTAATTCTAATGGTCTACTTGAAGAAATTATATTTTTAGATTTGAAAGAAGATTTATGCATTTTTCATTGTTGACATGCATCACAAAAATTGTCTTTATAAGAAAGCTTAGGTAAACCTTTTACAGAATCATTTTTAGAAATTTTAGAAATATGTTTAAAATTAACATGTCCAAAACGTTTATGCCATAGAATAGAATCATTAGAAGATGCAATAAGACAATATTCATTAGAAATGTTATTCATAGATAATACATATATATTATTTTTTCTATGTCCTTTAAATAATATAGTAATTAAATCTATGTCATAAATCAAGCAAGATTCTTTTTCAAAAACAATTTTAAAACCTTTATCACAAAGTTGACTTATACTAAGTAAATTATGTTTAAGACCATCAACTAATAAAACATTGTCAATAAAAGGTTTATTTGGATTACCGATAATTCCAATACCAATAACTTTTCCTTTGTTGTTATCTCCAAAAGTGACGGCACCACCATCCTTATTTTAAAAAGATGACAACAATTGTATGTTTCCAGTCATATGTTTGGAACAACTGCTATAAAAAATCCACCTATTTTTCTTGGATACCTGAAATGATAAACATTTACAAATTTGATACCCATGCTATGTTGGGTCCATGAAATTAGCCTTTAGGAAACCAAACCCATGAAGAGTTTGATTTGCCTAAATAGTTAGTTGATAAACAAACATTTTTAATATAATCAGAAATATAAAATTTTTTATGTAATGAAGTTAATTCTTTAGGTATCCAAATAGAAAAGAATTTTAATTTCTTTTTACATATATCATCATTTATATTACAAGAAGATTTTACAAAAATGGTTTTCTTAGATATATTTCTATTAACTTAAAAACCTAAACCTTTTGTCTTTTGAGATTCTTTTTGAAAAGAAAGTATTTTATTAAGATTTTCTTTACCTTTATTGAATTTACTAACATTTAAACATATATCATCATATTTTAATTTAATAGAAGAAATATCTTTATCTAAACTATTAATGCGAATATTTAAATTATTACATTCTGATTTTAGATAAACATTCACATTGGATAAACATTGATTTTCTTTAAGTAATAAATAATTTTCTTCTTTCAAATTAATTACATGAGAGTTAGAATTTGTAGATGAATTAAAATCTGAAATTTCTTTAAGTAATCTTTTATTTTCTCCTTTAAGAAAATTATGTGAAGCCTTTAATCTAAAAAAAGTTTCATATAATTCATTAAAAGCATCTAAAAGTTCTTCATTATCACTTCAGCTTGTACCATAAAGAACATATGAGCACTTTTCTTTTCTTCAATTTCTTCATCCGAAGATGAAACATCACTATCATCCTAAGTAACCGCCATAGCTTTCCTTTTCCTGTTGTTTTGAATATGGTTGAAGCTGTTGAAATAATTTGATTTTTGCTTACTCTTCAGCAATGGACAATATTTCTTCATATGCCCTGGTTTATTACACTTGAAACAAAGTAAGTTATTTGAATTTAAACTTTTTGATTTGTACTTACCTTGTTTTATGAATTTTTGAAATTTGCGTGCAAACATGCTCATTTCTTCATCATCATCCGAATCTTCTTTATCGGAAGTAATATTGAATGCAAGCACTTTCTTGTTCTTTGTTTCATCATCATTCTTTCTATCTTCAATTTGAACTTCATAAGCCATGAGATTTCCGATAAGATTCTTAACCGTAAGAATTGACAAATCATTTGCTTCTTTGATTGCGGTAACCTTCTTTTCCCATTGTGGAGTGAGTGATCGGAGTATTTTTCTTACCATCTCCACTTGAGTGTATGTTTTTCCATGACCAATGAGAGAATTTGTAATGTTAGTGAATCTTGTGAACATGTCTCCAATTGTCTCATTTCCCTTCATCTTAAATAATTCGAATCTGTGTATAAGAACAGAAATTTTAGATTCTTTAACCTTATTTGTACCTTCATGAGTTACCTCAAGTGTGTGCCAAATATCGCATGCAGATGAGGCCGTTGACACTCTATTAAACTCATTCTTATCGAGTGCACAGAACAAAGTGTTCATTGCTTTAGAATCCAAATTTGCATTATTTCTTTGTGAAGTAGTCCATTCTGAAAATGGAGTTGATGGCTTCTCAAATCTTGTTTTCACAATTTTCCAAAGTTCATATCTAATTGATTGAAGGTAAATCTTCATTCGGCACTTCTAATAGCTATAGTTCAATCCATCGAGTATTGATGGACGATTTGTAGAATGACCTTCTTTAAATTATGATGTATTTGTTGATGCCATCTTTTACCTTGCTCTGATACCAAATGTAGGATCTAAAATAGATACACTAGAACACTAGAAGGAGGGGGTGAATAGTAATCTTTTAAAAATTATGCAAAGTAGATTATAAATTGCAAAGAAAAAATGGCAACAATCTTAGAAAATCACAATCACAAATAAGAGTTTTTATACTGGTTCCACCAATCTGGTGTACATCCAGTCCCCAAGCAAATCCCGCATGAGATTTCCACTATAATTTTGAATCAAGTACAAAATTAAAATCAAACCTGACTAATTTGCAAGTCCCTGCAAATTACAACATTAATTGACAGTCCCTTGCCAATTGCACACTGATCTCTAAACCAAGAGATCAACCTCTCTCAAACCGAGAGAACTTTCTTTGAATTAAATAATTCAATTCCTATAAGCCTTGATTTGAAGTGTTGTGTAGCAATGGCTTAGGAATAATTTTAACCTCTGGAAATTGCCTAAGTAATATGTATTTTTAATGATGATCAAAGGCAATTTCAATAAAGATCTTTTTCTCAAAACTTACTGAAATCTGAATTTTTTTTGACTTTTGAAAAATGTACAAAGAATGAAGCTTCTAGGTATATAATCATGTGTCATTTTTCTGCATATATAAGCTTTATATAGCCCTTGAAAAGACAAATTTTTAAATTTCAAAACGTTTGAAAAATAGCTAAACACTGTCACAAGTTTAAATTCAAACGTTCAGAAAAAACTGTCTTAGTAGTCGACTATAATACACAGTAGTCGACTACTCTGTAATACAGAAAGTCTGGAAAACAAAAATTCAAAGATCAGTAGTCGACTATAATTGTTAGTGGTCGACTACTTTGTAAAATAAACGTTCTGCAAAACAATTTTCAAAGCTTAGTAGTTGACTATATTTACTTATAGTCGACTACTCTGTAAAACTAAAGTTCTGTAAATCAAAATTCAAAGCTGAGTAGCCGACTATAATTCTTAGTAGTCGACTACTCTATAGTTTTACAGAAACTTATATTTTGAACTAAGACTACAATAGTTGACTATTTATTCTTATTAGTCGACTACTAAAGAGTAAAAATGTTATGTATGAACTATTTTTAGAGTTAATGATAAAGTAAATACTCTAATGATTAACATAGGGGATTTCTATTGTTAACCAACATACTAAGCCTGTGTTAGTGTGTTCTAATTTCTATGTGTGTGTGTGAGTGATCAAGGCTTGTATAAAAATTCTAAGTAAAGATAAATGTAAAAATTACATTGATGTATTTGTTCTTCATCTTCTTTACTTCATAATGCCTTGAACTCATATTGCACTTGTTCATATTTGATGTTGAAAGCTGACATATTGTTTGCCTAGAATAAATACAAAATACAAACACTAGACAAAGAACATTAGTTGTAAATTATTTGTTAATATCATCAAAACAAAAGGACCCAACATATACTGGGGACCTCGTCTTCCTTAAAAGAATATTCTTTTGGGAATTTTGATTCCGCGGTCTTCTATTGCCTTTGAGGTCTATGTTGTCACTGAGACGGTGATTGCGGCGGCACTTGCGGATGTGCTTGCTGTTGAGGCTGTAGTTGGAACGTCTGATTCTCATCCACTTCCTTTGCAAGTGCTTTTCCTCTACCACGAGGGATGAAGTCATACATTAGGGGATTCACTGCCGATTGGCCTCTCTCAGCCTTCTTCTTTGTGAGGAAGCATTCGGCTTGCTCTCCGCGTACCTTGAACTCTTTCCAGGTTTTGGATGGTGCTACCCCCATGGCTTCTAGCATGTCCGAAGAAAGATTGTTGTGACAAGTTTGGAGGATAAACTCCTCTGTGACCGGATCTCGGTAATTCATCGCTTTGTTCCGGAAGCATTTGACAAAGTTGTCAACCGATTCTCTATCCCTCTGCTTTTCATCAAAGAGTGTTCCAATTGATACCTTAGTGACATCATCAAAGTAATTGTTGAGAAACATGCTTTCCATGTCATCTCAGCTGTTGATACTTCCTGGCTTAAGACGGTGCTACCAATCGAAGGTAGCTTCACGGAGGGTACCAACAAATGACCGGACCATTAGAGGCTCATTTCCTGAGATCACTCCTAGGTGAAACTTCTAATAAATCAGGTGTTTTGTGGGTGAGTCCTTTTCGTCAAACGGCGTGAAGTTAATTAGATTGAACTTCGTCGGATATGAGATTGACTCCAACTCCCTTGGGTAGGGACATGGAATACCAGTCTTCTTTACCTTTTGAGCGGACATCAATGCGTTGAACTTGCTCTCTAGGTTTTTCATTTTCTCATCCCCGCCCGTATTTTTCTTCAGGAAACTTCGGGGAGGAATAACGGGACCACCCCCAGCATTGTTATCCTCGGTAGGACCACCCCCAGCATTTTGGTCAACAGAAGGGGTATCAGCGTTGAGATTTTCATCCATGTCCGAATCACCATCTTCTTGCTTGTAGCATTGTGACGACTAGATTCACCGTACTGATTTGATAAGGCTTGAAGCTGTTGGTCATGTAACTCCCTCATCTATTGCATGGTCAACTCCATTTCGGTTTTGAATTCTTCTTTTTTCTTGGCTAAAGCTTCTTGAAGCAGTTGAGCCATTTGTTCCATAGTGACCATGAACGCTTGTCAAGTTCGCACCTCGCTAGACACTGTATTGTCAAATGCAACCGCATAACAAGCTCTAACACTTCATCATTTAAGTATTGTCCTCTATTTGGCCTTGATCTGATAGTTCCTGACCATAGACAAGGATTTTCCTCTATTTGGCCTCATTCTATTTGACCTAGATCTGATGGTGACTTCAGGGAGTTCGTCATCCTGACCGACTGATCTTATTTTGTAAAAGTGTCTTGATTTAGATTTGGGTGCTTCAGTGGAAAGTCTTTCAAATACCAAACAACTTGATCTTATCCGTTCACATGGAATCCTAAACGTCCCGCTTCACTCCAGCCGTTCAATTTGAATTGTCGAATTGAACTATCTGCAAGTAATATGAGCCACTCGGTTCGACTGAGTTGGCAAATCTCAGTCGTTGAGATTCGCCTATGTTCGCGGGGAAAACTGTTTTCTTTTTCATTGAGATAATTGTCATCTTGGATTACAAAGATCCAGTCTTTTATAGATCCGGTTACAACTAAATCAAAGAAAATAAAGAAAAAATTACAACTTTCCTTCTGTGAACAAATCACGAGCTCCTGTTTGCGTCGCTCGCTTTGGTGGGTTCTTTTGCCTGCGCGGCGGTTAATCGTGGGACCACCGCGCGATCTAGATCCGTCGGATCTACGCGATTATGCGGGTAATATTCCACAAGGGAATAATTAGCCGGCGAGGGATATATTCCACAAGGCGAAATAATCGCTTCAAGATCTCCGAGATCTTAAGACCAAGCTATAGATCCTGGAGTATGACCCTCGTGTTAGATCTCAG
>NC_033794.1:42550978-42586841 GCF_001876935.1 Asparagus officinalis | reverse complement strand
GGAAAGTGGAGATTCTTTCGTCATCCTCCCCTGGGATAGCAGAGACTCCATAACAAGACTTCCCTTTTCTTTTAGACTTCCTCCCGGATGACGAATCGGCCCATTGTTCATCTCCAATCAGATCTGGATGAACCCAAAGGATTTTGCCATTTGGGGTTGTGTGCGGCACAAGTCCCTTTTGGCGCTGTCCGTGCGGATCGTCATTCACCGTCTTCATCCCGACTTTGGTGACGCGTTTTGGCTCGAACCAAGTTGTAGGCACCGACCCAAAACTGATTGACACTGCGTTGGCCCCCACATTCTTGGCTGGTTTCGGGGTTATGACTCCTACGTCGATTAACGCCTGGATCTTGTCCTTGAGGTGGTAGCATGATCTCGTAGGGTGGTGGACCGCTCTGTGGTACGCGCAGTACTTTGGATCCGTCACTTTGCTGGCCCCTTCTTGATCCACGATCGCCGGCAACTGGATCTTGTTGTTCTCCAACAGGTATTTGAAGATGCCGGGAACTTCATCATCCTTGAAGGAGTACACTTTAGGAAACCTCGGCTCCGCAGATTTCTGCTTCTGAGGCCGTTGTTGCCATTGTCCTCGAGATTGTTGGGGTGCTTGTTGCTGTGGCTGCTGTTGCTGTGGTTGCAATTGAAAGGTTTGATTAGCATCAACTGCATTAGCTTGTGCCTTACCTTTCCCCCGTGGGACGAAGTTTTGCTTTGGAGCACTTGTCGCCGGTTGGCCTCTTTCCGCCTTCTTCCTCTTGAGGAATCGCTCAGCTTGCTCTCCCCGGACTTTCAAGTCCTTCCATGTATTGGATGGTGCTGTCCCCATTGCTTCTAGCACGTCCAACGCGAGGTTGTTGTGGCAGGTCTGGAGGATGAATTCCTCGGTGATCGGGTCCCGGCAATTCATCGCCTTGTTCCGGAATCTTTTGACGAAGGTATCGACTAACTCTCCGTCCTTCTGCTTCTCATCGAGCAACGATCCGATAGATATCTCGGTGTCGTCGTCGAAGAAGTTGGCCAGGAACTTGGTCTCCATGTCATCCCAGCTGTTTACGCTGCCTGGCTTGAGGCGGCGATACCAATCGAAGGCGGCTCCGCGAAGAGTGCCGACGAATGACCGCACCATCAGAGGCTCATTACCAGAGATCACCCCCAAATGCGATTTGAAGTAAATCAAATGCTGGGTAGGTGAACCCATCCCATTAAACGGCGTGAAGTTAATTAGATTAAACTTCGCCGGATATGGGATCGATTCCCATTCTCTTGGGTATGGGCAAGGAATGCCTGTTTTCTTCGTCTCTTGAGCGGAAATTAGTGTGTTGATTTTGCTCTCGAGGTTCTTGATCTTCAGGTTTTCGCCGGTTTCTTCGCCAGCATTCTCATTACCACCCCCTGCGTTGACGGGAGGATCATTGGTGTTACGAGCATTTGTATCCTCATCTTCCACATTAATCGGGTTACGATGATTCTGCTCGCCTTGTTGGTTCGCCAATGCTTGGATCTGTTGGTCATGCATTTCTCTCATCTGCTGCATGGCCATCTCCATCTCAAATTTGAAACTTTCTTTCTGCTTAGCCAAAGCGTCTTCAAGCATCTTGGCCATCTGCTCCGCACTTATCATCAGGGCCTCGCGGGGTTGTCCCTCGCTGGATACTGTATTATCTGATGCCACCGCGGAGCCGGCATCAGATTCTTCATCTTCTGAAGGGCGTCTTGTCCGAATCCTACCATAAGTTGCTCGCTCTATGGTTCCGGACTGCAGACGGGTTCTAGGTCGGGAAGCTTTCAGAATCGACTCGAAATCTTCTCGTGCCGATGTCCCTTTGCTCGTCATGTTGGTGGTGACCCTCGGAAATTCTCCGTCTTCAATCACCCTTCTTCTTCGTTGGAAGCGCCTAGGCCTTGGTTTTGGCGTTTCCGCATTAAGTCTTTCAAAAACTGAAACTCTTTCGGGGACCGCCTTAATGCAATTGCATTCCGACAATACCGCCCGAATGAGTTTGGAACAGGGACATTGAATTTCCCGTTCTCGGGGACTCCTCTTCCTGGTTCTATTCGTACCCCCAGCACGATAGTACAACTCGTCATTTTGACAGTCAGAGTAACCTATCGTGTGCGGGCACGCCTTCTCAGGTACAACACAATCATTATCAGATGATAATGTTTCCATCTGAGGTTGACTTGCCTTCTTTGGGCTTTCAAAGGTTACCCGCCTCAAAACATGCCTTTTTGGGCGTGAATTTTCGGCGTGATCTTGGACTTCAATGCGCAAATTGGTGCGCGCAGCTGCCTTGAGGTCTTTGTCATGCTGGAGGTGATGGCGACCCCCAGTATGTTGAGTCGTTCTGGGCTTCTTCATCGGGCCCAAACGCTCGTGAATTGGAGCTTTGCCTCTCACGTCAGGAATTGGACCGAGGCGCTCCAAAATTGGTTTCTTCTTGCGGGATGACTCTGCATGATCTCCCGGAGAAGTTATTGGGATTGACGGCGACTTTGGTTGACTCGCCGGAGTTTGACCTTCCTTAGAAGGCTGCACTGGTTGCTTTTTGGCCTGAGTCGCCACTTCAGACTTAGGCTTCCAGACTTGTCGTGTTGGTGGTGGCTTCTTCTCCACCTCCTTTTGCAGCTTTCTACGGGCTTCCTGAGCTTGAGCCCGTGCCTGCGCTGACATCGCGCGGCGCTTGCGAATGCGCTCCTCGAGTGTCGAACGGTTCCGTTTGACGCGGACCCATTCTTTCTTTGGCGGCTTGGAAGAGTCGCCATTCATTGGTGGTTGAGGCTGTTTGCCTCTTCTGTTCTTCAACTCCGCGTGGTAGCGGAATCCGTCCGTAGACTCCATCGCCTTAGCGAATTGCCGCGCAAGGCGTTGACGACGCCTCTGGCGG
Organism: Asparagus officinalis; assembly: GCF_001876935.1. Classification (NCBI taxonomy): domain Eukaryota; kingdom Viridiplantae; phylum Streptophyta; class Magnoliopsida; order Asparagales; family Asparagaceae; genus Asparagus; species Asparagus officinalis. Next base: position 42,583,956 of record NC_033794.1, on the reverse strand, counting down.
GCTCTCTTTGAGAGAGTCACAACGCCCTGAACAGTAGAGGCGTTGGCGGGAGTTGGGTTGACCTGATTGGAGGTCGGTGGAACTTCATTTGACGCAACTTCGGCGTCAGTTGGGTTGAGAGCTTCGTGGGCTTCCCGAGCAGCTTCAAACCAACGAGCTTTTCTCCCGGAGGAGAACTTCTTGGACTTGCGGGGGGAGATAGAGCCGGACGAGGACACGTACTCCTCGAACTTGGCTTGGTCGAACTCGTACTCGACCTCCTCCACGACCGGGATTGCAATCCGCGGCTGCGACGCATCGATCTCGTTGGCGAGATCGTCGGCTCCCACTGTGGTCGCCAGATTGTTCGCGTGGAAAACTGTTTTCTTTTTCATTGATATGATTGTCATCTTGGGTTACAAAGATCCGGTCTTTTATAGATCCGGTTACAACTAAATCAAAGAAAATAAAGAAAAATTACAACTCTCCTCTGTGAACAAATCACGAGCTCCTGTTTTGCGGTCGCTCGCTTTGGTGGGTTCTTTGCCTGCGCCGGGGTTAATCCGTGGACCACCGCGCGATCTAGATCCGGTCGGATCTACACGAGTATGCGGGTATTATTCCACGAAGGGAATAATAGCCGGGAGGGATTAATCCACCAAGGGAATAATCGCTCAGATCTCGAGATCTAAGACCAAGCTTAGATCTGGAGTGTAGTCTCGTGTAGATCTCAGATCTGTTCTTTCTTCCTCTCGAGATCCTGCCTTTTCTGACGTGGATGGTCGCCGAGGATCAGATCTGAATGGTGCAAGTCTTCTGGTCTTCAAGCTCCGAGTTCACTCTTCAATCCGGCAGAGTTTCGGCTCTTGAAAGTTCGACCCCTGAAAATGAACATCTCTAGGCCTATTTATAGGCTCTCAGGACAGTGGCTGCAAAAAGGGAATTGTCGGCCACCTCTGGCCACTGTCGGCCACCTCGGGCCACTGTCGGCCACCTCGGGGTGGCCGACACTGTGCCTAGCCACCTTGGGGTGGCTCGGCTCATGGCCGAGCCACCCCAAGGTGGCTCGGCCACCGAGCCACCCCGAGGTGGCTCGGCCACCGAGCCACCGAGCCACCTCAAGGTGGCTCGGCTGAGGCCGAGCCACCTTGAGGTGGCTTGGCTTTGGCCGAGCCCCCGCGGGCGGTGTTTTCCGACTTTTTCGAGTCGTTTTCCGTTGTCTCGTTTGTCCGTATTTCGGTTGACCTGAGACTCTGTTTTGATGATCTGATTTGGCAGTAAGTTGGATTCCTGATTTGGCAGTAAATCCGCTTCTGAGTTCGAGTCCGAAATTGATCTTGATTCGATCGTGATTCGTCTGAGTTTCCCCTTGGTTGGATGGCTCGTTGATTCCTCAACTCATTTGCTTGATTCTGCACGCGGGTGGATTCATTCCGTCGCTTCCGTGCGATTCGTCGATCTCGTCGCCTCGTTGGCTCGTCGGTTTGTGCCGAGCTATGCTAGGGGACCTATAAGCAATTTTATATGCCTACAAAGTCTTGACCCCAGAGGCTGTTGAGAAAGCCTTTCAAATACCGAAGGTTTCGGTGCCTCAGTGCACTGGCAATCAGCAAGTACTGCTTTGATGAGTCTCTCACAGTGGCACTACGGATTGGCCTCATGAATAGTGCACTTGCACGTCAGATGGTCCCTGAGATCCTCCTTGGGCTGATGGTCACAACCCCTAGTGTCAGAAGGACCAACCGCGCAATCATGTGCAGCAGGTTGAAAAGAGTTCAAGTGAAAACACTTAGAAAATTCCCCAAGTGTTGAGTTCAGGCGACCTCACCTTGACTGATGAGGTCTTGTGTTCTGGCGAGCTTTAGCTGTCTGGTGAGCTCCAGCTATCTATTCATTCAGGCGAGGTTTTTGGCCAAGGCATGCTTGCGGGCGAGGCCGATGGGGTTCGCCTGTATGGCGGCTTTTGTTTGTGGGGCGAAGCTCGCTTGATGTGTCGAGCTGGCCTGCTTGAGAGTGCAGCTCGTCTGAATCATGGAGCTCGCTTGATTTGGGCAGTTTGCCTGATCTGGGCAGACGGCTTGCAAAGCAAAGACCTCTTGATTTTGGCGGCTCGCATGTCTTATTAAGTTCAACAAAATGGGGAACTTTGCTACTGGAGTGAGGTTTGCCTGAAATGTTAGGTTTGCTTGAAACGCCAAGTTCGCCAATTTTGGGAACCTTGCTACTAGAGCAAAGCCCGCCTGGGTAGGTGGGTTCACCTTATTGATGTAGTTCACCAAGACTGGGAACATTACATTCCTTCTTGGCTCTTCTCAGGCCAGAATAGTAATTCAGACAATCATAGGAAGTAAAGGCTTGTGCTTCTTAGCGGGCGAGGGCTTGTCGCCGTCGTCATTAGGCTCTCTCGGAGAGAGGAGCATTCATGTTGATGACGAAGGCGTGGTCCACACCGATACGAATAGTTGTCTCCTCTTCCACGAAGAACTGCGTGGATTGCTTGGCAACCCAACAAGCAGCCCATTGGCTTACATTCTTGGACTTTGGCTCAACCTTGGCTAGCTTGGGGGAGGTAGAACCCCCTGCTATTACTTGGGTAGAGCTCTTAGGCACGACTGCCTCGGCCACTTTGGGTTGGGCTACATGCATAACTCTGCGGTATCGACAAGAAGCTTTACCGCTGGAGGAGGAAGAAGAAAAATACTCCTCGTACTTAACTTGGTCGAACTTGATTACAAGGGACTCGACTATCGTCCCCTCCGCAACTTCGTCGAACTGTGCCACCACCATTTCGGTTGAAGAAATAGTCTCTCCCACTCTGGTCATCATCTTCTGTATGGTGGTAAAAGTTAGGTCTCGATGCGAGATTTGTATTTCTAAGAATGGCTTATTACAAATCAATGAAATCCAATATTTACAAGAGAAACAGAGAGAATGCTCTCTTTGTTTAACGTGGGTTCTTTGGTAAGGATAGGATGCCTCCCTTGATGCTTATGTTGAGTTTGGTTCCCTTGGATGATCTGATCAAAGTCACTGTTAAGCTTCAATACGCAGTAGAAGCTCCAGGGTGATTGAGTTCGATAAATACCCGAGCTTGATGATTATCAAAGGTGAATGCTTGGAGAAGGCCAATATGCAAGAGTTTGCAAAGAGCCAAGAGTCTCAAATCTAAGAGTTCAGATTGAGTCTACTTCAACAATCCAAGCAAAGAGCCAAGAACGTTCTACCAGACAAGCCAATGAGAGAGCTTCTACTTGAAGAGCCTTGGAGATGCCAAGATCTCTTGAAAGATTGCCAGTAACAAGCTTGCAAGCCTACCCATTCGGATCTTTGATCTCCTAGATGCCAGCCTCCTTTATGTTGGCTAAATGTGGCTATAAATAGGCAAGGGATGACATAGGTCATCCCTTGATTTGTGGGATGTGACCACTAATAGGAGTAAGAAGTAGCATACTCCCCCTATAGCTATGGGATGGGATCATTATATGGGTGATGAGAGTCATGCCTCATTACCCAGGATGTGGGAAGTGGGTAGACCCACTCCACAAGAAAACAACCACTTGCACTGATTAGACGAGACTGATAGGCTTGTAGGCCAGCTTGAGAACCGCTTGAAAGTTCAAGCAAGCTTGCAGGCGAGCTTGGAGAACAGACGAGGTCGGCAAGCGGGACCCTCGAGGGTGTGAGTTGGCATTCGTTGGCAAGATGGGTTTGTGCAGGCGAACTCACTGTAAGCAAGCTTGACTCGTGCGGGCGAGCAAGGCGTTCAAGCGAGGTCAAGCTTGTGTAGGAAAACTCGATAATCAGGTGAGCTTGATTCGTGCTGGCGAGTTAAACAAACAGGCGAGATTGGCGAGGTTTGGCATGTGTAGGCGAACCAAACAAATAGACGAGCTCGAGCTTTGCTTGGCCTCTTAAATGCAAGCGAGCTTTACTTGTAATTGAGCAAAGCGTGGCTGTGAGCTTTGGCTTGGCCTCTTAAATACAGGCGAGCTTGACTTGTGCTGGCAAGTCAAGCAATGCAGGCGAGCTTTGCTTGTAAGTGAGCAAAGCGTGTTGGCGAGCTTTGGCTTAGCCTCTTGCTTGCTTTGAGCACGTAGGCGAGCTCTAACGAGCGAGGTTTGAGCTCTCTTGTATTAAAGGCAATTTTTATTGCCTACAACATACTCTTCAAACTTTTGTTGGTCAAATTCATATTCAACCGTTGCATCAACCGGAATCTTGATCATTGGTTGTGTCACGACAACCTCAGCAGAGAGGTTGTTGGCTTCCACTGTGGTCACCAGCGTGTTTGCATCAAAAATCATTTTCATTACAGAATCCATTATAATCGTTTATCGATTTACAAGATTCACAAGAAGGAGCCTTTTTATAAGACTTTTCTTACACGAATGAAAATAAATGAAGACTTCCTAGAAACACACGAAGGATCATTTATCGGTCGTTGCTTGTGTGGGATCATTGAGTATCAGATCCGGGTTGATTGTAACAAAGGCTCGTTGTGCTTGTTTCGTTTTAGACATGAGAACTGAAGTAAATATCTCAATAATATGAGATAAATACTCTTCTCAAGATCAAAATGACATTTGATCCCAAGGGAAGATGGAAAAGCTGCAGATCTCTCGAAAGCTCCGTCTTTATGCTGAAGACTTTTATTTTATTTATTAAACACAACCTAGACGGAAATTCCATTTAGGTTGCCAACCTAGATAGAATTTCCGTCTAAGTTGCTTTTTAATTTTTAAAAAATAAAAATATTTCGTCTAGTTTGGCATTCTAGACGGAATTTTCTGTCTAGAATGCCTCAAACTAGATGGAACAACCTATAGAGAAATAATTCCATCTAGGTTGCCTCAAACTACACAGAATTCTATTCCGTCTAGGTTGTTCCGTCTAGTTTGTTCATTTTTCTACTAGTGAATATCCACAATTCAATATGTAGATATGGTAAATTTCATTACGTATTGTAATATGTAATCCTAAATTCTTAACATCTCCTTCTCAGTTTTGATCCTTTAAACTTTTCATCCGCCAGTAGATATTATTTCCAAAATCAAACAAGTATCTCTGATGTTTATGATTCATTCTAAATATAATTACCCTTAAATCACATCCATCCTTTCCTCTCAGTACTAAAGAAAATTAATATAGCCATGCTTTAAATAGTAAAAGCTTTGATGGGCTTTCTGTTGTTTTGTACATTAACTTTTGGATTTTGTGTAAAATTAAAATTTTCCTAGTGCAAGATTGGTTTTGGGGATCCGAGATAGAATCCGAAACTAGGATCCACATGTTTCGAACTCTGTCTCATTGTCCACGATGGGTTGATGCATGTTGTCGGATGCGTGCAGGAGCACGTGCATCTCACATCAACCTTTTCAAACTGGAGATTGAAGCAAACACAACAAACAATCCAAAAGTGTGCATCTGTACGTTCAAACTTTATTATTAATATTTTTTTTTAAGGAAGAGGCTGTACATTTCCTTTATTGATAATAAACAATATCAATTTAGTAGTAATTCTATTAGAGTCCGGCACAGAGTGCGAGAGTTCTGAGTGCCAAACAAGAGGCAGTGAGAGTTCTGAGTGCCATACATGATTTCAGCAACATCTCACATCAGCTCTTGCTAGTTTAGAACTTCAAACAACCGAAAAACATCTAGAACTGTATATTGGTGCCCCAAAACGATGCCATCCACTCTAATTTCGTGGATACACGAGGAAACAACCAAGGTCGATTATGACTACAATTAATGGACAGCGATCTGGTCCACATAATTTTGATTTTTTTGGCATACATGTTGCTGTAAATTGACAAAAATGTGATAATTATTTAGGATTTGGAAGTTGTTTGATTAATTAATTGGTTCTTATGTCCTTACTGTCTTGTTTATAAAGACTACTCAGAATGCAACTTGAGCTATTAAGTATTGCGCGTAGCGGAAATTTCGGCAGCACTTCGACAGCACAACAAGAGAGTCAGGTCGCAATAAGAATTTCTGTCTCACCAAGGAAACAAGAATCTGAAGTAAAATATCTCAACCAAGTGAGATATCAGCTCTTCCTCTCATCAGTTCTAGAACTGACCTGTTGAGGGAACCTAAAAGCTATTACAAATCACACAAATAGCGAGACAACTAATTTTACGTGGTTCGGCAAATTGCCTACGTTCATGGGGCAATGAGGGGGAGATCTACTACTAGAGGGAAATAATACAACTAGGGTTTACAATCACTCAATCTAAACCCTCACACAAACTCTCAGATCCCTCACACAAATATCTCTCTCAAAAGACTTAAAACCCTGAAAACAACTGCACAAAATCTTCACAAAAGGCAGCCGACTTTTCTCCTTGCACAACAATTTTCTTCTTTGCCTTTGAGTGTGTTTTTCTCCTGCAGCCGCCAAAGATATTTCCTGCACACCTCCTTCGTACAAGAAAAAAACTCACAGCCGCCAAAGCTCCTTGCACAAAAACCTAGGAGAAGAAATCAAGTTGTTATTTATAGCAGCGGTTGTGGTTCGTGGGCCTTGCTTCTCTTCACGCGGAAAAAATAAAAAACCGCGTCGGCTGGCTTCTTTTCATTACGCGGAATTGTGGGCAACAGAGCGTGAGTGGCCCCCACACCCCCACGTGATCACAATTCTCCACCTCAGTGAAGTTTTCCCAAAACTAAGCCGACACCAACCAAACAAATATCCCACTTGTTGTGTCCAGGACGAAGTAAAACAATTCATGACAACAGACTCAATCCACAACAAGTCGAGACCCAAACGAGAATGCGAATACTCTCCAAATGTCGGTATCAACCCATCAAATCAGCTGCATCATAAAGACTGCCTACATATCCTCTTGTCCAAGGAATCAAGCCTTCACGTAGTTCACCCAAATGGCCGCCTGCGACCTCAACAATCACGAATGTGCAACAAGTTTCGACAATGCTCAAAATTGTTGCTCGGAACCACCTTAGTGAGCATATCCGCCGGATTATCCTTCGTGTAGACCTTCACAATCTCCACATCGCCAACTTCAAGAACATCATGAACAAAGTGATAATGAACGTCAATGTGCTTCATCCGCGCATGAAAAACCTGATTCCTTACCAAATAGATAGCACTCATGCTATCACAATGAATAGTGACGGACCTCTGCGATATACCAAGTTCCTCTAAAAGTCCTCAAAGCCAAATAGCCTCCTTCACAGCCTCCGTAACCGCTATATACTCTGCATCTATCGTAAACAAAGCCACCATTGACTGTAAGGTGCATCTCCAACACACCGGCGTACGGATCAATGTAAACACATACCCCATAGTAGACCGGCGTTTATCCAAATCCTCGGTATAATCCGAATCAACATAACCCATACATAACTGCCCACTTATAGTGTCGCTCTCATAAACCAAACCAACATTGAGCGTACCTCGAATGTATCTTAAAATCCATCTCACGGCGTCCTAATGACCCGCTCCTGAATCATACATGTATCTCGAAACCATGCTCACCGCCTGTGATAAATCTGGCCTCGTACATACCATCGCATACATCAAGCTCCCAACCGCACTCGCATATGGAGTCTTCGACATCAACTCTCGATCTTCAACTGACTTTGGTGAAAGACCACCTGAAAGCTTCAAATGGGCTCCCAAAGGTACACCAACTGGCTTCGTATCTGATACGGGTGTATCTTCTTTTCGGAACTTAGCGATCATCATGGGAGATTAAGGATAGATGATTCTCATGATAACATGAGAATAGAGGTGTCAAACAGTACAAGGGAACATAGGAGGAAGCGTGGAACGAGACGACTAGCAGAAGAATCGAAGTATCCAGTTTTCAGCCCGTAAGTCAACTCATAACAGTCATGAGTCGACTCATCGCTGGCTTTTGTGTTTTGTCCAGTTTTGGACGAGTCGACTCATCTCAGTCATGAGTCGACTCATCGATGGTTTTCTGGTTTGTTTGGGTTTCTGTTCACACGAATTCCTGTTGGTTTTAGGCTTAGTTATTTACCAGATTGCCACCCTCGTTTGTACACCTATATAAAGGATTGTTTTAGGGTTTCTAAACAATCAGTGGTAATTAAGAGAGATTCTAATCATTGTATTAGGGTTTAGTGAGAATTGAGAGTTTGTTCTAGATTCTAGTGAGATTGTGAGAGAGAGATTGTTATCATTTCATACTCATAATCTAGAGGAGGTAATTTCCTTCGCCATATATTGAATTGTGCTTATGTTTCTGTCATCCTCTTCTCAACCCACCTTTGATAATTTCACGATCAAAGGTGTTCGCACGGTAACTCGTATCAAGTTGGTATCAGAGCATCAGATCCGGTGAAGGGGCATCCTGTGTATGGTCCTTACTCGATCCCAATACAAGAAGCTTGGTGAGATCCTTATTTCATTAGAAGGAGTCCAGGTTTTAAGGAAGAAGAAGATGGCTGAAGGAGACAATTCAGCGAGGATTAATGCATTGGAGAAGTAGATCGAGATAATAGGTTCGACTCTCACACAACTCGTCAGTCTTATCCATGGAGGTGGCAAACAAGGTGAATCTTTTTCGAAGAAAATTATTGAGTCCAATGTGAAGAGAGTAGATTCAGATTCCGACGAGGAGGAGGAGACCGTTAAGACTGCATTGCATCAAGGGGGTAAGAATTCTTATCAGAACCTGAAGATTGACTTCAAGGTAGAGATTCATGTTTATGATGGGAGTATTGACGTCAAGAGGCTTGATGACTGGATCGAGCGGATGGAGACGTATTTTACTCTTTATGGCTATTCGTCGAAAGAGAAGATTATGTTCGTGACTTTGAAGCTTTCAGGGCACGCGTTGATGTGGTGGAAATCCTACTATAAGTAGGAGAAAAAGGCGGTGTCGTGGAACAAGTTTAAGAAGTTACTGAGGAAGCAGTTCTACCTGGTGGAATTCCTTGAAGAGCGTTAGTACAAGTGGTACGGCTTGCGTCAAAGGGTCAATCAAACCATTCAAGAATACACCACGGAGTTCCAGCAGCAGGCGATGGTCCTCAACATTACGACAGAGGAATATTCCGTGTTTATGAAGTATATGGCGGGATTGAGCGATTACATCCGAAAGGAGATGAAGCTATTCACGATGGAATCAATTGCAGAGACGAGCGTGAAGGTTATTTCCCTTGAGGGCAAGTAAAAGAAGGGTAACAAGACTAAGGGAGACTCCAAACAGACGGGAAGTGAGTCTAGTGGTTCTAAATCTAAGGAGGAGAAGAAGAAGGGTGATCTAGGGAAGACAGGGCTGATTTGTAGTCACTGCGAGAAGACAGGGCACACAACTGATTGGTGCTGGGAGAAGTATCCTCATCTCAAGTCAAGAGGGTTGAAGAAGAAGGAGGAGAAAAAGGCATACATGGTAGCTCAAGGTCCGAAAGAAGTCCCGGGGATGACAGAGCCCAACAGCAGTCTCAACCTTATGGTGGGGAAACAGACCACGAAAGAGGACGACGATCCGAGAGAGCAACTCTTTGTTCTTAAGTTACAAGTGAAGACTAGTTTAGTTGATGCCATTGTTGATTCGGGCAGGGAGAAGAATTTGATATCTGAGGTATTGGTTCAGAAGCTGGGTCTGAAGACGGTCAAGCATCTGAAGCCCTATCCATTGGGGGTGGATTCAGAAGGAGGAGAAAATGTATGTAGTTGATCAATGCACTGTCAGATTTGCGCTCCACGAGTCGTATCTTGATGAGGTCACGTGCGACGTCATTCCATTGGACGTTTGTCAAATTATACTGAGTAATCCGTACTTATGGGATAGATATGCGATCTACGAGAGGCGGATTCAGAAGTACACCTTCACTAAGGATGGTGAAAGGTTCATATTTCGTTCGGCATCTCTTCCAAAGGAGACAAGCTTGGGGACAGTGACGCGAACAAAGAGACTAGTGAATGCAAGTAAGAAGTTTATTTCGCTGTGTATTAGACTTCCAGAAAATCCATCGACAAAGGATTGTAACTCAGAGCGAACGGTAACTATGACGAAACACGGGACGAATGAGTTGTTTCCGATCGGACGTCGAGACCGGATTCCTAGCAAGGCTAGGTGGTGCAGAAAAGATGGAGGAGCTCAAGAGTTTCCTCAGCAAAAGTTCTAACTTGAACGGGACTTCAAGTTCCTAAAGATGGGACCCATTATACGGGTGTATCTTCTCTTCAGAACTTAGTGATCCTTATGGGAGCTTGAGGATGGATGATTCTCATGATAATATGAGAATAGAGGTGTCAAACAGTACAAGCGAACATAGGAGGAAGCATGAAACGAGACGACGAGCAGAATAATCGAAGTATCCAGTTTTCAGCCCGTGAGTCGACTCATAACAGTCATGAGTCGACTCATCAGGTTGAGTCGACTCATTATTGTCATGAGTCGACTCATCGCTAGCTTTTGTGTTTTATCTAGTTTCGGACGAGTCGACTCATCTTAGTCATGAGTCGACGGTTTCCTTGTTTGTTTGGGTTTTTGTTCACACGAATTCCTGTTGGTTTTAGGCTTGGTTATTTACCAGATTGTCACCCTCGTTTGTACACCTATATAAAGGATTGTTTTAGGGTTTCTAAATAATCAGAGGTAATTAAGAGATTCTAATCATTGTATTAGGGTTTAGTGAGAATTGAGAGTTTGTTCTCAATTCTAGTGAGATTGTGAGAGAGAGATTGTAATCTTTTCATACTCATAATCTAGAAAAGGTAATTTCCTTTGCCATATACTGAATTGTATTTGTGTTTCTGTCATCCTCTTCTCAACCCACTTTTGATAATTCTACGATCAAAGGTGCTCGCACGGCAACTCGTATCAGTATCCATGCTAACGTGGAATCGCTGTAGAACCTTTTTCAAATAAGCCACCTGTGTTAAACAAATCTTGTCCTTCTTCTTGTCTCTGCCGATCTCCATCCCTAAAATGTGCTTTACCTCACCAAAGTCCTTCATCTCAAACTCATTTGAAAGCTAAACTTTTAACTCATCTATAGCTGACTTGGAAGTAGAGGCAACCAATATGTCATCAACATAAAGTAATAAATAAATGTACGTACCTCCTTTTAACTTGCAAAAATATACGCAAGGATCAAACTGGCTCCGAGTGTACGAATGACACCTCCTTTTAACTTGCAAAAATATACGCAAGGATCAAACTGGCTCCGAGTGTACGAATGACCAATCATAAAACCATCGGCAAGGATCAAACTGGCTCCGAGTGTACGAATGACCAATCATAAAACCATCGAATCGTCTATACCATTAACGAGGAGACTGTTTCAAACCGTATAGCAATTTCTTCAATCTGCAAACCAACTTATCTTTCCCTGCAGCTCGGAATCCTAATGGCTGAGTCATATATATTTTTTCATCAATGAAGAAATGTCGTCTTCACATCCAATTGATCTAACTCCAAACCATATTGTGCTACCAAAGCTAGCAAAATCCGAATCGAAGAATGCTTCACCACCGAAGAGAAAACTTCATTATAGTCAATACATTCCTCCTGTGCCTAGCCCTTCGCAACCAACTTAAATTTGAACCTCAATGGAGTGCCCTTAATGCCCTCCTTCTTCATGTATACCCACTTACAACTAATTGCCTTCCGCCCCTTTAGAAGCTCAACAAGCTCCCATGTATCGTTCTTATGAAGAGATTCCATCTGCTCCTGCATAGCCACCTGCCATGAATCAGCCTCCGAACTCTGCTCGACCTCTCTGAATGTAGTAGGCACCTTATCGGTACTCTCCACCGGAAGTGCATATGAAACTGTGTCGGCATACCGTGCTAGCATCTGTATGTTTCTCCTCTGTCTCCGAACCGTAATCAAATCCTGAATCTGAATCGTCGATCCCTGATCCTACATATTAGTACCCGTATCCTCCGTATCACCGTCGTGCTCGCCTGACGTCACCTCAGTCGGCACTCTAATGGATATTGTACCATCTGAACAATGTGGAGTTGCATCGATCTCCACCACCTGTGATATCTCTTCCGTCGGGTCGTTCTCCACTTGATGAGAGCTGGGAAGCTTTAAGATAGAAGCCTCATCAAACGTGACGTCCCTACTCAGCACAATCTTCTTATCAACTGGATCCCAAAGCTTGTATCCCTTGACACCACGCTTGAATCCTACAAATATAGCCTTCCTAGAAGCTTGTATCCCTTGACACCACGCTTGAATCCTACAAATATAGCCTTCCTAGCTCGAGGTTCCAATTTTCTATTCTCACATGATAAAATGCAGGGCACCCGAATACCTTGAGCTGGTCATAGTCATATGCTGGCTCTCCCGACCACTATTCTATAGAGGTTTCCCCCTTAATGGCAGATGAAGGCATCCTATTAATGAGGTGGCTCGAATATGTAAGTGCCTCAGCCCAAAAGATCTTCTCCAAACCACTTTGCGACAATAAGCATAGGACCTTCTCCAGTAAAGACCGATTAAGCCTCTCTGCCACCCCATTTTGCTGCAGTGTATAACTAACTGTGAAGTGTCTCTATGCCCTCGTCTCGATATAGCTGCAGAAAGGGATCTGATGTGTACTCATCGCCATTGTTGGATCGCTACATCTTGATCTTTCTCCCAGTCTGCAGTTCCAATCTCTTCTTCCACTCCATAAATATATTTAGGACTTCACTCTTCTTCATCATGGTGTACACCCAACAACACCTAGAGTAGTCATCAACGAACGTGACGAACCAATGTCAACCACCAAGTGATGCAGTTTTGGTGGGACCCCAAATATCTGTGTGCACGTAGTCCAGGATGCCCCTCGTCTGATGAATGGCAGTCCCGAACTTTACCTTCGTCTTCTTGCCAAGAACACTATGCTCACAGAACTCAATCTTCCCACTCTTGGCTCCCTTCAATAGCCCTTACTTGCACAATGCCTGTAGTGACTTTTTACCTGTGTGCCCCAACCTATAGTGCCAAAGTCTGCTCGTCCGCTTCTAAAATAGCCGAAGCAACCTGGCCAATCTCGGTGCTTCCCTTCAGATAATACAAATTTCGATTGCGGACTCCCTTCATCACCACCAATGATCCCTTAGTAACCTTCGCTACAGCGTTTTCGAAAATCACCTTGAATCCCTTCGCCTCCAAAGCTCCAACTAAGATATGGTTTTTTTTTTTCAGTTGAGGAACAAATCTCACCTCCTTCAACTCATGGACTACTCCATCGTGCATCCTAATCTGCATGGTACCTATCTCACAAACGTCACATGATTGATCATTTCCCATGACAACAACACCCCCATCGACTTTCTCAAAAGATGCAAACCAGTCTCGCCTAGGATCACATGATAAGTAGCACCGAAATCAAGCATTCAATCTGATGCATCCATATGGTTCACCTCCGGAGTAATCTGTAGAGAAAAGCACGAATCATCGGAATCATCTCCTTTCGCAATATTCACCTTATTGGCCTTTGGGCCCTTTTTCTTGCCATTCTCTTTCTCCTTGAGCTTCGGGCAGTCTCTCTTCCAATGTTCCTACTTTTTACAGAATGCACATTGGTTCTTTGCTAATTGGTGGCGGCTTCTTGACTTTTACCTTCCTTTATTACCACCTTTCAGATATGGGCTTCTACCTCTCGTCGACAAGGCCTCGCCTGAAGTGCTAGCTCGGGAAGTCTCAATGTCTTTCCTCCTCAAATCGTAATTAGTCAATGCGTTAGTCACTTCACTATAGCTGATAGAAGATATCCCATTCAACAAAGTGAGCATGAAGGTATCATACTCCTCATCCGGTAAGGAGCCCAATAAGATAATAGCCTTATACTCATCCGATATCTTCTCATCAACATTCACCAAGTCCGATAACAACTTAGTGTAGTTGTTCACATGAGCCACTAGCGAGGTGCCTCTGGACATCTGAAATCTGAAGAGTCTTCGCAGCAAGTGCAACATGTTCTCAACACTCTTTGTGAGATACTTATTGTTGAGAATTTCCCACATCTTCATTGCAGACGTCACCCCAATCACATCATATTTCAGCTCTTGTTCCAAACAGGACCTGATCACCCCACGAGCGTTCCTATTCATCTGCTCCCATACCGCCTTTTCATATTTAGGTGGCCTCTCGTGGACCATGATGGTCTCTTCCATATTCTTAACATTGAGCGCATCCTGTACGCCGCTCATCCACAAACCAAAGTTGATTTTACCGTCATACTTCACCACACTAATCTTAGTGTTCTGAAAACTAACTTGTATTGTACTCGCCATCGACTTGCTGATCTCACCTTCTTCTCTCATTTCAAACCAACTCCAATTTGTAGAAAAAGAACAAATTTGATAGAAATTAGGAACCACCTAACTGAACCCTAGATCGGATTCCAAATAGATCTTCTATCCACACGAGAAAAGCGAAATCTTCAACGACAACTTTAAATTCTATCTCCACCGAAGCCTAGAACTCCAATAACCAAGCTTCCAACTGAATCTTCCTCCACCTAATCCAAAACACCCTAGATCTGAAATCTGGGCTCTGATACCACTTGTTACGCGCAACAAAAATTTTAGCAGTACTTCGGTAGCACAATAAGAGAGTTAGGTTGCAATAAGAATTTCCGTCTCACCAAAAAAATAAGATTCTGAAGTAAAATATCTCAACCAAGTGAGATATCAGCTCTTCCTCTCATTAGTTCTAGGACTGACCTGTCGAGGGAACCTAAAAGCTATTACAAATCATGCAAATAGTAAGACAACTAATTTTACGTGGTTTGGTAAATTGACTACGTCCACGGGGCAAGGAGGGGGAGATCTACTACTAGAGGGAGAGAATACAACTAGGGTTTATAATCACTCAATCTAAACCCTCACACAAACTCTCAGATCCCTCACACAAATATCTCTCTCAAAAGACTTAAAACCCTGAAAACAACTGCACCAAATCTTCACAAAAGGCGGCCGACTTTTCTCCTTGCACAACAATTTTTTTCTCTGCCTTTGAGCACGTTGTAGGCGTATAAAACTGCTTATAGGTCCCTTAACACAGCTCGGCACGGTGATTCAACAAACCAACGAACCATCGGGCGACATATCCAAACACGAGCGTTAGTCTACGGATTAACCCCGGCGCATGCGAAGAACCCATAAAAGTGAGCGACCGCAAAACAGGAGCTCGTGATTCGTTCGAAAAAGGGAAGTTGTAATCTTTTTTATTTTTCTTTGATTTTGTTGTAAGATCTTATAAAAAGACCGGATCTTTTGTAATCGAAAAATAGTTACTTAAGAGAACAATGACTTCAATGAAAGCTACAATTTTTCCCGCGAACAATCTGGCGACCACAGTGGGAGCCACCGATCTCACTGCCGATATCGATGCGTCGCAGCCGCGGATCTCAATCCCGGTCGAAGAGGAGGTCGAGTACGAATTCGACCAACAGAAGTTCGAGGAGTATCTGTCATCCTCGTCCGGATCGACCCCCCATCGCAAGTCCAAGAAGTTCTCCTCCAGGAGAAAGGTACGTTGGTACGAAGAAGTTGAAGCTACCAACGACGATCTCACCCCGATTGACGCCAAAGTTATGTCGGGTGAGGTTCCACCAACCTCCAACCAGATCAAGCTGGTTCTTGCCAATTCCTCCGTCACCAAAGGAGCGGTGACTCTCTCAAAGAGAGCCCGCCAAAGGCGACACCAACGCTTGGCCAAAGAATTCGCCAAAGCGATGGAGTCCACCGACGGAATCCGCTACAACGCGGATCTGAAGAACAGGAGAGGAAAACAACCTCAACAACCAATGAATGACAGCTCCTCCAAGCCGCCAATGAACGAATGGATCTGTGTCACACGGAATCGTTCGATACTTGAGGAGCGTATTCACAAGCGCCGCGCACTGTCAGCGCAAGCACGGGCTCAAATCCAAGAAGCCCGTAGAAGATTGCAGAAGGAGGTGACGAAGAAGCCGCCACTAACCCGCCAAGTATGGAAGCCGAGGTCTGAAATAGCGATTCAGGCTAAGGCACAATCATTGCAGCCTTTGAGGCAAGTTCAACATCTGGCGAACCAACCGAAATCACTAGCAATTCCAATAGCTACTCCGGGAGATCCCGCGGAATCATCCCGAAGAAGGAAGTCTGTTTTGGGGCGCCTCGGTCCACTTCCCGATGAACGATGCAAGGCGCCAGTTCAAGAACGTTTGAGCCCGATGAAGAAGCCCCGAACGACTCAACATGCTGGGGGTCGCCGTCACCTTCAACATGACAACGAGTTCAAGGCAGCTGCGCGCGCCACTTTGCGCATTGAAGTCCAGGAGCCCGTCGAGAACTCACGCCCAAAAAGGCATGTTTCGAGGCGCGTGACTCTTGAAGGCCCAATGAAGGCAGTTCGTCCTCAGAAGGAGACATTATCGTCTGATGACGATAACGTTATACCTGAGAAGTCGTGCCCACACACAATAGGTTACTCCGATTGTCAAGATGACGAGTTGTACTATCGTGCTAGGGGTACGAGTAAAACCAGGAAGAGGAGTCCTCGAGAACAAGAAACTCAATGCCCATGTTCCAAACTCATTCGGGCAGTATTGTCTGAGTGCAACTACATCAAGGCGGTCCCCGAAAGAGTTTTCGTTTTCGAAAGGCTCAGTACCGAAATGCCAAAACCAAGGCCTAGGCGTTTCCAACGAAGAAGAACGGTGGTTGAAGATGAAGACTTTCCGAGGGTCACCACTAACATGACCAGCAAGGGGACATCAGCACAGGATAATCTCGAGTCGATTCTGAAAGCGCCCCGGCGTATAACCCGTCTGCAGTCTGGAACCATCAAACGAGCAACTATGGTAGGGTTCGGACAAGACTACCTTCAGAAGATGAAGAATCTGATGCCGGATCCACGGTCGCATCAGATAATACGGTATCCAGCGAGGGACAACCCCGCGATGCACTTATGATAAGTGCAGAACAAGTGGCCATGATGCTTGAAGAGGCCATGGCTAAACAACAGGAGGCCTTCAGGTTCAAAATGTAGATGTCCATGCAGAACATGAGAGAAATACATGACCAACAAATCCAAGCATTGACGAACCAGCAAGGCGAGCCAAGTCGTCGTAACCAGGTTAATCTGGAAGATGAGGACACAGGTGTGAATGAAACCCATAACGCCAATAATCCTCCCGTCAATGCAGGGGGTGGTAACGAGAATGCTAACGAAGACTCAGGTGAAAGCTTGAAGATTAAAAACCTCGAGAGCAAAATCAATACGTTGATTTCCGCTCAAGAGATGAAGAAGACGGGCATTCCTTGTCCCTACCCAAGAGAATGGGAATCAATCCCTTATCCGGCAAAGTTCAGTCTAATCAACTTCACGCCATTTGATGGGAAGGGTTCACCCACTCAGCATTTGATTTACTTCAAATCGCACCTAGGAGTCATCTCCGGTAATGAGCCTCTGATGGTACAGTCCTTCGTTGGCACTCTTCGTGGAGCCGCCTTCGATTGGTATCGCCGCCTCAAGCCAGGAAGCGTGAATAGCTGGGATGACATGGAAACTAAGTTCCTCGCTAATTTCTTCGACGATGACACCAAGATATCCATCGGAACGTTGCTCGATGAGAAACAAAAAGACGGGGAATTGGTCGACACCTTCGTCAAAAGGTTCCGGAAAAAGGCAATGAACTGTCGGGACCCGATCACTGAGGAGTTCATTCTCCAGACTTGCCACAACAACCTCGCATTGGACGTATTAGAGGCAATGGGAACAGCACCGTCTAACACTTGGAAAGACTTGAAGGTGCGCGGTGAACAAGCCGAACGCTTCCTCCGAAGGAAGAAGGCCGAGAGGAACCTACCGACGGCTAATCCTCGGAACTCGAACTTTGCCTCTCGTGGTAAGAGCAAGGCACCTGCAGCTGTTGTTGGTGCTAATCGAACGTCACAACAGCAATCCCGAAGGCAGCAAAAGACTTCGGACCCGAGACTCAAAAAAGAGTATTCCTTCAAGGACGAAGACGTTCCAGCCATCTTCGAATCCCTCCTTAGAAGCAACAAGATCAAGGTACCACCTATCACAAATCAGGAGGAAGCTGACAACACTACGGACCCAAAGTACTGTGCATACCACAGGAGGGTCGTTCATCCCACCAAGGATTGCTTTGCTCTCAAGAATAGCATCCAAACCTTGGTTGAAGCCGGCGTCATATCGCTGGGATAGGCCAGGTTAGAATGGCGCTCCTCCAATAGGTGCATGAGGTTAAACTGCGCCCTGCAGACTCCAAAGAGTATACGAATATAAACTGTTTCTCAATCCTCCAACAGGTGCATGAGGTTAAACTGCTCCTTTCTACACTCCGATAAGTATAAGAGTATAAACTGCTCCTTTCTAGACTCCGACAAGTATAAGAGTATAAACTGCTTCTTAATCCTCCGACCGGTATAAGAGGTTAAACTGCTCCCTGATACTCCAACATGTATATGAGTCTAAACTATTTTATTTTTTTCACGGGAAGTTCCTGGAGAATTTTTATATGTAATATTTTTAAGGATAACCCGGTCATGTAACTGAGTACAATGTCGGACCCAGTTCCACAAGGGAAGCTGGGGGTGGATTATTCATATATCGGGAAGTTCCCGAAAGAATACCACGGGTGATATTCTTAGGGATAACCCAATCACTATAAAAGTGATAAGTAAAACATCCACATTTAAACTCTAAATGTCGGAATGTTTTCCATAATTGCTATCAAATTCACTAATTCTCATGAGTTATCTTGTTGAGACGAGATTCGGTCCTTTTGACAGATTAATCTTTCCTCACAAAAATCCCCCACTGATCAAGTCAATTGACGGTGGGTCCACTAAATTTTCTGTCCACCAATTCATGGTAATTTCCAAAGCTTGACGTGTTAAGTCCTGATTACTTAACGTCAAAACCCTTTATTGAGTGGCCAATACAAACCAGTATTTCTACTGCTACTTGTATTTCACTCCCTTTGCTTTCAAGTCAAACCTACAGTTGGGGCCACAATCAAAATCCCCTCTCGATTCCTCCAATGAATGAGAGGTCCACTTTCAAATCGAGTGATCAAACCTTCCTACAGTTAGGGTCATCTCAAACTCCTACTTGGTCAAACCTTCCTACAGTTAGGACCAAAACCACAATTCATTCTCGATAAATCTCGATAAACGAGAAATTCACCTTTAGTTCGGTAATCAAACCTTCTGACAGTTGGGTTATCTGAATCTTTTCGATTCTCGGAGTGGAGATCCCACTCTTAGTTTTACCTTTCCGGATTCTGGGGGTGGAGATCCCACCTCGAGTCTCCTTTCCAGCTGAAGATAGAATATAAAATTCTTCTTCTTCAGTGTCGGGAGATAGAATATAAAATTCTTCTTCTCCCATTTCGGGTTCGCCTTTGCCCCAAGAGAAGACACCACCTTTTTTAACTCCCAAAATTTGTGCCTCACAGGTACGGGGAATTTATCCCGAATCCTAAGTAGGGATAAGTCAACGCCTAAAACGCGTTGCCGGTTTAGTCTTTCACCGATTAAAGAAGACACCAGAATTCCAGTCTAGGAAGTTTATCCCGAATCCTAAGCAGGGATAAGCCTGCGCCTAACACGCGCTGCCGGTTTAGTCTTTTTCTGGGGTATCCTATCCTGAAACCTAAACAGGGATAAGTCTGCGCCTAACCCGCGCTGCCGGTTAGTTTTTAACCGTTAAAAAGAACACCCGCCCACATATTCAATATTGTGGCAGGTTGTTATTAATAACATCAAAATCCATGCCTTACACGCATGGGGAATGTCATCCTGAATCCTAAGAAAGGATATGCCGACGCCTAACACGCGTCGCCGGTTTAGTCTTTCTCCGTAGAAAAAGACACCAGAGTTCGATTCTGAGGTATTCTATCCCGAAGCCTAAGTAGGGATAATTCAGCATCTAATACACGTTGCTGGGTAGCCTATTCCCATAACAATGGCAAAGTCTACGTATTCGAAGTCGTAGCAACGAGTCTCAGAGAATTCACTCTCTTAGCACAACGTTACATGCGGAACGGATTTAGATAATCCGCATGCTAGCCCGACTCAAACGGTAGTCGGTAAAGGCTAATCAAATCCGTTGAAGGCTGAGGGTTAGCCAAAAATCCTAAAGTCAACGCCTAACACGCGTCGCCGGGTAGTCTATTCCCGTGAGAAAGACGAAGTCTACATATTCAATATCGTAGCACTAAGAGCGTTAACTCTCTTAGCACAACGTCACATGCGGAACGGATTTAGATAATCCGCACGCTAGCCCGACTCAAACGGTAGTCGGTAAAGGCTCATCAAACCCGTTGATGGCTGAGGGTTTGCCAAAAATCCTATAAATACGAGGGTCACTGACGCATCAGCTTCATTAATTGGTCTCGTGATTTGAGCATCCAACGACTTCGGGATGAGATCTGTATCCGCACATAAATCAGCTTTTATAGTTGGTCCTGTAGCCCCAGCATTTGGGACCGCCACGCTCCAACACCTTAAGAGCTTAAACTGTGTAGACCCAAGGTTAACGCGTGACAATGAAAGTCAACGCATATCGATGCAAAACCCTAGGGTCAACGCCGGTCAACACATAACCCTAGGTCAATGCCAGTCAACGCGTTACGATCAAACAGTCAACGTACGACGTTCGAAACCCTAGGGTCAACGTCGGTCAACGCGTAACCCTAGGTCAACATCAGTCAACACGTTGCGATCAAACAGTCAACGTACGACGTTCAAAACCCTAGGGTCAACGCCGGTCAACGCGTAACCCTATCAAACAGTCAACGTACGACGTTCAAAACCCTAGGGTCAACGCCGGTCAACGCGTAACCCTAGGTCAATGCCTATCAATGAGTTGCAATGAAAGAATCAATACTCCGAAAAGTATACGAGTATAAACTGCTTCTTAATACTCCAATAAGGTATACGAGTATAAACTATTCCCTATTTTTGGTTGAGAAATTTCTGGAGAATATTTTTCTAAAAATATTCTTAAGGATAACTCAACAACATTACGCCGGACAACGCGTCAACGATCGACAATCAGTTCTATGTTGAACCAACAAGCACGGGCTAAAGATCAGAAAATCAGGAATCGACTTCAAGTTTTAAATTCCGACAACGGTCAGACAATAAATGCAGCACCGAAAACCTTACAGACATTCGACAAAGCACCGAATAGCCTGAAGGATTGAAGGAATCAAGAACAGAAGCCATTCCAAAATCCCGCTATACCGACTGAAGGTTGGGACAATCATATCCAAAGTATTCCAGACTCTTCTATAAAAGAACGAGGCTGAAATACTTTGGATGGGGTATCTGTAGGTGTATAAAACTGCTTATAGGTCCCTTAACACAGCTCGGCACGATGATTCAACAAACCAACGAACCATCGGGCGACATATCCAAACACGAGCGTTAGTCCACGGATTAACCCCGGCGCAGGCGAAGAACCCATAAAAGCGAGCGACCGTAAAACAGGAGCTCGTGATTCGTTCGAAAAAGGAAAGTTCACTGCTGGATTTTCAACTTTTAGCGACGGACAAATCCGTCGCTATAAGTCGTTATTCCGTCGCTAAAACTTTTAGCGACGGAAAAAATAAAGTTCCGTCGCTAAAATTTTGACGCTATAACAGGGGTGCCTAAAAACACTTTTAGCGACGGACATTCCGTCGCTAAATTTTAGCGACGGTTTATTAGCAACAGAAAATCCGTCGTTCTATTTTTTTTAAAAAAAAGGAAAAAAACTTTCCGTCGCTAAAAGTGACATTAAAATCCGTGTATGTTTTCTGTCACTAAAAGGGTCTATAGCGACGGCTAATCCGTGGCTAAATATTTCTAATATTTTTTTAAAAATTATTTTGAAAATTAAAAAACCTGTACAATAATATAATGAATTTAAAACCCTATTCAATCAACAATATAATATTCATTCCCACACATATATAACACATATATTTTAATAAAAATATCCCAACATAATTAAAATTATTTATACAACACACACCATGATAAATATTGTTTATACATCACACACTCATTGTTTTCAAAGGTAAAAAAAAAATCAGTCCTCCTGATCATCATCATCCTCATCACCAACTCCACCTTGTCTAGAAGTCCAAGCCTGTAAATATAAATCAAACGTTAACAACATGGCATGACATGCAAGTATACAACCACGACCAAAGCCACCACCCACCCACCCACCACACTCCACACCAACCACCCCCTCCCCCTACATCACCACCACCACCACCCAATCCCTACACCTCCCCCTCCCCCACCATGACCAAACCTAACACCAACCAATCAAACAACGCCCACCACAACACAACACAACACCACAACATGGACTATCTTTCAATTCTCACCACATGGCCAAACTTAGGACAATTTGTGGCAATATGAATCATTGATCCTAATTGCTTTATTCACAAAAGAGCGGCATCCATCAATTATTACGATGTTGAATGATATCATTAATACAGTATTTAGTCCTTATCATTCCAAACAAATAAATTGTACCTTGTAGAACTAAACTTATACAAGATAGTAGTTAGTTAGCAAATAATGATGCGTCAGAACCTTGAAGGTTATCAAATTAAGCATATGGATATCCAACTGTTTGGGCATGAAGCACATGCATGCATAGATAGATGGGATTGCAATTTAAGCAGAAAGATGTGACTGAAATATAAAGATCAGGGGTTTTTTTTAGCTCTAGGGCGTACTGTCAGCATCAACTTCCACATGCCAAAATCATAAATTCCCTCTGATGCAACCAGCAGCACGTTGCAGACAGATAGTAGGAAAACACCAATCTACAACGGTTCCTTGCATTACAAGAAAAGAGAAAATTGCTCTGATCAGATATCATGAAGCCAAGAACCTTCTGTAACATAAGGGTGTAAAGAAATTATAAGAAGAAACATTTTCCAGAAAACTTTTGTTGGCTACCAAATACAATTTACTTATGCTAGATGCAAAATGTGCTCTTTTTGAGTGGAAAAAGAAGACCACAGTTTGCGTCTATGGTTTGAGTGCTGTGATCTTATGGTTATAATACTTGTCCTGACTATGAGCCTGGTCATCTTTATGTTCCAAGGATAGAGAGGCAAAGATCATGTTATATCAGATCTTATAATGGAGCCATTAATTTTGCATATTTGATAAGCACTATAAAACCCAACACAGTGAGACAGACAGAAAAGATGTTTATGTCTGAGCGACACCCACAAAACATAGCCAACCAGACTACACTAGCATTCCCGTGTAAAATTAGGCAAATACGATTGAAAGTAAGCCAAAAGCTCGCACAAACTCTACGAGTCAAACCATCCCAAGCCTAAACACACAAATAGGTGGCTTATGGCTCTATCCATCTATTCCACAAAGGATGGTTGACGTCCAAGATGGGAAGGGTTTCATACATTGACACGTTCATTCAATGCATAATATCACATGAACATGGGGTGTTATATACTCTCAGAGGGATG
The DNA here is from genome assembly GCF_001876935.1 of Asparagus officinalis. Taxonomy (NCBI): domain Eukaryota; kingdom Viridiplantae; phylum Streptophyta; class Magnoliopsida; order Asparagales; family Asparagaceae; genus Asparagus; species Asparagus officinalis. Next base: position 42,560,505 of record NC_033794.1, on the reverse strand, counting down.
CCCACCAATCGAACACAAGAATTGCTTGAAATCATCCAAACACGACTACACAGATGTATATGTCTATTTCTTCTGAATATATTTCACGGACTCTTAGAATGTAGTAGGGAGCTACTCATACAATACACCATCTTATAATATTCTCAAGGTGGACAGCAGCTGAAACAAACATCATAAGTAATGGATATACAATAGCACACTTAACTGTATTCGGATTTAAACTTCAGCAAAATGATGTAAGGATGGAATCATGGAACTGATAAAAATATGTCATATCTATGATAGGTTCTTATGAAAAGCAAATATGAATCATCTTCTGTTTCCCTCGCCGCTACTGTCTCTTAAACAAACATGGGTTAGAGAAATACAAAACTCCCATGTCTTTTCCATAGAAACCCTTAAAATAGAGTAGATCTACTCTTAACTTCAACAATGAAATGGTTGCTTTCTTCGTTCATAACAAATAACATGAAGTTATATTTATTTCCACTTGTTTACTTGAAAGAAATAGTCAGCGGAGCTCACCTTTTTTGAAGTAACAAGGCCTAAATATTTGTTCTTGCTCTTGCTCTTGCTCTTGGATGGTGGTGATGATGATGATGAACTAGAAGAAGATTCGCTTAAAACCCCATATTTTCTTAATTGTTTCCTCACAAACTTGTCATATATGAAAGCTGCTCCCCTAAATTGTGGTAATACCAACCAAGCCACTAACAATACCTTCATCTCATACCAAATTGGTACCCTTCACAAAAAAACCAATCCAAATTAATTGTCCAAATAATTTATAGAGTTTATCAATTAACCAAGAGTTTAATTACCATCTCAAGATTGGCTCCAAAACCATATCCATGAGCGTCAGGAAAGAGTACAAAATCCAATATGCTAACCACTGTTCATCATCAAGCTTGTCTTCAGTCTCAATCGCTTGAACTGATGCATACCTACATAATAATTCAAACCCCTCAACCAAATTCCAACCCCACCCAAAAGAAAAAAAAAAGAAAAAAAAAACAGTGAACAATATATACTTACAAGGGATAGAGCAACATGATTGCAGGCCTATAATCAAATATTGCATAATTGATATTAGTGCTACAATAGCAACAATAAATAATTAACAAACTTAAGTAGAAACTAATGAAACAAAAATATGTATTTACCCGGAGAAAGAATGGATATAAGTGAGAAATGTCCAAAAGCGGTCCATGAAGATTTCTTTAGTTTGAGTTCAAGAAGCTTCTTCTTGCCTAAGTTTTTGAGACAATAGTTTACTTTACTACAATCACGATACTGGTGATCTGGCTACTTACTGAGAATTAACTATCAAATTTTGCCAATCATTTACCAACAACTATGCAGCGAATTTTTCTGTCCGGAACATACTATGTAAAATTCAACTCTAAAATATGTAAAATTCAACATACCAGCTTTTCTTCCTCTCCCCATTCAACATTAACCCTGTTTCCCACAGGAACTCCAACAACAAGCATTAGATCACTCCTCATCCGAGGAACTATACCCCCCAAGGTCACCCTCAGACTCATCACCATCTTCCTCGTTCTCCAAACCCTCCCTCCTCACCCTCAGACTCATCCGAGGAACATTAACCCGTGCGGGTCCCACGATAATAGGCGGAGCCAGAGCCTCTCGTCGTTAGGGGGGCGGTGGACGGAGAAGAATTGGGGGTAGCGAGGGATTAGGGTTTGCTGGTAGCTAATAGCGAGCCCGAGATCATACCGGAGGAGATCGATGGTGTGTAGAGGCAGGGACCGGTCGGCGGTGAGCATGAGGAGTTTGCGCAGGCGGTCGACGAGGCCGGGCTCAGCTAGGGTTAGGGTTCGTACCTCCTCCTCGCGTAAGCGGAGGGCGGCGGCGGAGAGGGAGCAGGGGCGACCAGAGGATCGAGGGTTGAAGATGGCGGGAAAGCGGCGGAGGAAGGAGGCGGGGTCGCGGAGGCGAGCTACGGTTAGGGCTTGGGGGGAGACGGAGGAGGCGGGGGAAGACCTGAAGATGACGATGGGTTCGCCGACGAGGAAGAGGAGGAGGAGGACGATGATGGCGGAGATCCCGCCATTCCTCCTGCTGCTGCTTCTCTCGCGGTACTCGGTCGAAGGAGATGACAACGAAGAGGGTGCGGGGTGGAGGGGATTAGGGATTTGAGAGGGTGATGAAATTTTTGGGATGAATTTTTTGGCGGTGGGACGAAATTTTCGGGGATGAATTTTTGGCGGTGGGATGAATTTTTTGGGGGAACGGAGAGAAAAACGCCCGCGCCCAAAAAAATTTCCCACTTTTGGGTTTTAGCTACGGAATTTTCCGTCGCTAAAATCCCTTTTAGCGACGGAAATTTTCCGACAGAAAATTTCTGTCGGGAAATTAATGGCGACGGAAATTTTCCGTCGTTAATATTGAAATTTCCGTCGGCATAACTTTTTTGCCGACGGAAAATTAACGACGGTAAATTCCGTCGCTATAATGTGACTTATAGCGACGGAATTTTCCGTCGCTAAAGTTCCGTCGGCAATAGTTCATTTTCTAGCAGTGGTGACTTATAGCGACGGAATTTTCCGTCGCTAAAGTTCCGTCGGCAATAGTTCATTTTCTAGCAGTGGTTGTAATCTTTTTTATTTTTCTTTGATTTTGTTGTAACCGGATCTTATAAAAAGACCGGATCTTTTGTAATCGAAAAACAGTTACTTAAGAGAACAATGACTTCAATGAAAACTACAATTTTTCCCGCGAACACACGTTTTTCTCCTGCAGCCGCCAAAGATATTCCCTGCACACCTCCTTCGCACAAGAAAAAACTCACAGCCGCCAAAGCTCCTTGCACAAAAAACCTAGGAGAAGAAATCAAGTTGTTATTTATAGCAGCGATTACGGTTCGTGGGCCTTGCTTCTCTTCACGCGGAAAATATAAAAAACCGCGTCGTCCGGCTTCTTTTCTTCACACGGAATTGTGGGCAATAGAGCGTGAGTGGCCCCTACACCCCCACGTGATCACATTAAGAATATCTACACCTAGTCAATTTAGAAGTGAAAAATGATAATCCGTGAATCTCAACAGTTTATGTAATTGAAATACAAATCGCCAAAACATAATTGCAATTTTTATGTTTGGATACCGTGGTGATTTTTGTGTGGTGTTTTTCTCTTCTGAAAACGTTTCCAAAACACCATGGCCTAGGAACCTCCTTGAAAATCAAGAGGATCCACCCTGATGTAAGCACAAGATCAATCATAACCCCTCTAAAAGCCACGACCTTTTGAATTGTCATCATGATTTAAGTTGGTAGCCGCCGCCTATGTGAACGTGTTGTTTGGTTCTTCAACTCGTCAATCTACCTTTGTAACTCTTGGTTCTGCCTGCACAGGTCATCTAGCAAAATAGTTCGTATGTATCCTTCTTGGTAGTCACCTCCATTCTCTAAGGCTGCTCCCTTTTGGCATTCACCACGACCTCCAAGTCCTATCCCATACTTGACCATTCGAATTCTTAGAATAAGTGCTAGATAGAATCTTATGCTTTGATATCAATTGATGTAGTCCTAATAGGGCTGCAACTAGATCAAAATTGCAAGATGCATAAAGATGGAGAAAACACAGATAAACCGGCTGCTACCAATACACTACGGTTTTATTCTTTTGAAAGTTACCTTTATAGATCAAGAAAAGAGTTTTTTATAGACTCAAAAACAAAAGGAAAAAGGTAAAATAATATCTTTGTAACGAAAAATAGAAGCATGTCGAAGCTAGAAAACATCCTTTCGCTAGGAAAGAGGATGTTTTGTATCAATATTCAGCACAAACAGAATATGATCATCCCTCCAAATTGCAAGATCAAACGCTGCCTAAAATAGAGAGAAAATTTTGAATACGGTTTTATGGCCCAAAATGATGGAATTTTGCGAGTCCGGCAGAGGTCACATATGTTTACTTTAGCATCCTGTGTGATGATTTTGTGAGAGCTTTGAAACGACTCTTATTTTGCATGATTCAAAGCTGTTGATGTTCCACCAACCTTGAACTTATAGGATCAAACTTGGTTCATGTAGGTTAGAACCACATCTAGAGCTACATCAACATTATTCAACTGACTTGACTCCTCCTGCGTTCACATCTGAGTCCTTTTGTTGATGCCTGTGCATGGAAGCAATTCTCGCACTCAAGCACTCCATCGATGTTAATATCCACACACTTGAACATTGAAGGGTGAAAGCATATGGTTTGTGAGTGTTGATAATAGTGTATTGTAGTGGGTTTTAGTCCCACATTGCTTGGGAGAACAAACCTCACACTCCTCTACTTGTATAAATATATGTGCACACTCAATATTCAATTCAAGGGAAATTTACCCAAGATTCTCTCTCTCTCTCTTACTTTAACATGGTATCAGAGCTAGGGCTATTTCCCTTTCAATAAAATTTTTAACGCTTTTGCGTTCTTTTGCCAAATCTTGGCCTTATTGCTTTGCAGCCGTTTAATGTTTTATTTTTTTTTATTTTTATTTTTAATTATTTGGCGTTCATCTGCCAGATATTTTGGCCTTGTCGTTTTGCGGCCTCTTAACGCGTTTCGCGTTCTCGTTTAACCTTCGGGTTCTATTTTAAACCTTCGGGTTTCATTCTAACCTTCGGGTTCTATTTTAAACCTTCGGGTTTCATTCTAACCTTCGGGTTCTATTTTAAACCTTCGGGTTTCATTCTAACCTTCGGGTTCTATTTTAACGGCATTGTCGTTTCAAGACCGTCTCTCGGTCTCAAATTAACGGCATCGTCGTTTCAAGCCGTCTCTCGGCCTCAAACGAACGACATTAGTAACAGCATCTCGACATCTTAACGTCTCAAGATTGCTGTTATGGCTCCTTCAGAGAAGATTCCCAAACCACCTTTGCCCCTCAATGATCAAAGTGACTGGGCAGGGTGGTCCACCATTGTCACCAATGCCTTGCGTGGCGCTGGTTTGCTTGATCATCTCACCAGTACGGGACCAGTTCCACCGTCCATCAGCACTGTTGCTTCATCCAGTACTATTGCCTCTGGCAGTGGTGATGTCGATCTTCAGACTGCTCGTGCTCTCTATGTCAAGGAGAGTTCAGAGTGGCAATTGCAGGAATTTCGTGTTATGGATTATCTCACTCGCTGTGTTGGCTCTGGTCTCACTGTCGAGATTGGCTCGCTTCCCTCTGCTCAGGCCATGTGGACTCGTCTCACTGAGCGTTTCACTGAGTGCTCGGGTGCACGGGAGGCATATCTTCTGCAACGCATTTCTCTACAACGCAAAGGTAGTTCATCTCTGCAGTCCCATTTTGGACAAATGCAAGCTTTTTGGACAGAGTTACGCTCCATGCTTCCTGGACGTAATTCCACATATGAAGACTGGCTAGCCTGGTACGAACGGCATGAGGTGCATCAATTGTTTCAGTCCCTTCCTGAATATTCAACTATGGCTGATCAACTACTTCACCAGCCTCAATTTCCGACTTTGGCCTCAGTTATGGGAGCTCTCACTGCTTATGAGACCCGGCAGCAGACAGCACGACTCAATTTGTCAACAGACACTCCTACCTCTTCACTCGAGACTGTTTTGTCTGTACCTGTCACTGCTCCTGTTATGAATTATACTTCTCCACAGGCTCCCTCTCCACAGGCTCGATCTAAGCTCTCTTGCAAATATTGTAAGAAGGAAGGACACCGCATTGAGACATGCTTCAAGCTTCATCCTGAGTTACGTTCCTCAGGTACTGGACGTGGTCGGCGACCCCCTCAGTCTCAACCCTCTCGTACACCAGGATTGTTGGCCAATGCTATACCTTCTACTACTTCAGACTCTACTATTCAAGCTATTGAAAGTCTTCGCCGTCAACTTGATGCTTTTCAACATATCACCTCTACATCCGCCGCACAACTCTCTGGTATGCATTTTGCTGGTTCTTCAGCTAATCCTTCAGTCTCTGGTATGAATGATCTCTGGATTTTTGACTCTGGTTGTTCCTTTCATATGACTTGTAATGCCTCACTTTTATCCTCTGTCTTTACTTCATCCTCTCTTCCTCCTATCTACACAGCTGCTGGACAACCATTGTCCATTACTCAGTATGGCTCTATTACCCCACAAAATGATCCATCTGGTCGTCTAACACTTGGTCCCGTCTATGTGGCTCCACAATTGTGCTTGAATTTAATTTCTATTAGCTCTTTATGCATGGCGGGCCTGTTTGTCTCATTTTCTTCTGATACTTGTATTGTGCAGGATCCACAGACGGGCAAGACGGTTGGGGCGGGTCGTAGGAGGCACAAACTGTATTTTCTGGAATATCTTCACCTTCCAGAGTCCATACGTCCACGTTCTCTTGTTGCTTCTCTTTGTTCGTCAAAACCCTCTACCTCGCTTCCTGCCAATTTATGGCATAGACGACTTGGTCATGTGTGTAATAAAAGGCTGGAGAGTCTTATTCAGTCTGGAGTACTTGGTCCTGTATCATCTAGTTCTAGTATTGAGTCATGTGCTGGTTGCAAATTGGCTAAATTCACTGCTTTACCATTTAAAATGAGTACATCTGTATCCACTTCCTTATTTGATTTAGTACATTCTGATATTTGGGGGCCAGCTCCTTTGCCTTCTTCATCTGGCTACTTATATTATGTTAGTTTTATCGACGATTTCTCTCGTTTTACATGGGTTTACCTACTTAAGAATCGCTCTGACGTACTTACTGCTTATCAAGCCTTCACTGCTATGATTTTCACTCAATGGCAATCTCGTATTAAAGTTTTTCGTTCTGATTGTGCCAAAGAGTACCTATCCTCTGCCATGCGCTCTATCATGTCCTCTCATGGGACTATCTTTCAACAGTCATGTCCCTACACTCATGAGCAAAATGGTGTTGCTGAACGCAAACATCGTCATATCCTCGATACTGCCCGATCAATGCTCATTTCTTACTCTGTTCCTCGTCGTTTCTGGGCTGAGGCTATTCTCACCGCGACTCATGCCATTAATATCACTCCATCTAGCTCTCTTTCCGGTGCTACTCCTTATAGTCGTGTTTATACTCATCCTCCCCGTTATGATCTAGTTCGCGTTTTTGGTTGTCGATGTTTTGTTTTTCTGCCATCTCACGAACGTGATAAATTGTCTCCCAGAGCAGTTTCTTGTGTTTATTTAGGAATTAGTTCAGAACATCGAGGTTATCGTTGTTATGATCCCGCAACTCGTCGAGTTCATATATCTCGTCATGTTCAGTTCGAAGAGGATTCTCCATATTATTCTACTTCTGATGACTTTAATTTCCTCCACTCTACCGATCATGCTTCCCCGTCCACTGCATCACCCACTTCTTCACCTCAATTTTCCTTTCGAGATCTCCCTGACATCTCTCCCTCTCCTTCTGTTGACTCTTCCTCACCTGAGTCTTCTCTTACACCATCTAATCCATATCCTGTGGACACAACTCTCACTCCAGAAAATACTGTTGATCTTCATGCACCTGCGCCAGCATCTCCCCCGCCTGAGGTTCCTCTTGCTCTTCGTCGAGGCAAACGCCCACATGTCATGCCTGCCCGGTATGCTTCTGTTACTTCTTATTCACCTATCTTTCATAACTTTCTTGCTGCCATTCATACTATTGTTGAGCCAAAGTCCTTCCAAGAGGCAGTTCAAATTCCAGAGTGGCGACAAGCTATGGCTGAGGAATTTCAAGCATTTCAGCAAACTCATACCTGGGATATTGTTCCCTGTCCTCCTGGGATCTCTCTTGTTGGCAGTAAATGGGTTTATAAGGTCAAGTTTCGTCCTGATGGCACCATTGAACGTCGAAAAGCTCGTTTAGTGGCTAGAGGTTTTACTCAGCAACAAGGTATTGATTATGAGGAGACCTTTGCTCCTGTTGCTCAGATGCCCACTGTGCGTACTCTCCTTGCGGTCGCTGCTGCTCATCGTTGGCCCTTATACCAGATGGATGTCAAAAATGCTTTTCTTCATGGCTCTTTATCAGAGACCGTATATATGCAACCGCCTCCAGGGTCAAATATTCCTCCGGGACATGTATGTCTCCTTCGTCGTGCTGTTTATGGTCTCAAACAGGCACCCCGCGCTTGGTTTGAGTGTTTTCGCGATGTTGTGCTCAAAGCGGGCTTTATAGAAAGTCATCAAGATGCTTCTCTGTTTGTTCGCACTACATCGCGTGGCAGGGTTTTATTACTCATCTATGTAGATGATATGATCATTACAGGTGATGATATGACAGGTATACAATACGCAAAATCTCAGTTGCAACAACAGTTCCACATGAAGGATCTTGGATCTCTTCGGTATTTCCTTGGTCTAGAAATTTCTCAAGGCCCGCGGGGTGTATTACTGTCTCAACAGAAGTATCTCTCAGATATTCTAAATCAAGCTGAGTTAACTGATAATACAACTGTCGATACTCCACTCCAGCAGAATGTCAAACTTTGCTCTACTGACGGTGAGCCTCTATCTGATCCTACCCGATATCGACATCTTGTTGGTCAGTTGGTCTATTTGTGCATCTCTCGACCAGATATCTCTCATGCTGTTGGTATTGTCAGTCAATTTGTTAGTGCCCCACGTTCTGTACACTATGCTGTCTTATTACGGATTCTTCGGTACCTCCGGGGTACTAGCACTCGCTCACTTTTGTTTCCTGCTACATCTAAGTTAGAGCTTTGTGCATATTCTGATGCTGATTGGGCTGGTGATCCAACTACCAGAAAGTCTACCACAGGTTATTGTATATTTCTTGGTGATTCCCTTATTTCCTGGCGAAGTAAGAAACAAGATGTTATTGCTCTTTCCAGTACTGAGGCAGAGTATCGTGCAATGTCCACAACAGCTAAAGAGATTATTCATCTTCGTCGCCTTCTCAGTGATTTCGGTATTTCTGTTACGACTCCTACTCCTCTCTACTGTGATAATAAGAGTGCCATCCAGATTGCTAATAATCCAGTATTTCATGAAAGGACCAAACATATTGAGATCGACGCTCATTTTGTCCGTCACCAAGTTATCAAGGACAAGACAATTCTACTTCCTCATGTTTCATCCGCTGACGAGCTTGCAGATTTCTTCACAAAGGCCTTACCTGTTCATCGGTTCCAGTTTCTTGTACGCAAACTCACTTTGTTTGATCCAACATGAGTTTGAAGGGGGCTGTTGATAATAGTGTATTGTAGTGGGTTTTAGTCCCACATTGCTTGGGAGAACAAACCTCACACTCCTCTACTTGTATAAATATATGTGCACACTCAATATTCAATTCAAGGGAAATTTACCCAAGATTCTCTCTCTCTCTCTTACTTTAACAGTGAGGTTCAGGGAGCTAAAACAATTTGCCATTTTATGGAACTTAGCCTTAAAGGCATCCAATGGAGCGAAGCATTAGGATTACATTTGACCCACAGCCAACAACAAGCTCAGTATCATGTGAGTTGGTCCTTTGGAGGAGGTACACACATGAGACATGTGGAGAAGAGTATGACTACGTGCATGGCTTCATTCCCATT